>NW_006433950.1:5639927-5672897 GCF_000325575.1 Pteropus alecto | reverse complement strand
GGAGCCCGAGAGAACAAGGCTAGGAATTTTCTGGAGGCCCATAGACCCCTGCAATGCTTCCTTTTCCCCGTAGTCCCTGAAGGTGACATGTCCTAAAACAGTGGCATCACTTATCCTGGCCTGCTACCCAGTGGTTTTTACCTAGTGCTTTGAGTCACAAACGCCACCCCTTTACACAGCTAAGTGCTCAACCTCCACGAAATGAATGCTCATCTGCATAAATATGCAAGTTCGCATAGATTTTCGGGGCGTTCACAGAACCCACCACGACCTCCCTGGCGCTTTAAATTAAGTACCCATTAAGTACCCATTAAGTACCCAAATTAAGTACCCATTTCCACACCAATCTGTGGCCTCTCCAAGAATTTTGGCGGAACTCAGAAAAACACCTTCTTCATAAAAAAAAGAAAAGAAAAGAAAAGAAAAGAAAAGAAACCTCTGCTGTACAGACTGGGACCTAATTTGTGAAAATGAACAGTTACAGTAACCAGCGAGGGTGGCTTGAGGGGAAAGCAAATGACGTCTCCCGCGCCCGGCAATCTGCATTTGAGAAAGCTGACAGCTCGCAGGGCCGGTCTGTGGCAGACGTGTCCCCTGCGTGCCCTTGGGATTGGCAGCTTCATTATTGCTGTTGACAGTGTTTGCAGAGTGACGATCCTGCGTGCCGGCCAGGCCTTTCCCAGGTAGAGATGTTCCTTGTAACCTGTTAATTCCCAGGCAAAGACCCGGTCAGGAGAGAGAGTTGGCCGATCTTAATGCCGCTGCTGCACCTTCTGCTTGAACCCGCCTCGTCTGCGGCTGCAGAGTGTGGCCTCTGTCCTGTCTGTTGTCATCGTGGCCCAAATGCCCCTTTTTCCTTTTGAAATAAAAACTTTTTCCTGAAGTTATACACGTCCCTAGTCCCAAAGCATTTCCTAAGGCTCCCGCGTGCCTCTCAGTCCCTTCCCCGCCCACCCAAACCCCAGTCCCTAGGAGGGACTGTCCTCCCTTTCTGATTTATCTTTGGGCGCTTATTTCTTTGATTCTAAATAACATGGTTGAGTAGCCTTTTCTTTATTTTGAAATCTAGGTATTGTCTGTTAACTTCCTCCTGTAGAATATGGAGGCCCTGGCACCCCCGACACACGCATGTCTGATGGCACACGGGCCCGCTTCCTGCCACCTTCCTCCCCGTAGACTCATGTCACAGTTTATATTTGGCTCATTATTCAGCATTTACCGTGTCGAGATTGTGTCACTATCATCCACAGCTTAGCCATCGATTATACCACGACTACATTTCCTTCTCTCATAACTTTCTGTTTTTCCTGGAGTTGCTAATAGTCTTCTTTTCTACATACAGCTCAGTCGTTCACGTCCAGGCTCTCAAAACCGCGAGTCTCTTCTCAGCATTTTAAAACACATCTGTTATTTGATTCTTCTGGGGGACACCCTCTGTGGACTCTGGCACCCCCTGGTTCTCCCACTCGGCCCAGACATGCTGTCCTCCGGAACTGCCACCCTCTGTGGACTCTGGCACCCCGCGGTTCTCCCACTCGGCCCAGACTGGCTGTCCTCCGGAACCGGCTTCCTCGTCCATTCTTCGCCATTTTCTCTGCGTTTCCTGTAGTCTCTTCATTAGGTCGGATCTCTGTTTCGTGCAGCTGTGTCTCTGTCTTTTGTTGGGGATCCTCTAGTAACTCCCGATTATGGGTTCCTGTGATACGCATTCTTTGAGACAGAATTCACCTTTTCCCCTGTCTCACCAAAAAAAAAAAATGTCAAGGCTGCAAGAGACCCGTCTTCCAAACATCATAAACATCTCATAGTTTCCTCTCCCTTACCGCTCCATGGACATCAACGCGTGTTTGAAGCCACCGACCTTTTAGAATGAATAGACCCTTCGTTCTATTTCTCACTGACCTCTCAGAATTAGTAACGGCCCTTGACTGTTTAGCGAGCGTCATCGAAGTCCTGTCTCATCGTGGGAGGCAGGGGGACGTCACGAATCCTGCGTCCGAGGAAGCCGAGGCTAGCTCAAGACCACACCGTCCATAAACGTGGTTCAGGACAAAGGTCCGGACTCCTGGTGAGTGCCAGAGAGCTCGAGAGACCAGCAAAGCACGTGCTTGTGGCAACGGAAGGAGGGAGACGCCATAACGATGTCAATTTTGATGAACTTAGCCAGAATTTTGCATTAAGAAATTCTTCCAGCGGGTAATTTTTTTTATATTGGAACATGCGTTTTGTATAAAACCTGTTTTGTATTTTATGGTTTTATAAGTTTTTGGACCCTGTATGGTAGGTCGAGGGAGTGTCCTATTTCCATGGTTTAGAACCTCGAAAGGTCTTAATCTGGTTTGTTTAAAGAAAGGTGATTTGTTCCACCCACTCCACCTGGATTAAATGGAGTTGATTTTTATAACTATGCTTACGTCCAGTCCATTCCAGGGAACTAACTTTCAGACATTGGCCAAAAATTCCTCCACGAATGTTATATTGACTGAACGGTTTCTCGGTTGGAAAGGAGGAAAAGAGTTTTGAACCCAACTCGCCAGAGGAGACTTTTCCACCTGCACCGTCCCGTCCGCCTCTGACGTGTCCGCCTGGTCCCTCTCCCGTCTCCTTCCGCCACGTTAGGGAGCCAGTGTTATCGATGGCGGTAGGTGGGGAAAGGAAAACCAAAGCCACAGGACTCCCCTGACCTTCCTCAGAAGCTATGAATCATTTTTCGTTTCCGGGCAGATGAAACAGCATGTGCAAAGGTCCTGTGGCCCTTTCAAGGCCTCCATTCCCCCAGGGCCTCACTTTCTCAGGGACAACACCTTGGTCCAGAGAGGGAAAAGAATTGGTGGAATTTCTGATGTGGGCAGGCAGGGGACTTCTTTATTTTTCAATCACAGAGAGCAGCCCACCTGGAGAAGCAACGAAGTACCGTGGAAACGGGGAAGGATTTGAGAGAAGAAGGGCCAGCTCGTAACCCCTGCTCTGTCCTATCATGACTGTGTGATTGGAGTCACTCTCCACTCTAAACTGAGATAATACAAAACATGTCACACCTTAACCTGTATCTCCAATGTAGAGGGTATAGCAAAGTGGTTTGTAATGAGATATAGTGTGTGAAAGACTTTTGCATACTCTAAATGTTATAAATGCATGTCGGCTTTTACCAAGTTAATTTCATTTTTTTAACATTTAAATGCTAAGATATAGTGCTGTCACATACTCACAGAAGGTACATTTCTGTAACTCATTTTTCCATACTTGCCAAAAAAAAAAAAAAACCCAAAAAACAAAAAACAAATTTTCTTTCCTTAGACGTAGCCTGCATAAAATTAAAAGTATGTAAGTGCAGATATCAGTGAGGGTTTGAGGTTGCAAACACAGAGGTGAACTCTATTATCTTAAGTAGAAAGGGAAATTTATTCCAAGTTTATCAGGGTGCATAGAATTGATATTCAAAGTAGTAACTCATAGGGCCGCCACTAGCCAATCAGAAGGAAGCTGGAGCATGTTCCTAGTAGGCTCCTGCTGTTCTGGGAGTTAACCCTTAGGTTTCTGGATAATGGGGGACGCAGAGAAGGTTCCCAGGGAGGGCCCTCAGCCAAGGCAGCAGGTAGATGCAGTTAAGGGAGCTGAGGGCAGTGGCCATTTACTGATGGGAGCAGAGGTACTGGCATGGCCTAACTAATGCAGACCCACTGGACATCAGCCCTGGCTGGGGAGACCAAGAGCACCAGGCCGGAGAAAGAGTCACACACCCGGAGAGTGGGGAGGACACTTCCACCATCTTTTATGAGACTTTTTATGGAGGCCTCTGTGGCGGACTCTAGCCACTGCCAAGTGTGACTTCCTAACTGTGCCTTCATCTCGGTGGTGTTCATTCAGGATGCAAAGTCCTGCGTGGGACCGTGAGTAGGCACGCACCCTGCCTGCCGTGGAGTGAGCAGAGGGTCGTATGAGGCCAGCGCCACTTCCTGCTACAACACGACAATGCGATTTCTTCCAAAGAGGAAAGGGCTTTGGACGCCGGGTATCCAGTGTCTGCTAGAATGAAGGTTTAACGTTGAGACAGAGATGCTCTGTGTAAGGTGGTCTCTAAATCTGTTTCTCCTCCTCTTCCTCATCTAGAGAGGAACTCTGTAAAAAGATCATCACCATCATCATCAAAAAAGACCTTAAAAAACCATAAGGTGATCAGCAGTGTGTTACATAGTTCGAGGTCACCTTGGATTTTCATCTTAACTGCTCTGCTTTTCTTCTCATTAAAATATTTGACAAGAATTCTTTGCATGGATGAGCAGCTCCAAGCCCCCAGCCCCACACTGTTCTCACAGAGATGTTGTACTGTCATAGTAAATAATTGTGCTGCCAGCTGAAAATCAATATCTGTGTTACACACACATTAACACAGAAATCTGGTACAATGCCTGAAGATATGGCATGATTTCTTAATGGAATAACAAGTATTTGAGGTTACTTGTGAGTGGCCTAAAAAGCAGGGTTTGCATCTTTATTCATCTCTGAATCCCTACTGCACTTGGCACCGAGCTTTGATCATAGTTGTTGGTTGAAATGCTTATTGAATTAGACGGCAGTGTTTGAATTGCAAGAATATGAGTATGTTCTGGGTCTAAGACATGGTAAACGGGAGACGATCAAGCGTAGTGGTTAGTGTTACAGGTCGGATGACTGATTGTCCCAGTTCACTCAGGACTGAGGGCGTGATAGGCCCTTCAGAGCTAAAACTAGCACAGTCACAGGCTTAGGCACCAGGATTTGAATCCTCGTCTACCACCCTTTGACTGTGTGACTCAGCTTCCTATTTGTAAAATGTAAATAATGACACATTTATTATCGGGCTTTGACAATACATATGCTAATATGTGTAAAGTACTTAGTACTGTCTCGGATCATAGTACACGCTCAGTAAATTATTATAATAATGCCTGACGATAACATCTCCTACCAGATCCCAAAAGATGCTTCTGTGGATATCCTTCTTAGGATTGGTATGTCTTTAAAAGATATCGTACGTGGTAAAACTTGAACAGAAGACAGTTGGTTGCAAAACAATGGCGTTTTGAAACAGAATGAACCAGGCTTCGCAGAAACTAGCAAATAGCACATCGAATCAGAAATCCCGTCGTATGTCACAATGTGTCATAACGTGACATGGACTGGAAAGGCCTGTAGTATGAGGGAAAAAGATCTTGAGATGAGCAATGTGATTCCACTTTTTTCCCCAACGGCTGTTGTACTATCTGATTCTCCCCCTACACACACACACACACAGTGCCAGTTGTTATTGTGCTGAGAACGTGAGGATTTCCCCAAATTATCCAGGAGTAAAGAGAAGGAAAGCAGGGGGGCCAGGAAAAGCCTCTTCTCCCTAAATAAATACCATCGAAATGTCACTGGCGCCCTGGCCTCTTTGATTTTCCCCCTCGCTCCGTTGGAAATGCTCCTTCTCCCCAATTTCATGGACAAGCTTAAATCAATGTGCAAATATTTTGCCATCGCTAGGACCTGATTTCTTCATCTAAGCGTTCTGAAGTCTTTCGTCCACATGTGAAAGAACACAGAGGCCTTATCATCTTACATGGAAACCAGGGCATGTGCTGAAAGCTAAACCATGAAGGAATAATCGTGGTCTGTAAGGCAAGACTTGCCAGGTCTCTGAGCCAGCGCTCCCCTGAGCCAGCACGGCCCACTTGCTGATAGCCTGCCCTTGCTTTTAATTGGGTTTTGGCGACGTGAACTCAGATCA
The DNA here is from genome assembly GCF_000325575.1 of Pteropus alecto. Lineage (NCBI taxonomy): Eukaryota > Metazoa > Chordata > Mammalia > Chiroptera > Pteropodidae > Pteropus > Pteropus alecto. The sequence goes on along the minus strand of NW_006433950.1, from coordinate 5,667,148 downwards.
TCGGGATGAAGAGAAGTGGCCAGTGATCTGGGTGTTTTGTCTGTGCTGTCAGGTATGTGGGTGTCGGGGAACGTCTGTGTGGCGAAGTTATGACTTTCTGTTATACAGGTCCAAATTCTTTTTCTTTCTCTTTAGACTATAAGATACACTCAGGGTGATTACACTCTTCGAATTGTAAGGTAGCTGTCATGTTTTCTTATGTCCTCCTGCTTTTTAGAAGAAAGAAGCAAAGATTTTTTTTTTTTTTAAAGTCAATACAAAACTTGTTTCTTTAAAAAAAAAAAAAAGGTTAAGACCTAGGGTCAGTAAACGTTTTTTTAAAGTCAATATAAAACTTGTTTCTTTAAAAAAAAAAATAGGTTAAGACCTAGGGTCAGTAAACAGCACCTGCATCGGTGTTTCCATGTGAGGACACATTCCCTGGGGAAGTGGAAAGGTTTTAGGTGGCGCAGTGAGTGAGAGGCTGCCGCAGTAATAACCAGGCCCTTCCCCACTCCCTTTAATCCTTCTGCCTAAATGTGGAAGAAAGTCTCCGTTGGGTGCTAATATGTCTCTTAACACCTCTCCAGCACTTGCTAACCCGCCTTATTAGCAGAGACCAGTGGCCCAAGATTCAGAATCTTCAAGAGGCAAGAGAATCTATCTTGCATTTAATAACACTGCTTTGCTGGCTTTTTATTTACTTTCCATGTTTGCCTTCTTATCCATTTATCTCACTACATAAAGTTTTTCTTTTAAATAAAAGTGCCTATTTAAAGAAAGCTATTAAGTGATTGTAGCAAGGTAAGTGTATGATTATGTCAAAAATCGCAAAGGTTTTAGGAACCACTGGCTAATTCCTTTACTGGAAACAGGCAGTGCAATTCTTTCATCCACTCGTTCCTCCGCCCACCCACCCAATCATCCGTCCACCCACCCACCTGTCCATTTACCCATCTTCTATCATCCGTGCATCCAATCACCCATCCACCCTCCATCCATCCAACAAATATTTACTGAATGCCTACTGTGTCGTGCTGAACTTTGTGAATCAGGTGGCAAAGTCCTTGGCCTTAAGAAGTGGTAGCAGAGATAGCAAACAAATAAATAAACTTAATATGAGGGAAAGAAGATAAACCCAAAAAATGTCTTGTAGCATTTCATTTATATAAAGTTAGAGAATTTTCTATAATTTCATATAAGTATATAAAATTAATATAGAATTTCATTTAAATTAAGTTGTTTTAAGGCCAATCTACTCTATAGCATTAGAAGTCAGAATCGTGTTTTCCAGAGGAAGCGAGCCTGAGGGTCTGGCAGTGTTCCATTTGCTCCAGGTATTGGTTACACCGGTGTGTTTACTTTGTGAAAAGTCATCTAACTGTACAATATGATTTGTGCACATTTCTGTATAAATGGTATAGACTTTAATAAAAAGTTTTAAAAAGACCGAAAGGTAGAAAAATAAACATAGGGGATTTATTAGCCTTAAGTATGATACTCTTTGGAAGCTTCAATGGATCCCAAAAGATTTTAGACAAATTGCGAATGAGACACCTTCCTGGCGTCTCAGAGACTGGGAATCCTAAGCATTTAAATAGGCCTCTTCCTCCTCTGAATGGTCTCCACGGGTCACCCATCCCAAACATGCAGAGGACTGAACTTTCCACAAGTCTAACTAGTGTTACAGTCATTCTGTCCTACACTTCTAACTAGGTGTTCAGTACAGGGGACTTTCTCTTCTCATTTTGCAAAAAAAGCCCAAACGTTACCAAGGACAGAGTGAGGTTACTAGGAGATTGCATACAATTCTCTTAAAAGAACCTGTCATACAATCTACCCTCCATCCGGCCCCACCTCCCTGCCGCTTCAACCCATTCACAGCTGAGAATCACCGTAGAAACTCTTAATCCACTTCCTTGGACTTATCTTTAGGCTCCATCGGCCAGTTCTTATGATCCGATGACATAAGATACGCTCAGCGAGCCGAGCGCCAATACCACCAGCTCCCCATGTTAAAACGGAATTATCAGGCTGAAATCAGAAGCCATTTAAATCTACACCCAGCTCTCATTATGGCCATTGATTCAGGAAACTATGCTTTGCCAGAGACCAGTGGTATTCCTGACATATATTTCACTTGAGTGGAAGAGACTTCTTCAGAGGAGTGAGTTACAGAGTATTAAGAATCTGTAAATCTCTTCGTCCCATTTCTTTGGAAGACCTGGAAGAGAAGATGCACCAAAAGTATATCTACAGTGTATCTTATCCTTTAGGTAAGAACAAGGCCACCCCTTGGAGGGTTTGCCCTGGGAGTGCACCCCAGGAATTTTACATTGTTCCTTCTTCCTTAGCTGGGACACCGAAATGGAATCATCATCGTAACGATAATAACAAGAGCTATTCTATTTTCAACACAATATTTTCCACCATCCTGGCACAAAGTCAGTCACACCTCAGGTCCCCCCCTACTCAACCAGCACCTCCCATTTTCCTCAGAGCAAAATCCAGTGTTTTCCCAGGTTCCCAGGCCCCTCTAGGTCTGACGCTCCCCTACGTCTGACGCTCCCCTACGTCTGACGCCCCTTCCCGCCGCTCTTGCCCTCTCCCTTGATTCTGCCAGCCACAGTGGTCCCCTTGCTGCCAGGCATGTTCCCTCGCCTGGGCTCTGCATTGCCTGGCCTTCCTGCTTGGAATGCCCCCTTCGGCAAGATCCTATTAGTTAACGCAATAAAACCCTCCAAGCCTTGTCTTCCATGCCACCACATCAACGAGTTCAGCCCTGACCGCCCAGTCGCCTCCTCCCACTGCTCTTCCAATCCCTTTTATGCCGACCGACCTCCTTTTTATTCCATACCGTCTTCACCTAACTTCCATATTATCGTCTCGCTATTTTTTTTTATTATTATTATTGTTTATCATCTCTTTCAGCACTAGAATATTAGCTCCACGATGTTAGGGATTTTGTTGTAATTCTGTTTTGTTCTCCAATGTATCCCATGTACTTAACATAATCTGGCATGTAGTAGGTATTTAACAAATACTCGCTGAATGTTGAATGGTTAAAATTTATTGAGTGTTCGTCATGTGCTGAGCGCTTTACATGTATACATATAATACTTTACAAGCTATGAGAAAGATAATATTATTAAGCACATTTGCAAATGAAATTGAAGCAAGCAGAGGTGTATCACCTGCCCCGGGGTCACACAGCTAGTAAACAGTGGAGTCAGAATAGAAACCCAAGCAGTTGGTCCTAAAACACTAGCTCTTAACCACATTAACTAAATTGAGGCAATTAAGGCCAAGAATAGGACACGCACTCAGCAGGACGGTTTGTTTGCTGCTCCTGCGTTCATTCTTTTCCCGGTAATTTCACCCCTGTTTTCCTCTAGGTTATCATTCCTTACTCTACTTTTATTCTATGGACCTCCATTCCTGAGCAGGGATGAAGCGCTTGGTAAGAGAGCCAATTAGCGTGTGGCATTCCTCTGCGCTTCGGTGATTGGCTCAGGGATGATCACGTGACGCGATCAGCGCTGCGATGCTGGGACAACATGGCTTCCCTCTTCCCATAGGGTGTGGAGGCTGGAAAGCTGGGAAGCTTTTGGCACGATCCTGGGAGCTTTTGGGGTGAGCCTGCCCAGTAAGAGAGCCTAATACATTATCCTATTTTATTTTTAAGCCATATGAGGTAGAAATATTTAATATTCCCATTCTAAAGATATGACAAAGGCTAGGAAGTTTGCACGGGATCACTCGGTGAATGACAGACCTAGGTTTCAAACCCAGGCATTTTAACTCCAGCCCATGCACTCTTAATCACTAGGCTACACTGCCTCCCTTGCGAGGCCCAGGGTTATGTGCTGGGCAGGCCAGAGTTGATAGAAAGGTGGCTACCAAGCCATCCAGGGTGAATGCAGGAAGTAGTTGAAGGGAGAGATTAGCATCGTGACCAAGAAAAAAGCTTTGGGTTCAGGCCAGTTCTGGTTTGAATTCTGCCTCTTCGTATGCTAGCTGTGTGAACTTGGCACATTAACCTCTTTGAGCTCTTGAATTCTCATCTACACAGTGAGGGTCATAGTGCTTGTCTTGAAATGACATTGCTTGACTGACCTGAGAAAATGGATACAAAGCGTTACCCCATTATTTGGTAAAGAAGTGAAAGGTACTATGATAACTTATATGTAATTACTGTTACTCTTATTATTATGAGTCACCCTTAGAATCCTTAGTTCCAGCAGCCGTCGTCCTGAAGTCGGAGAGTGAAGTGTGTTTTCTCCCTTGTGACTTTAGCCAGAAGCCCCCATTCTAGCTTCACCCTTAGAACTGAGGACTACTTACATGCTCTGAAAAAAATCCATTTCAGCTATGCCAATTGAATTTTGTCAACCCTAGGAGGAGAAACATGTGATGTGCAGCCTTCAGGATGTGACTGTGTTTAAAGAGATGTTCTCAGAAGTACGCGCATGCCCCGATGAGGGCGAATTAGTCTGAGTCCTTCCCCAGGTGATGTCAAGCAGACAGTTCTTTCAGATTTAGCAATCTGGCTGCTAAACCACTGGTATTGTGCCACAGGGCATAAACCTTCCCAAGCAGGGGGTTATTGTATGAATAGGAAGCATCTCCCAGATTAATGCAGCTGTGGAAAACAGCATTTGAATAAGTAGATTCTCCAAACACAGGCACTTTTATTGCAAAGCCTTTCTTTTCTGTCCAGAGAGAAGTGGTATGTTTTGGCTAGGCATAAACCACGACGAGAGTATTTTCTAAATACACATGTTTTTTACATGTCAGTTTAATTGCATGTTGCAGATCACTTTCTAGACTCCTTAGGGATAATAGCTCCAAAAGAAATGGCTGCTCTCCGACTTGAGCCAGCAGAGGTCATGATACCTGCTTTACATCTGGGGGTTTCTAGCTTCCCTCCTTTCTCTACCACTTCCTATAACTGTTCAGTCATATTTATGTTTAGAAAAGATCATTACGTTCATGCACCAGCACTGACCAGAAGACTATTTGAAGTTAAAGCACTTTGCCAGTTTCCATTTTCTTCACAGCGTTCCTTTCCGCTTCTACTTTTTCTTTAAAACACACACACACACACACACACACACACACACACAAAACAAAAAAAAAACCCCTCTGACTTAAGAAAACTTGATCTGTTTGGAACAGACTGGCCCCAGCTATTTCTTCCTGTGCTCCCTGAGACAGAGGGTGAGTGGAGGCGAGAGGGCCTAGAAGATTCCAGGGCGGAGTTGCCAAGAGAGGGTAAGGGCGAATGGGGCCTTCTCCACGGGGGACATTCAATAACTCTCGTACCCTTTATGCTGTAGGACAGGGGCTCATTTGCTCTATTTGGGGTGACAGCAGCCGGTTTTGTTACAGCATAGCTGGAGTTTTAAATAAGTGCAGCCCTCAGAGGCTGAAAGCAGCATTCGTTATCTTAGCCATGGGAGGGCATGGAAATCGGAGGCGTTTTGGCAACGGCAGCATAAATTCACTGTTGTGAGGGGCCAACCCAGCCACGGAGGAAGGAATGCATAGCTTCCCTCTGACGGTGTGATTTCCTGCTTCTTGCAGAGGTTGTCTGGACTCCATGCAGAAGCAAAATCTGCATCAATTACTTGAAAGGAAACCAACCCATTCCTGAAAGTTTGGCAGCAGAAATATTCATTGTTGAGAAAGGGGAAGGGAAAAAGAAGACTAATGAACTCCCTCCTCCTTAGTATTTTCAAAGGTCTCATGTTGGTGGCTACTTTTTTTTTTTTAACGGAGTTCTTAGAAACTCTCATTAGCCCCCTCAATAAATGCTACTTTAAGGGCTTGTAACTTTGTCATTAAATCTTCACTCCGAGATGAATTAAGGTTGTAGCCAAGAAGTGCCCTCCCCACCCCCAATGAGCTTCTTTACGGTTACCAAAAAGCAGGAAAATAGATTTGTGGGCGATTTTTAGTACTCGTTTATGCGCCTTCCTGTCAAATAGTGATTAATTCAGGGCCACTTAAGTTTTTCTAACTTTCATCTATAATGGGCATGTTGACATTTTTATTTGAATCTCTTTACGCCATCCAAAATAATCTCCTTCAGCAACAGAAACTGCTGGTTAATTGCCACAGAGCAGCTGTTACCTCTTCTCAGTAGACAGCCTCTTTCAGGATGGTTTTGAGCTCGGTGCCTGTGGAAAGCACGGGCCAGCGACAGCAGCATGTCAGGTGGATTGATTGAATGGCCTCCTTGTTCCTCACTAGCTGTGTCTACACTCAAATCAGGGCCAAACAAAGCCCTTCGCATTTAAATACAGCATTTTCTTTGGCCCTGGGCCCTTGCTGTCTTGTTTTTTTCATTCTTCCACACTCTAAAACAAATACAAGTAAGCCCCATTTTAACATGACTTATTTTTACCTAGATTTGCATATTCCTTGGGTCAGACTATGTCCTGGAAATGGAAGTTCATGCACAATTAATCTGATTTTCTGGTTAATTGAAGGCTAACCAGGAAAATGCCTTGAAAATTTACTCCTGCTGCAGAGTCCTCTGAGAATGTGTTTAGACACTTCCACAAAAGCAGAAACTCGGCATTGAAAGAGAAATAAGCATCTGTGTGCACAGACCCTGCGAGGTCAAAGGCAGCGTCTTTAGATTTAACCAAATTACCTGGAATTTTCTGCACAACCCATTCCAGTTTTGAACAATTTTTGTGCTTGGGTATTTCCTTCTCGTGTGTCCTGCCAGCAAGTTTTTAAAAAATTGTTTTCTTTTTCTTGGTGATAGGGTTGCCAACAGGCCTTCAGGATCCCATGTTGGCCATTGTCCTGTAGATGTAGAAGTCCCAGGGTCTGGGTGTGACTGGGTGACTCTGTTGGAACCCTGAACCATCTGTAACCATCACAGACTCTCCAATCTTGTTTTCTTATCATCTGCTCCTCTCCAAGGGTGAGCTGAGCTCAGCGGTTCTGGATATTTAGGATCCAGTTAGATGAGGTCCTATTCATCCATCTTGTGTTTTAGTGCATTGTAAGCATAGCCCTTTTTTTTTATTATAAAAGTAATATGTGTCCTAATAAGTTCGAACAATGCCGGAAAGTAAAAGAAACTGAAAAAGGCTTCTAAAATCCTGCAGAAATAAATATTTTACAATTAAAAAAAAAAAAAGTAACAGCATCAGGCCCCGGCCGTGTGGAGGTCGGATGGCCCTGAATCTAGATGTGATTACAGGTCAGACTTCTGCAGGTTAGGCCTTCGGCCCTCCCTCCTGCTTCTTCTGTCTTCCAAGCATTAATAGAAACTCCAGTCAGCCACCCAGCTCCTCTGGGAGGCCTAGATGATTACAGTGCTGTCCAGGGACATCTAAGGATCATGATGGCCATATACTCCTCCAGGCTGCAGACCTCTATCTTTGCATAAAGTGGGAGACCAGAAACATCCTCATTCGTGCTGTATTTATTTAGCCAAAGGTAAGGAGTTACACAGCACATGTGCCATCAAACATCTGCCCTCTTCACTGCCCAGCCTAGATGTGGCCTCGAATCCTTCTCATGACAGGGGTCAGTGAACCCACCACCGGAATGGGAAATAGACAGGTGCCCGCTTGTCTCACTTTTTTCCTCCAGCTCTGAGAAGTTTGCAACTACATTTGCTCTCAAGTGGACATTGAACTACAGTTCTCATTGCCTCCTTAAGAAGAGCCGTTGGTGTAAAGTGCATTTTAAAATGAAGATTCTGGAAAAAAAATTTTTTTAACTGTACGCTTAAGTGAAGTAGGGCATTGTCATCGGTCATCATTCCCCTTTTACTTTTGCTGCCAGGAGCCTCTGAGATCCCAACGTTCAAAGGTAGCACACGTAATGAGCCTTATGCCTGCCCTGTTGGCAGCCTCCTTCCTTTTTGTCCAAACTTTTTGTTCTATCGTGTGTGTTTTGGGTTGTGAACTTCCTCATATCCAAGAGGCAAAGGCATAAATAAATAAATATACAAATTAAAAAATCACGCCGCCAATCTAGTGTCTTCGGAACAGCGGCGTCAGCCTGAGAGCGCTTTTTGTTTTCCTTCATGCTTAACAGCTCATGCCCATGCTTTGCATTCTATCTAAGAAGGAAGTTTGGCTGCCAGACAGTGTAAGGGGAGCTGGAAAGGGGAAATAAAACTGGGTCGATGGCCTGGATTGGAAGGTCTTTATTTTCAGCCCTTTGAGACTGTTGTTTTGGCCCATTTTACAGATAAGCGAGGGCAGACAGAAAGGAGCACTCCTCTCCTGGGCCACCAGCGTGTGTCCGCGTGGGGCATCACTCCCAAATCCTGCTTCCGGACCACCTTCGTTTGTAATCTCGTGCAACCTTTCCCATTTCCAAAGTGCTTCCGCGCTCCCGCTCCCTGGTCGCTCCAAATGCTGCTGGGGGCACACTTAATTTCCACTTTGTTTAGCGATCAGAATCGCTAGGACTTTCGAAAAGCCTGAAATCTCCCAACGAAGGAAAGGAAGGTACTCAGCTTCCAACCCCCCAATATGGAGAAACAATCTGAATACACAAAATTAGAAAAACATACACAGAATGGTTGTTTAAAATTCACAGCTGTCAACATCGAGTATTTTGTGTGAGAGAAAGAATGTAGAAACAGCGGGTTAACAAAATAGCTGCAGATGGATGGGTGAGCCGCGCGGACTGGGCTGGCATTGTCTGCGCCGTTCGCAGAGGCTCATTTGCATTCCAGGACAAAGATTCCCTGTCGGAGACCCTTTCTCTTGGCCTCCTCCTCAAAAAGACGCCTCGCCATCCGCAGTGAAGATAGTCTGCCTCCGTCCGCCCGTCAGAAAGCCTACAGGAACGAACACAAATCTGTTATTTTAACACAACGTGAGCACAAAGTGGTGTTTTCACTCCGAATAAAGCCGGGGGAGGCCGAAGAATGGGGCCTTTTATTTGCAAGAGATACTCAAAGGGAGCTGGATTGAACTGGAGGCCAGCATTTATGAATAAAGTTGTTAGAGAATTTGCAGCCTGAGGTCTGGGAGCCCACTGTAAGTTTCCCCACCGTCAGCTTGAAACACTTTGCATCAGAATGCGTAATTGCATTTATTAATGACATTTTTCTAGCCCACATCTCCAATGGAGAATAAATTCATTTGCCGCCCGCCCCCCCCCCCTCCCCGCCGCTTTTCATACTGCCTGAGAGTGAAGACTATTTTTTTCAGTTTAATAAACATGACTGACAATGGAGAATGCAGTTATTCATTTCTCTATTTTCCATCGTGACGGTGCGTTTGAGTCCAGGAGCCACGCGTGTATGTTGTGGGTGGTTGTGCCATTCTGCAGATCCCGAAGGCCTTGTCTTACGACTCTTGCAAAAAGTGGCACCAAGAAATGTCTAAAAATACCCTGAGACTAAGGACATCTTAAACACCGTGTCTAAAGTGAAATGCCAGGGTAGAAACGGCATTTCGGTGGTGCCGGCCAGCCTTTGAGGCCAGGGCAGCCTCTGAGGCCAGCATTCTGAATTCCGGGGCTCCAGTCACCCGGCCACTTTTTAAGGTGGTTGAGCTGAAAATGCCTCAATCTTTTGGCCACTGCCTTGGAACCGGGAAACCTTTGCACTTCACATGTGGTCTTGCCTACAGGGCGGCTGTTCCACCCTTTGCCCAAGGTCACAAAGATTGTTAGTGAGAGACCTGAGACCAGCACCCTGGCCTACCTGGCACCATGGGAGGGCGCCTGGGCTATGTATCCCCTTTCTTCTCCCTCCCTCCCTCCTTCTCCCCTGCTTTCCCCCCAGTGTTCCTCAGAAGACATGGCGAGAGTCCACCTTCTCCATATGGGTAGGGAAATGACACAGGAGAGATGACTTAACTGAAGCCGAGAAACCCAGAGGGCACTGATTTCTGAGGCCATTGCCTGAGGCGCCATGAGTCCGGGGGTGGTGACCGTCCAGCCCTGCTCCAGAGAGTGGCCCCATGACGTAACTGAGGGCCTTGACACCAGCTCCTTAAATCAGGGGCTCCCCACTGCCATTGTTTCTAATGGCCTTAATCCCAGGCCTGAGGGGCAAGTTAAATAATTTTTCTTTTTTAACCACCAAAGAAATCTTCATGTTTAAGTAGAGGAGAGAGAGAAAAGTAAATCTCTCAGAGCATACATAATCTCCTCTTGATCTGGTCTCCCCGGCCCGGGGCTTGCAAAGCTAAGCCTTCAGGATGGTTCCGGGAAGATGAGTGTGAGAATGAGAAGCTCCCTTTTTCTTTTTGGGGGAGCAGCCAAGGAGGGGCTTGGGGGGTTCCCTGTGGCATCTTCAGAACTCTAAGCCTAGGCTTGCCTCTGACAGCTGTTAGAGGCACCTGCAAAATGAGCAGCGGCAGACTGGCCTCTGCCCGAGCGCGGACCTCGGTGTCCTGTGCTCGTGTATCTGCGTCCAGACGAGAGGTCAGAGGACAGCGTGGGGGTCAGAGAGCTTTGTGAACCATAAAGCACTGGACGGATGTCTGTCAATTTTCATCGTTAGCCGATAGTGCAACCCCCCTCCTGCCAAGGAGATACGAAACATTATTTTTGGTCCTAGTTCTTTTTTCGTTTCTTTTTTTTTTAATTGGTAAATATTTAGTGAGTGGCTACCATAGATAAGGCACTTTAAAATCTTAAGTCATATCATGTCATCCTCCTCTTTGTAACACATCACGATCCCTCATCACGCCAGAGTAACATCCTCTCCCGGTCAACGGAGTGGCCGGTGACCTCGCTCGCAGCCTCTCCCCATTCGCCTCCCTCCGTCGCCCCCTTTCCCCCCATGGCCGGGCTGTGGTGCCCTCCCTTCTCCTCGCCAACATGTCGGCTTCATTTTCACCTTAAGGACTTTGTCTACGCTGCCGAAACTGCCCAGAAAACACTCTTCCATCCACTCAGGTCTCTGTTCAAACGTCACTTCCTTGGAGTGGTCATCCTTGACTACGCGTTCCGTGACGCCTTCCGCAAACCTGATGCTCTTTATCCTCAAACCTTGCTTTAAGGTTCTTCACAGCCCTCATCGTAAGCTGCAATTGTTGGAGAGATGTATGAGTACGAGTGTGAGCTGTGAGTGTGTGTGTGTGTGTGTGCGTGTGTGTTTATTGATTGTTTCCCCCAGTAGAATACATGCTGTGTGAGATGTATTTTGCCCACAGCTGTATGCTCATGGTACCTGGCACATAGTAGGTGCTCAGTAGTCCTTGGCACATAGTAGGTGCTCAATAAATATTTATTGGATGAATGCAAAGCCCTGGGGATGCAAAGATGAAAAGGAATCAAGGCCTGTAGTCCTGCCCTGTATCTCTTGGGATTTGGCGTAAAAGGGAAGCAAAAATAATAACTCAATGTTTACTTTGTGACTTAGTGTGAAAGACTCAGACACTCAAGTTCTTTTCTAGAAGATGGCTTACCCAAGGTTGAGTATCTGGTGCCCTTTGAGCCAGGAGTTTGGGCGTGAGAGAAATAAAGACCAGGACCCAGACAGCCAGTTCAGAGACTTCAGGGGTGAACACACACCGGGAGGGCCACCCGCCTCCAGTGTCGTTCTCTGTGGCTAGATTGACGTCACCCCATGGCTCTTTCACCTTCCTCTATGTGGGTCAAGTAAGAGCCGCCTGGGGCCTCCTCTAGGCCTCACTGATTGGTTGAAGCATGAGCACCTCACCCAAGCTGAGCCAATTATAGCCTTTCAGCCCTAGTCCAAGGGCAGCCAGCAGCCTTTAGCCAGGTCAGCCATGGCCATATCCTAGGGATTTTCCAAATGAAACAGGGAGAAAACTGTCTTTGTTTCCCTTCACAAAACTGTGAGGATGTGAGGCCAGGAACAGCCACTCGTGAAAGTTCTAGCTTCATGGCAACAGCCACGGGGAGAGAGATGCAGAGACCAGAGGTAGTGATGGAGACAGAGGCAGCTTTCACCTCCGTGCACCCCCTTCCCTACTGTTCCAAGCCACTAAAATCCCCTCTTTCTGCCTAAACTAGCTCAAGCTGGTTTTTAAAAAAATTAACCAAAAGTGTCCTAATGAATATATTTTCTTTAAACTACTTATTTAATTATTATAGAATAAGCACATATGTTTGGTTTAAAAATTCAAACACTCCAGGAGATTACGAAATGAAAAGCGGTCTTCCTGCATGTTCCCCCACTTCATCTCGGGCCTCACCCCCCTCCCAGCTTCGTTCCCTGGAGGCTGCCGGCAACCACTTGTTAAACTGATTATCCTTCTCGCTGTCACTCCACCAACTTCTGGCAAGCGTTTTGAAAAGCAGCAGAAAAATCCTTTGTAATTTTGATTTATCTGATTGTAATATATATTACTCTTGTAGATTTTCAAACAATGGGTTATTCAACCATTTATTTCAGTCAGCTTTGTCTGCATTAGTAAATGTTTTGACATTAGCCATTTCTTTCAGAGATGAATGATTCATTTGGGTATTTCTCAACAACATAAAATAATACTCTGGGCGAGGGCATCGCTGACTTTTTGGCAGGTCTGGAGTTATTCCTGTTCGGATTCTTTGTACCGATCATTGTGCTTCGCGTAGAATTGGTGCACAGTGTGCGCCGGAGTAGACGAAGAATTCGGTGAAAAGAAGCTGGAGACAGAAGAGGAAAGAATGAGGCTTTATTGAGAGCTTTCGGCGGACCGCGGCCCTGCCACACTTTATCTCTTTTAGCTGTCGCTGTAACCCTGAGCAGCTCTAGTTCCCCGTCCCCTCTCCAGCTGATTCTTTTGATTTTCATTTCATGATGTGTCTGCTCCACGTCTCTCCAACTGATTTATTTTGCTTAGGTCGTTAGTCCGTGTTGGTTTCTGTTGCCTGCCACTCAAGGACCCTCATTGACAGAGGAATCGGTGCACCAAAATTAGGGTGAATGGACTGGGCAGGAAAAGCAGATATTACTCCCATTTACAAATGAGAAAAATGAACGTACAGCCCCCACCAAGAGCTTTGCTTCAGGCCGCATAGCTAGGGAGTGGCCAAACAGGAATTAACTCAGAGCCGTTAAGGCACAGAAGTTTGGCGCTGGCCACCACTCTGCAGCCAGGTGCCAAGTTTCCGGCATAGGAACATTATTTCTAGAGGTGAAAGAAAGCGTGACCCAGCTTGCGTGGCTCTCACCCGGAAGTCCATCTGCACTCGTTTTGCCTCTACCAGAAGTCTGTACTAAAGTTTTATCCTTGGAGAATTTTCTAGATACTCGTTGATGCAATGGCGTGTCTTAGACACTTAGAAAACAGCGTTTAGAAAATCATAAAAGAGAACCTCAAGCTCGTCTCCTATCTGCCTTTCGCATCCCTAAATGTTTCGTGCGCCCTCCATTCCTCTTCTGCTGCTTTTAGCAGAAGTTAAAAAGAAAGGAGAGGCCGGCCATCTGTGGTGCATGCTGGTCGTTCGTTTTAGGAATGATTCTTCTTCATACGCGATACGGCAAAGCAGTCAAAAGCAGAGGCTCTAGGGCCAGATCTCCAGGGCTTAAATACCAGCTCTGCCACTTGTGCAACTTTGCTGTATATGATAAATTAATTCCTATCCCTGTGCCTCTGTTTTCTCATCTGTAAAATGGGTATCATAATACACGCTCATGCATTTTTTTTTATGATAAAAAGTTAACGTGTAAAAACACTTAGAACAAAGCCCCGCACATAGTAGGTACTGTGTTTGCTATTAATATTTTTTCTTAGCCTCTTATTTCAATTTTTAAATAGTTTAAATTAAATTTTGAGGTTTTGGGGAAGCTGATGAAATGTTTCGAATTCCGCGGGTACGGCGTGTGAATTTCTGAGCACTACGTAGCTCAGAGTCTGTGAATAAGGCACGGGTCTCGAAGTAACAGATGACTGATAGCATAAGTGGAATCCTGCTTCCTGGAAATTCTCATCATTTTTTCCTCTTTGATATGCTTCCATGTTTAGCTGCATAATGTTGAGCAAATACTTAACGCAGTTCGAGAAAGGGCAATTTAGAAAGACCAGTCCCGGTGATCTCAAAACTGTGATATACGGTTCAGTTAAAGTGTAAGTAGGTCGAATCCTTCTCACAGAATTAGCTAAAATTATGCGAGCTATTATATGAGATATTCCTATTTGAACATTTTGTAGAAACCGTAGTAATACACATTCATCTCTACAGGATGAATCGAGACTTAAAACTAACTCTGGTGAATTAAGAATTGTATTTTCTAGGAATTAACTACCACGATTGGACTGCAGCTGTAAAAATTTTATGAGGCAATACATCTGACCTCAAATTGGAAATTTGTGTTGGAACCAGTTTAGGAAATAATTATCGCTGTGTTGTTAATTTTATATTTGGCTAATAAAACACAGCAGGAGCAACAGGGTTGGGTGAATGTAACAAAAGAAAGCCCTTGGACATGCCTTAAATGAGTATTTTCGACCTAGCTGGAACACCGACTAGGAATGTATGTGTCTGATGAATGCTGGTGCTGTAAACACTGTGCAATCAACAGTTCTTGGCTACAGAAGAGAAACGTGTCGACGTTGTTTGTATCATTCTCACCAGCCACTAAGAAGGGTCCCCGTGTGCATGCCTTGAACTGTTCGCTTCGGGAAAGGCTGCGTTCCTCACATGCTTTATAACTTCACTGGCACACACACCTCTGCACGCACGCACACTGACGTTGACACTCAGCCTGCCCGCTTGTTCCTGTCTGTCCGGTTAGTGTCGTGTAGACCATCAGCAGAGAAAGAGAAAGACCATCGCTGCTGTTGTTCAGAGGGGGCGAATTATTTCACGCGACGGTGTGAGTGAACATTAGGCTCCCTCATGCTAGTATCGTCTTACTCATGCTAGCATCTTCTAGAAGCATCTAGTACCTTCTAGTTTCATCTCAAAGACGTAATATGAGGTTGGCTGCTCGTGCCTGGTTGCCGTAGGGCAGTGCCACTGAAAATTTGAGGCACGAATCACTTTTGGGATGGGTATTGAATGGCATAGACTCACACCATGATCCTGTCATGATCCTCCCGGCTGTGTCAACCAGGGCATGTCGGCTGATGGTGGGATGTGCTTAATACGTTCGAACTCTGGTTCAACTCCATCTTTACCCCGGAGTAGGGAGAACTCGGGCTCAGAGCTTTGGAAGGCAATAGCAGCTAGTCAGATTTTACTGATACTCAAGTGTTTGCCCTACTTTATTTTTTTTTAAACATTTTGTTTGATTTATGGTAAGTGAACATTTTTTTTTTTTCCATTTACGATAGGGATTGAATGCTTACTTTAAAAATAAATATATAATAATTTAATTGATTTTAAGAAAAAAATATTAGGTAAACAGTCCTAAGTAGTCCTTGGATAAGACAAAATCAAGAAGGTTGTTGTAGGAGGCACAGATATCATGCTCAAAGGGTTTTAACTGGAAAGAGGTTAATGAAGTGACTCGTGGTGGAGATGTGCCCGGGGTTAGGGGACCGCAGGGGGATGGTGAGCCCCCAGGACTAGCAGGTCTGGGACGCCATTAGCCTCCAGGGCAGAATGGTGAGGGAAGGGAAGGCTCTCCCCAAAGCCAAGTACAGCCAGGTTTCAGGGGACTTGTTGACTATCAGAGGCCAAGTGGTCAACACTGTTCATCTCTCTCCCATGTGCCACGTTGCTTCTTATCTCTCTGCTTTCTCTCCCTCCCCCTACCCCTTCCCTCCTTGAATTCCATCTGACTGAACATAGACACCAGCCCACAACACCGTACAACCTGTCTGCCCAACGCTAACTCAGCCTCTCAGCCCATATGCCGAAGGGAGGACTCTGATCGAGCCCCTCACCTCGATTTAGGCAGAGTTCTTGGCACCGGACTATGCCATGGAACTGTCTAGAGATTTATCGCTTTGGGGTCAGAAGCTGTGGTGGGAGGGAGGGGAGACAGGTCGTACGATCTTTGTTCCCTCATTTGGAACTATGGGTCTTCATGCCCAAACCCTCAAAGGTGTAGATACCGCAGAAGTGTAAACTGTACAGAAATCTACAGAAATGAGTTGGTTGGGAGTTTGAATGAAGGATCAGCCCACGAGTTGACAACGAGGTGCCCTGGAAAAGGCCTGCCCACCCCAAACCCCAATCCAATCTAAGTCTAATGCCCTGAGAACCACTTGCTTGATTGACATTCTTGGCAAGATCCACCCGTTCTGGACCTAGACTGTTAATTTCATTTGGAACAGCAAAGAAAAAAGTAATTTAATTAGGCATTTTTCTGCTCTACCTATGGAGAGAAGTAAGTGATAGGAATCTCTCCATCAAGTTGTCAGTTTTATCTTAAGCGCTCAGGGACAGAAAACGGTGGCAAATAACAATTTGTGATTGAGAGAAAGTATAAAGTGCAACCCTCTAGTCAGAATGTTAATTCTTAGGGTTTTGTGTTTATCTTGATGGTTATGCTTTCTTCATTTTATTAAAAGTTTAAGACTTTCTCTGATTAAAAATATACTAATATGCTAAGAACCACCCCATATTAAAATTTATTTCCCTGAAGAAAACAATAAATTTCCATGAAATGAAAGAAAGAACTACTAGACACTCATTTTCTAAAAAACGCTGTTTTCTTCTTGCAAAGAATGTGCTTTCAGGCAAATACATTTGTGTGCCTCTTGAGGTATGCAGTGTCTGCTGCCATAAGACAATGGTAATTAAAGAATTAAACAATTAAAAAAGGAAAAAGTTTGTCATCAATTTTAATGTTCTGTTATGTGAATTAATATTTCTTTTTATAATGCAATATTCTGCAATTTATCATGCAGGTGCAGTCTCGCTTCTGCTTCAGAGGTAATTAGTTTACATTACTCTACAGAAATGAATTGTCGCTGATGATCTCAAATGCCTGCTAACAAATCACTTCTGCTGAGGGATTCATTGAGATTCTTCTCAGGCCTTCGCGATTGCAGTGTATGGCATTGTCCTTAAATGTTAAATATCAGGCTAATTAAAAACAAACAAACAAACAAACAAAAAAACAAACGCCAAAACTAGATTCCTAGTCTGAGAAGGCTAGAAAGCTATTTTTGTGAGAAATCAACACTCTGTCCCCTTACTTCAAAAAAAAAAAAAAAAAAAAACACGGGATTTTTGTTTTCTAGTATCATTTTCATTAACGCTTTTTCTCTTGTTATTCCCACGCTCACCTACCCACAACTCAGCCGCAAAACGAACCAGGCGGGACGGTGGAGAGAGGCTGGGGCTTCTTCAGGCTGTTAATGAGACAAAAATTACTCAAATCTTTGTCTACCTTCTCCTCTGAAACTTGATCGCACCATAAAATGCTCATGAAAAAGAAAATGGACCTCAAGGTCTAATTCAGAATTTCAGTATTCGTCATCATGAGTGTGAGAGCCATGGGCCCATTTCATCAAAAGGAAAAAAAACCGGATGGTCCAGTCGTGCCCGGTGGGGTCGGTGGTGCAGAGATGATCTGTCTGAGTACATTTCTTTGAGGCAGTTCACAGAATACAGTCTGGGCACCTGGAGAACTGAGCAGAAAGCCACGTGTGTGTATCGCTGTGATCCAGATCCCTAGCCATTTCTCCTATCGCCCCAAACCTTCACCCCAAAATCTACTTTACCGGGTACAGAAAGTGTGTGGGTGTGTGAGAGGGGGGCGTTGGGTGTGTGTGTGTGGGGGGGGGCGTTGACAGTCACAATGGGGATGGTTTTATCTCTGAGTCTTGAGACCAAAAACGCCAGGTGGTGAGATGATGCTATAGAGACTGACACTCAGTGCCCGAGCCCACCCCAAGGAGCCAGCCTCCAGGAGGACACGTCCTAGTTCCTAAAGGGTGGGAGACTGGGGCTAACGCCTACCTGGGTTTCCAGAGAGAGGCAGAAATAACCGGGAAGGTCAAGTTGCAAACTGTCCTCGGACAAGGAATGAGGGTATCAGATGCTCAACATCTAAACCTCACCTAGTGTTCAGACACCAAGCCACCAAGAGATGGCAGGGTTCAAGCCCCTGTGGATCTGGAAATTACAGGCCCTGACTGTAGCGAGGATGCTAAGCTAATTATCACGTGCTTGTGGCAGTGACTCTCAGCTCTCTTAGGTCGCGCGCGCGCGTGCGTGTGTGTGAGTGTGAATCTCAGCATTGCTTAGTGGCAGTGACTCTCAGCTCTCTTAGGTCGCGCGCGTGCGTGTGTGTGAGCGTGAATCTCAGCATTGCTTGTTGCTGCCACCAACCTCTTCGTGCTTTTCCGTGCACAGCTGTGAAGTGTAAGGTTCTAAAAGCCACTAACTGGGCCCCTAGAGCAGAGACCGGAGCCACTGCCGACCCAGAGCCTCACTGTATTCTGTATGTGTAAGCCCCCCCCAGAATGGTGGCCATGGGAGTCGCCCTCCCGTCCCCAGCTTCCGCCTAATGAGACTTCGCCATCATCTGGAATAACCCTACCCGCACCCCCGCGCCTCCAACTGTCACCAACCCCACAGGGTCTACAGAGGCATGGGGGGCGGTGAAGGAAGGACGGTTGCCATCTCCAACCCCACAGATGCCCCTCCAGGCCCAGGGCTGCTCCCCAACCGTCCCTCTCCATCCCTGCCCACTCTTTCTCAGGTAAATGCCCAGGACAGAAGACCCACGGGCTGGGTTTTCGGGGATGGAGGCTGGTCTGGTCTTCGTGTTTGGAGATGGGCATCAAAAGGCCCACCTGGGCCTGTCAGTGGGCCTTTGGGAGCTACTGCAGTGGAATAAAGCGTTTGCTTGTCTGTTTCTGTCCTACCAGTTTTCCTATTTGCCAGAAGCAAAATCCCTTAAGAACCCAAGAAAGATGTGGACGTGGGCTTGCCGGAAGGAGAAAAAAGTAAGAAAAGAGCTTTTCCCCCAGACGTCCCCAGGATCTTTAACTCACTCACCTCCTTCAGGGCTTTGCTCAAATGTCACCTCGGGGAGGCTTCCCTGGACCCCATTTATAAAACGCTCTGTCTCCTTCCTTGGTTTAACTTTCCCATTAGTGCTCGACGCCATCAAACGTTTCCTGTATCTTACCTGCTGATCTTACTCGATCGCCCTCTGTCCCTCTAGAATATCTACTCCATGAGAGTGAAGATTCGAGTTGTGTTTTGTTCACTTCCACCCCCTTAGCATCTCCCTCGAGGTGATCGATACATGTCTGTTACTGAAAGACTGTGTCACCTGGCCTGAGGGACCAGGGCCCCGACTGGAGAAGGGAACTAGCAGCTCTAAGGAGAGAAGCGGGCCGCTGTGCCCGGGCCCTTACAGAGATCTAGAATGACCAGAGAGTCAGGCCAGGGTAAAGGATTATGGCTCCAGCTTGTTTTCCTGCAGCTGGCACCCACCCCCACCCCCCAGCCCCACCCCTGTTGTTAACCCCGCCTGTTGGAAACCCCGTTTCCTTCCCTGGATACTAGGAAGGTAGCTGGTTCTGGGCGAGGCCTCGCTTCCTCCTGGGGGAAGAGAGCCTGGGCTCAGGCTCTGGGTCTTTGTCACATGCCGCAGTTTAACGGTGCTGCGGGTTACATCGGCGTTTGGGGACGTGCTTGGGACGTGCGCCACTGGCGTGTCTGTGGGAAGCGGGCCCGGCTCGCCCCAGCTGTCCCGCCACCCACCGCCCCTCTGCCCAGCGCCTTGTGGGAGCCGCCGACGCCAGGATGCACCCGCTGGAAAGTGTTTCTCCTGGGCCCCCGCCGCTCAGAGGCTAATCTTTTTCCTCACATGGGTTAAGAGTGCAAAGCTGAATCCGAAAAGGGCTCAATTCAATCTCATTTCCTTCTCCCTTTGATCTCTTCATTTCCTATTTCACTTCCTCTGACAATTTCCTCCTTCCAAGCCCAGAACAAACAACTCTCACCGTGGCACTTGGCCATTCGCAATCATTTTCCCAGCCGCTGAGCTCCGCGTTTGGCTGCCGTTCACCACGGCTTGATGGGGTTCGGTAAATGCCAGGGGCTGGCGGGGTTGGGGGCACCTCACCGTGCCCTGTGGATCCCCATGCCTGGAGACTTGAGTGTGGCCAGGGAATCAGTCTGTGAAGTCCTGGGGTTCCCCCAAATGGAGGGAGCACAATTAGGGCTGTTCCACCCATCGATCCCTCAGGGGTGCTAACGTCGTGATCTCAGCCATTTGTGTTTTTCTTTCCTAGCTGAGCTCATAGGTGAGAACCGAACATTCCATTTAAAAAAAAGAAAAAAAATCAAGGTGCAAAATGTTCTAGAAACTTCTATTTTGACGACTACGTCTGAACGTGAAATGGTTCCCGAACTAATCATTTTAGTGAAACTGTAAAGATGAAAAGAGCCATGAACATATACGCTCAGTGTTTCAACATCCATTAAAATGTATAGTGTAGCCTCCCAGAATATTTAATAGGCTCCTATGATGACTGAATGTGAATTCATTCATCTCCGTCAAGTCGGGTTATTAAGATACACATGCTAAGTGATTTGTCCTGTGTTTACCCTATGCTGGGATTAAAATGGTATCTGATTCTGAAAAAAAAAAAAAAATTTTTTTTTCAGAGCTGTTCTTTGTTGGAAGAAATGGGAGTCAGGACCCCACGCCTCCCCCAGTTTCCATGACAGCTTTATCGCAAGCAGACTGCTCGGTCCCTGTGGGACAGTTGTCCATCTGAGAACTTAGGAGAGGTGCCTCAATGGTCTCTAACGTTCCTTCCAGCCCTGACCTCTTTAAACGTGGCAGGTGGGGACGGCAGCGGTTAAGAGTGTGGGCTCTGGCCTCGAACCGCCACGATTCAGCCCTGGCCTCGACCTCTCAGTTTCCCCATCTGTAAAATGGGGATAACCATAGAAAGCTAAGGCAAAGTGAGCCACCTAGTGAGTGTTCGGGGAACGCTTGGTTAACTTTGCGACTTCATGTGCCATTTACCGGGCACCACGATGCACGGATTTTACTCCTGAAGTTAAAAATATCTCACTGTCCAAATAGTATTTAATTTAATCGTCAGCACAATTTCACGAGGGGGGCGGAGTTAAGTTAAATTTGCAAACACGGAACTGAGGCTCAAGAGAGATTGCCTGAGAGATTTGCCCAAAGCGACCCGACTGTGAAGAGACCGCACGAGGCTTTTAACTCAGATCCAGACCGACTCCGCCCTGGGCTCCCTGCCACCCAACCCATCTATCTACCACCTCTGGTTAATCGGGAGTCTATTCAGCATCCCTTGGGGCTTCTAAGAGCAGCCACGCGTCTTCGATCTCTAGCCATTCGCTTCTCCGCTTTGGGAAAATGACAAGTGAGACCATCTCCTGATCGTGCGGCTTCTCTGAAGTTCAGGACTGGAATATTGGAGTCGTGTTCTCGCCACACGTTTTCTCTCCTTGCCGACTGAGACTCAGTCAGCCAAGAGCAGCTTTTGTTCATTGTTATTCTGTTTTAAGTCGCAGAGACTCAGGCTCAATGACGTCACATCTCTAGCATCGACGCCTACCCCAGCCACGCCGAGCCACGTGGAAAACCGATGTTGTGCCTGTGTCTAGATCGGGGTCTCCCCATTCTGGTACCATCGATATTCGGGGCCTGACAATTCTTCGTGTGGAGAAGGTTTAGCTGCCCTCTACCCGCTAGGTGCCAGGAGCAACCCCTTCCCCTCCCCAGTGTGACCATCGAAAATGCCTCCGGACATTACCACGCATCCCCTGGGTAGCGCAGCCATCCTTGGTTGAGATCCACTGGCCGCACGAAGGACGAAAAGCTGGAGGTTACGGATTCTGCGTTTTCCACATCAACCTCTTCGTCGCGTGGCGTTTGGAGTTATTTGGGTTTTAGTAAGCAGTTGTTTCATCTGGCAACATCCGAGCAAAACATTGGCCGTCTCGAGATGCTTTGGGGCTGAAGGCAAATTTGCCTGGACGGAAATAAATGTCTTGGCCTTCGTGGCGACCGGGAGTGTCTTCTTTGGGACAGTGAAGGCAGCCGTTTTCAGTCTGGCCTCTCCAACAATAAACAGGCCGGTGCCCTCTGCTGGAAGGCATGTCAGTATTGCCTCTGGGCATGTTGGGGCAAATGGTTTTAGAATTTGGAAAGCAGCAGAAGCACAAAAGAAAGGCCTATGAAACCATCCAAATGGCAGGAAACTTCTGCAGGGGCTCCCTTTACACGTTGTCATTGTCCCCACAAGCTTTCTGATTTCTCAGCAGAGCTTTTTGGGTTTTGTGTATTTTTTAAAATTTTTTTTGGATAGATTAAGCAAAACTTCCTTTCCATCCTTCCATCTATACAGCCATCCAGTCTTCCATCGATAATTATAACCACGTCAACAAAACGTTCCCTAAGCTTTACTGAACACCTACCACGTGCCTTATGGGCACGAGCGCCTTCTGCCTTCTCAGTAACCCCCGGACACAGGGGTCGCGAGTCTAGTATGATTCACACACGAAGAAACAGAGACTTGCAGAGGGCAAGTGAGCCGACCAAGGTCACACAGCTCACGATGGTGCAGAAAAGCCTCAAATCCATAGCCCATGTTTTTAACCCTGTGCTATTTCAGTAGCTACGTTCATCTATTCATCTTGGCTTTTTCATTCAATCACAATTTCCTTTCTAAATGTGATTCATTATTGATCTCAGGAAGCAGTGTATAGCTGTCTGGTGTCGTTTTGAATTTCCCCCCATTTAATTAAGGCATATTTTTCACCTAAGTATCCCTTTTAGCTTCCGAAACCCCAGGAAGACAAGTTGCTTTTCTCTAAATGTGGACTCTAGATGCAGAATTCTAATGGAGAACGAGTTTCTTATGTGTTCAAGTGTTCACGAATCTCTCTAAAAATATTACATACGAATAACATCCATGTGCATCAGAATATATCAGAGTATACCCGAGACATTGTAATTTATGGCCTTGCTTATTACTTTAAAAGCCTGGGATTCTTGTAGAATATGGTTTAGTGGGTCAAACATTCCCTTTCCTCTCATTTATCAGGCTTTTGATCTCATGTCAGTCCTGAACGCTGGCACGCCGGGCCCAGAACCGTATGCCGAGGGATCACACACACAACAGACCCCCTTCCATTTTAAACATCTTAAACTGGCGGGGATGCTGGGGCTACGGCCCTGCCTGGGTACGCAGAAGAGGTATTGATTTCCCTGGTCCTCACTGCCCCTTTGTCTATTATTATTTTATAGTTTTGTTCTGCATTCCTTCCATTCAGCCTCCAGTCCATAGAAGCCTGTTTCTTTATTAGTTACATATGTCTGCACCCTTTTACCCCAGCAGGAAAAGACAAAATATTCTGGAGGGCTTGGAGGCCTGGCACGGACAGCTAATCCATCCCCACCTTGAACTAATCGGCGGGCTGATATGCTATTGTACCGGGCCCTGTTCTGTGCAGCTGAGCGGTGGGGTTTCAATTTGTAGGAGCATAAACAGATACTAAAGTTGGAAGAACGGCTGGGTCATTTGTTAGCAGAGTTCAGATCAAATTATCACAGCGGTCCCCTGCTGACAGCCCGAACAATTACCTCCTTTTTTCTTGATCTTTAAATGTTTTCTGTTTCACTTAAGCCTCGGTAAATAGTTTACTTCTCATGGGCTTCATTTATTGACACAGAGAGGGTTGATTTATTTAATTTCGTTTCCCTGCTGCCTTCTCAGAAAGCAGTCGTAATGTTTTGTTGAAATCTGCCCCCAAATGATAAGTTTATCACGGTAGGCTGAGGAAGTGGTTTAATGATGTGACTATAAATTATCTGGCTTTTTAATGAGACGTTTAGATGCCCAAATTTGAAAGCCGATTTTTTAAAAAAGCTTTAAACCAGAACCCAGCATCTGTTGCTCGAAAAGGTTGAAATCCCCAGTCAGAAAATGGGATAAGGAGAGATGGCAGAGATGCCGGGATCGGAACCCGTAATTGGATTATTCGAAACCCAGGAATCTGATTATTCTTTTGGAGAAAACGGAGTGGATCGTGTCCGTGGCGTTTGTTCGATCTCGCCGTCGGGCCGTTGATGTTCTGCGTGAGTTCACCGGAATTAACGCCAACATTTGTTTGCGCTCTTTCCCCCCTCCCCCCCCTTGCAACCCTGGACTTTCGCTCGTCCATAGTTACATTTGTCTGCTTCTTACAGTCCTACTGGGACGGATTCATCATCATTTGCTAACATATCTGTCTCAAAATCTCAGCTTTGATCAGCTTGTATTTTATAACTTACATCTGTTCTACATTTAACCTTTTGTAATGCTGTTTTTCAAAAATATTACCTGACCTAACAAAAGAATCGGACCAGAGCAAGAGCTCCAGACTGTAGACTTAAACACACACACGCACACACACACACACATGCACGTGCGCACGCACATACACACACCCCCCCCAAACATACCTGCCTACACGATCATATTTTTATTACTCTTCTAGAGTTGCTTTTTCATTAAATATATAAATTCCCCATTTCCCCCCAACCCACCACCTCGACCCTTCCCACACCCGGAGTTCACGCGAGAGCACGTGGCAGCGAGCAGAGCGCCTCTGCTGAAACCCCCGGCTGGCACGGGAGCCGGCCTTCCGGTCCCACTGGCCTGGCCTGGCGGGGACCAGCGGTCTCGGCCGACCTCAGCAGGCCGCCATCGCAGCTCCGCTGGGCTCCATCCCAGCAGATTCTGCCTTCCGAGAGTTTGAATTCCATTTCGTTTTCTGATCTTAATAAAGTTCATTTATTTTTCCCAGTGAATTATGAAATATTAAGACACCCAGAAAAGTATGTAAAAATTATATATAAACACTCATGTACCCACCACCCAGCTGAAGAAAGAAAATATTACAAACAGCGGTAGAAGGACCGCGTGCCTCTCGCCCGTGTTACACCCCGCCCCCCTTCCTCAGAGGGAGCAGCTGCTCTGAATTGAGGTTGCTCATTTCCAGGTATTTCTTTATACTTTAACCACTTATATATGTTCCTCGTATTCTTCCGTCTCGTGCCTTCTTCACTCCCGCTGACGTGTGTGGTGCTGAGCATCCATTTTCATCGCCATAGACTATTCCATGGTAGGATAAACATTCACATTATTTTCCACGTTCTTCCCATCGCGAGCAATACTTTAGGAAAATTCTTATACGTGTCTCCCAAGGCACACGTGTGAGAGTCTCTCTAGGTGTGTAACTGAGAGGAAATGGCCGAGGCACAGAATACACACTTTTCCATTTTATTAAATATTGCCAGACTCTTTCCGTATAGAGCTGTATGATTTCACCCTCTGGCCAATGCTTGGTATTGTCATTTTTAACTGTTGCCAACTGTTGGGAATGTAACAGTATCATGTATCTGTTTTAATTTCTAGCTATTTACTTACTAACAAAGTTGCCATAAAATGATACAAAGTTATGTGGCTTATGACAGCGCCTGGCACATAGTGGGTATCTTATTTAGTGGTAGTCGTTACTGTCATGATTATTGCACATAGCAGTCCTGTGAGGTAGTTTAAGCAGTGATTATCCCCATTTTACAGACGAGTGACCAGGATCCGGGAACATACTAGCTCTAACACAATAAGTCCAGAGAAACATTAGCAGTGGGGATGGTGGTGTTGGGCAGTAGCCTGTGACTCATAACTGACTTGCCGGTGCCACCACCACGTGGGAAGACTGTTAACACCTGGGCTGGGCTGTCGTCTTGAACCATACTTGCCGTCTAATTACTTTCACACCTGCTCTGGCTTTGACCGGGATGTGAAGGTCAAATTTGGGGCTCTCTTTTTTGGCTCATGGCTTAGGGAGAGGACAGCTGGCCAATGGTTCATCCTTATGATGGAGGAAGTACCATCCAGGCAGCAGAAGTGTCCATAGAATGAACTAAATAAAGACAGACCTGTGGGATTCCCCCTCCCCGTGTCCAAACTGCCCCCCTACAAAGCACCCCTGGGGATCATAGACTTCTTACCAGCCTTGAAGGGCTGGAATTGAGTCCTCCTCCTACCACCAGGCAGGAAGAAGATGTGTTGGTGTGTGGCGGGGACACACACGTGAGTCACCCTGATGATAAAGATACCAGTGATCAGATCATATGGTGATGAGAAGCAGGAGGAGGAGAAAGAGGAAAGAAGCTACTTTTTCTCTCTCTCTTTTTTTTTGGGAGCGGGGGAGGGAGCTGTCATGCATTTGCTCCTTCTACATGCCAAGCGTCATGCGGACCACCTACATATATTTTCTGTCATATTTAGAGCTTGTGACAACTCTGTTAAGAAGAGAGCATTATCTCGACTTTACAGCCAGGTAGGATTGTACAAAGCATAAATAGGCAGGCTCAGGACATCCTGGTTTTGGGGGGAAGTGGGAGTCAAAATATTCCATTTTTACCTAAGTGTTTCTAAGCCCCGAACTCTCTTCCTTCTTTACATTACTAGATTAATTTCTTCTGCAGAGTCAGCCATGCGCTCTGCAAACTTGTCCTGTTTGGTTTCAAACACCCAGGCCCCCCAGAATAAAAACGAGGTAGCCATACACTCGAAGCTCCCCGTCTGGATTCTCCATCTCCTTTGCGATGTCCAGGTCTGGCCAGCGCCCGGGGAGTCAGGTGGTGGCTTCAGCTCTGTATCTTAACACTTTGGGCCAAAGAAGGGATATGGGAAGTGCATTGCCACCACTCTGAGGGTGAGGCCGGGCCAGACACCTTTTTCTTTTGATTTCCAGAATGCATGGGAACAGCTAAGGTTACCAAACATACCTCTCTTAATGGGGGAGGAATTCTCTCTCTCTCTCTCTCTTTCTCTCTCACTCTCTCTTTTTTTTTTTTTTTGGTTTGGATTTGTTGTGCCAAATTCTGCCCTTTGAAAAATGCAGAAGCGCATTTAAGATTAAGACTACAAACAAGCTTGAAACACATTTTAACAGCATTCAGAAAGGTCCCAGGTGCACGCGGGTCAACGCGATATCTTGTTCTCCTAAATACTTCAACAGATAGACAAACTTTTGATTGCGTTATCAGTGGGTGAACCGGCTTTGAACTTCCCAGCAGTGCCTCCCACTTAGGCTTTCTCAAGCCCGCAGAGGGCCAGGGGCAGATAAGGGGCCGAGTGGTCCTGGGCGGCGTGGTCCTTTCATCTCAGCCCGGCTGTGTACACGAGCCGTTTGCCATCCTGAGGACCTTTTCAAAAATCCTCCCATTTATTAGGATCTAAAGCACAATCTGTAAATAAGCCAGGAGAACACGTAGGTTTCCGCGGCCGCAGGAGTGCCGTGCACCTCAGGGGGGCCGGTGGCTCCCTGGCATAGTCCTCTGCGTCTCTCCCCTTCCAGCCTCTCCCCTCCCACACCTGCCCTTCGTTTCTTTCTCC
>NW_006433950.1:5592990-5639797 GCF_000325575.1 Pteropus alecto | reverse complement strand
TCCAGATAACAAAATAAAAGTCAAATAGATGGGCCGTGTTTTTGGCGTAGGCTTCTGAAGTTCACGTATCAAGAAATCGCACCGCATGCTGGTGAAGAACAGAGGCTCGGAGCCGCACGGCCTGGGCCCGGCCTCTGGTTGTGTGAGTCCGGGCTGTGTGACCGCAGGCAACTTCCATAACCTCTCTGTGCCTCGGTCTTCTCAGTAAATGGGGGTAAATGGCAGTCATAGCACCTGCCCATGGAGTCGTCCTAGGGATTAAATATAAAGGGCTTAGAGCTGGGCTTGGCACATTAAAGTCTTGGCCAGGTCTCTTATTACCATATTATTATTAACACACAGAAAGCTTTGAGTTGGTTTTCCGAGGATCCCCAGTGGCCTCTGAAGAAGCTGTGCTCCCCAGTGCGTCCTCGGACAGATACCCCCGTGACAAGCGTGTGAGCCCCTCCGCAGACTGGATGGATGAAGGCGGGATGCAGGGGCCATCCTGGCCCTCCCAAAGGCCCACAGCGCTGTCTGACAAGGCCGCTCTGTGCACTGTCACGGCTCAGCATTCGAAGGATGGCGGGCCTACCTGGTGACAGTAGTTCCACTGTGGGGCGACGCTGTGACCGGGCCGATCAAAGCAAGCCCCGTGGGAGACGCACAGAGGGGAGCTTGTGGTGGCCAGAGGCACATCACTGGGAGGGAACGCAGCCACCTCCTGGCCATGCCGTGTCCCTCATGAGAGACTCTCTGAACCCGGCCAGCTCTCCGGGACCATGTGGGTGGGGCTGGTAGGAATGGGGTCGGAGGTCCTCTCTGCTCTGTTCCGGGCCCACCCTGGGGCCCCGATTCTCTGGCAGGCTCGGGGCCGTTTGGATGGATGCTGCCGTCCCTCCCACCTGGCAGACTGAGGGATCCCGCCTACCGTCCCCCGTCCCTCGTGTTGTCAGAGGAAAACCCTGGGCCGTTGCTCAGAGAGCCGTGGGTGGCAGAGGCGGCCGCCCCTAGGTGCTGGATGCAGAACAGAGAACATCTTCTCCAGAGTCTGGGGTCCTTTCTGCGGTGCAAGAGCAGACAGACTGAATCCAAAAGGGACAGAGCGCGTCCTTCGTGCATTGCGTGAAACAGAAATTCTGAACATCTTTTCCCCCCAAGCGTGTAGCTCCAATGATCCCCTCCGGGAGTCACCCCAGGAAGACCTGAGCCCCGGCTCCCGTCGACCCTCCTCGCAGGCCCCACCGTCTGTTTGTCGCTGTTGCTGGAAGCCACATTGGAGCACCCTGCAGAGAAGCCCGGCACATGTTCGGCACTCTGTAAATATTTGCCGAATGAGCAGGAGAGAGGACGAGGAGGATCCGGTGCCCTCCCTCACGTGGAGCCGCAGAGGCGGCACGCCTCGAATGCCGGGACCCCCCGTTCTGATGGACACCGGCTGCCTGGCCTTCGGCCCCTCGTTTGACCTCTCTGAGCCTGACTTTCTTCATCTGCCAAGTGGGGCAGGAAACATTTACTCGTGCAGTGTCGCTGTCAGGACAGAGGTAACGAGAGTAGACGACATGATGTGGAAGACACGGTGGCCACCCTCCTCTGCCGTGACGTCGGCCACTGACGTGGTTGTTCCTCTGCCATCGGACCCGAAGGGAGTAAAAGAAGCAGGTACCCCCGACACCGTCTGCGTCCCAGGCCCACTAAGTAAACGTCATCTATAAGAGATCATTTTCCTCCGAGTTACCATATTGCTTTCTAAATTAACGTGTACCCACGAGCCTCGAGGGACGTGCGAGTCAATGCGTGAGCTCGGGTGCGGAGGGGGACCGCGGTGTGTCCTACACAGGAAGGCGTTTGCTGGGAGCGGGGCCGTTGCCGTCTGAAGGGCTACGATTCCGATCACGCTGTGGGCTCCTTCTTTGCCTCTCTGGTGGGAGGACGTTCCTAGCTATAATAGCAAGTTCCAAGTAAGGAGATGACGAGCGGTGTGTGTGACTGCCGAGGACGAGGCGTCTGGGGCGGGCACAGGGGCGGGTGTCATCAGGGGCGGGTTTGCCAAAAGAGGTGCCCTTTGAGGGGTGCAGTGTGCTGTTCCAATCACCGGCTGCCCGTTGGTGAACACCGACGTGTGCCAGGCACCGCAGCGGACGCTCTGCATCTCGGCCTGTGAACGAGGCGCCGATCGCTACCTGCCTTGCACGGATGAGGGGACTGAGACCACGAGGAGTCAAGTCATTCGGCCTGGAGCACGTGACCGATACCGGCGGGGCCAGGATCCACTTCCCTGCGGACCACAGCCACACATATCGTAGGCGATGGCGGATACACGCACTCACACTTCTTAAAAAGGCCATTCGTCGCCTGTATTTGAAAACTGGGAGATTTTATACTGAAATGTAGACTTGGAGCTCGCCGTGGCCGATCAGAAGATCCGGCAACACAGTGTAAGAACCGTGCCTCAGCGACCGCCTGGACCGGAGCAGAGGCTGCCCCCGTGAAGAATGACAGACAAGCTCCAGCTGGCCACGGTCTTCGCCATTCCCGATGGTCCATTCTCTGCTGGCTTCACTCATTTCCTGTCTGTCCTGGTCCTGGTGGACATTTGAGTTCAAGATCACTGCCCGAGACTCTTTGAGGCCCTTGCCTTCAGGGGACACCTGGAGGAAGCAATAGAAGTATGATCTTGCCCTTTAAGAGTATGGTGGGATGAGAATCGGCGTGTGTGGGGTACGGGGCGGAGGGGGAAGGAGCATGAACTGAGGTGTAAGAGACACAGGATGCTCCAATAGGCAGATGTCCTTCCTTGAAGGGACCCCATCTTCCCCTGCCCCCAGGGCTTAAGGATCTCTGAAAGCGGCTTGTGGCCCAACTTGCCTTCTGCCTGCGTCCCTCACTGGCTTCTACTGAACCCGGTTTACCTATTTCACTTGATTTCCAAAGAGTCCGGACTCATTACAGACCTCGGCGAATGCTTCTCTCCCCACAGCTCTGCGGGGAGGTCAGCTGACTTGATCAATAGGACTCAACTTTAATTTTTCTTATAGAGCTAAGGCTCTATGGGGGTGGGGGGAAGGAAGTGTGGGAGGAAAAGTCTTAGAACAGGAGAGTTATGATTTCGCCTGTGCCTTGAGGAGTGAACGATGTTGCTTCCGTTTTGGCCGGAGTTGAAC
This sequence comes from Pteropus alecto, assembly GCF_000325575.1. Lineage (NCBI taxonomy): Eukaryota > Metazoa > Chordata > Mammalia > Chiroptera > Pteropodidae > Pteropus > Pteropus alecto. The sequence goes on along the minus strand of NW_006433950.1, from coordinate 5,636,654 downwards.
TTGATGCAGACATGGCCGTAAATGGGCCAGGTGCCAAGCAAGCCAACAGTCGGCCACATTTGTGCTAACTCGTCTTTTTGTTTTTGCCAGAGGGAAAAAAAAAAAAAATTCTAATTTCTATCAGTCTAAATTGAGTTGGGGCGCATTATCAGCTGGAAGGACCCTTCTGATTTGACAGGCCCCACTGTATGATGATTAATTACTTCTCAGCTTCATTGGACTTTTCTAATTTCCTTTTGCCACTGGCTGGAGGCACCGCGCGATAAGTACCGGTCTTATTATTTCGTGCAAAGGAAAATGTCTATTACGCTCTGTCGTACAAGCGAGCAGAATAAAAAGACAGCTGATCAGGGAATGCGCAAGCTCCTCTATCTTTATTTGGTCTCCCCTGGCCTCCTTTCCTTGCTTGTTCTAAGACGGGGGTGGCCACACACGGTTTCCTGTCAAAATAAGAAGATAAAATCATAATCTCTATCAGAGTACTTGACATTTTGAAATTTGTATAATGATTTTCATGGGATTTAATCCTCCGGCTCGCCACAAATCCTCCTCCAAATGCAAATGCGACTAAAACATTATCCTGAGAAATGCAAGGCCGTTCTTCTTCTTCAGCCCATTTATTTGGTCATAAATTCAACTTGGGGGTGGGGGGGGAGGGTTGCCTTCTTATGTCTAAGGCTGAAATGAGAACAATAATAATAATTATGATCATGATGATTATTAAAGAGCCATAATTGAATCTGGGAAGAGGACATTTTGTCTAAGTGGACCCAACACCTCAATTACAGTGCGCGGGTTTGCGGGAGCGTTTCGCATTAGCTCACGCGCTCACGCGGCTGATGGGCCGGCCTTCTCAGGGCGATCACGGGCTGCCGTGATGGACAACCGAGACCCTGCAGGGGCTGTTTGTTTTCCTGGAGAGGAGAGATATGAAAATGTATAAAGGACCCCACTTCTACAGCCCCTTCTGCCTGCTAATCCCCAGGCCTGGGCTGATATTGAGTTCAGGTGCTCTCGGGGATGTGTTTACTGAGGCTTACGCAGGAAAAGCCCCACGGAGCAAGTCACGGCTGTGTCACCGCTGCTGAGAGGCTGCGGGTTTCACAGGGAGTCCTCCATCAGAGCAGGGGCTGGGGAGGCAAGACAGAGGGCGGAGGGCGGGGCTGGAGCCCCAAAGCCCCGGGTCCCCGTCGCAGCCTGACCGGCGTCCGCTGTTGCTGTTTTGTTTCTGTCTCTCTGGAGGTGATGAGGAGTTGGCTGGGAACCGCTGAACGAGAGCCATTCAGCTTCTCTTTTAAATAATATTTTAGTTAGTATTCAGTGAGCGCCTATACCTGAGGGGCACTGTGCCAAGTGCTCCACGTACGTCATCCTGTGCTGTCCGTGCCGTCCAGTGAGGTTGGTGCTGTCGCGAACCCATTGTACAGACAAGAACACTTGGATGTTAAAGTTAAACGTCCCACCCAGGATCATGCAGCTAGTGAAGGACAGAGCCAGCGCTGGCCCCAGGACCTGCCACCCTCCCACCCTCTCCGCTCTCCTGCCTCCTAGTTCTACACTGAATTTTTTCTCTTTTGCAAAAGTCCTGATGATCAGAAGTGTGGTGACGGATGCCGGCTGGGTGAACAGGCTTTGTTTTCTTCATTCCCAGACTCTGCCTCTGTGTCTCTGTGTGCTCCGTACTCAGGTGTCGAGTGCTCATCGTGTGCCAGGTGCAGTACTAGACTTTAGGGACCCTCGGATAAGATCCCAGGGTGCTTCCCCTCAGGAGGCCCAGGCTCAGATGTTAAAAACCACAGAAGGAGATGCTGTGACCCAGACGCATCAGAATAATGACGCCGGAGGAGCTGACACTCAACCTGAGCCTGGAAGGGCCTTTCGGGCAGAGAGAACAGTCTGGCCAGAGACCAAGGAAGCAGAGAGGTCTGATGAGGCCAGTGTTTTGGGTCCCTGGGTAACTGAGAGGGTAGAGCCACCCGGAACCAAGGCAGGGAAGATATGGACCACACCGTGAGGTGTACGAAGGAGTTTGACTCTAGTCTAGTCTCTGAAATGGACCGTTTGTGACCCCAGGCACATCCCTTCCCCTCTCTGGGCCTCGGTTTCCCCATCTGAGCAATGCAGTCAGCCATGAGCCTAGACCAGAGATTCACACCCAGTGACCCGTGGGCCGGTCCGGCCCGCAGACCAGTTTCCGTTGGTCCACGCATGCCTTTCTTTACCAAGAGCCACCACCCGAGAGTTCACATCGAAATCCAGATTTATAGCTTTTTTTTTTTTTAAAAACATAAAACCATGACCCATGGCACCCAGGTTCCCACCCAGCCAGAGGTGGCTGGAGTGAGGAAGCAGATGCATCGTTCGCAGGAACCGAGCGCCTTGCAGTTTGCCACAGTCTGCACCGCTCCCTGTTGCCGCTCAGCACCAAGACCAACGCGACATGGTCATTCGTCCTCACGTCTCTATTGCTGATTAGTGCTTCCCCTCCTTGGAATAGAGGACATACACCTCTGGAACCATGATGCTAACAAAAGTGGGAAAACAGAGTCTAGACCGAGAGTGGACCACATTTTAAGAAAAATAGAGGAGGACATATCTCCACGTGGCATTCAGGAATATTTGTATGTATTTTATGTATAAATAAAAGAGCGCCAACGTCGAAGGATTTCATCTTCATTTATTCAGCGTTCCCGCTGGCGTTCAAGTTGGGACCCTGGGCTTGGCTTGTCTCTAAAGCTATCCTCCCGCTCTTGAGTGGGCCCCTGTCAGGCCTGTGATAGCGACACGGCCCCGACCGAGGGCCAGGGTGAGAAGCAGGTTGCTGGTCGCCTAGTTCACCTGCAGAGGTAGCCCTTTGTGCATGAAGCTTCTCTGGCTTTTTTCTGAGAAGGCGTGTAAGTCATTTGGGTGGGGAGTGCCTCCAAGCGACTGTCCTTCCTGGAAGGAGTATGTCATCACTGGGAGGTGGTGCCCTACCCCACAGCAACCCAGGAGGAAGGACAGGGCTGGGTCCTTAGTACGTACGGCACAGATGAGGCCTCCTGCGTGACAGGTGGTCTGACGAGGGGAGCTCTGGGAAACCGGAGCTTTGGTTTGCCAATCAAGGCGCTTCTTCCCTGTGACCCTTCACGCCCCCTCGACCCGCGCCCTTCGCCTTGTAGCTTTGCAGGGCCACCTCTTGACTCCGGGTTCCTTCGCGTGACTTGATTTGGTTGACAAGATGTTAGCGAGATGAGGCGAGCAGAGGCTTGAAAGACGCCTGTGCCTTTCCGTCTCCTCTCTTCCTCTTCTGCCTCCTCCACGAGAACACGCTCAGGCCGACCTGGGGGAACGTGAGACTCATGGAGCGGAGCTGAGTCGGCCACTTGTCCAAGCCAAGGCCATCGTAGAACAATAGCCGGCCAACCCTGAAACAGGGGGAGAGAGCCAGCCCGGCTCAGCGGAGCCCCCTAGCCAAACCACAGCTGACCACAGACTCAGGAGCTGGGCTGGCCGAGAGTAGAGGAACCTCCCAGTCAACCCGTAGACTCCGGGGCTAAAGAAATGCTGGCAACAGACAACTGGTATACCGCCTCCCCCCACCTACACATTCACCGACAGTGTGTCTTCCCCAAGCACAGTCTCTCTCCTACGTGTCAGCAGCCCCCAACTCCTGTCCCAGGTTTCCTCCTACAAGAAGTTGGTTCAGAGCCCAAAGTGTTTGGTGTCTTTCAGATGTGGACCTGGGGTTTAATTCTTACAATTCCCAGCTCGGTGACCTTTCACAAGCGTACCGCTTTGAATGCTCAGTTTCTTCATCTGTATAATAGGCAGAATAATATTGCAAATGGTGCCTGCTTCATAGAGTCTTGTGATAATTAAATGAAAAAAGTCAGGTAGAACATGTAACCCAATGCCTACCATATAGTAAATGTTCAATAAATATCAACTAGTCCTGATGTCGCCCTCCCCCTTCCCTCCGTCTGCGACTTCCTCCAGCTCTTGGTTGAGTTCCGTCCTCCCTCCTCTCAGCAGTGGGCACCTAGGCAACTTTTCCAACCTGTGCGATGCTCGGTGATGCTGGGGCAAGAACCATGGCCAATGCCTCTTTGCTAGGAGCCCAGGAGCCCCCACCGCCTTCCTCGATTTCAGTAGGTCACTGGAGACGGCCATTGGCATACTCGGGTGGGCCAGACATCACCTTGCACTTAGAAAACATCATGGGTGACACATCTAGAAGACGAAGCTTGTGTCACAGAGTGGCTGATGGTACAGAAAAATGAGATTCCCTGTGTCCTGTAAATACCCAGAGCGGGTGCTGAGAGAATGTAAGTAAATGAATAACAGACAACAGACAGACAGACAGACGGACGGACAGAATCTCTGGAAAATAAATGGGTTAAATTCTGAGCCAAACCGACTTGTTTGCTGGAGAACTTCCTGGAAAGTTCTAGGATAATATGTGTTCCCTGTGGCAAGAACGAAGGGAATGTTGTGTGTGTGTGTGTGTGTGTGTGTGTGTGTGTGTGTGTGTGTGTGTGTGTTTAAAGTGGTTTGACCACAAAGTATACCTCATTTTTGGAGCGGCATTTTATGGGACTAATAGCGCATAGAGCGTCCTTTTGGGAAATGACAGTTTGGACACCGAGGCGACAGTACGGCTGATCCCTGCACAGGTGGGAACTTCTCCGCCTGGTGGGGAGAAGCCCGGGGTGAATCACTGCTCTTTCCTTTACTCTCCGTGGCTCTCGTTTGGGTCTGCCCCGTCTTCGTTTTGCCACCAATAAGAGCCAACAGTTCGACTTGTCTTGGTTATGACCTTTTTTCTTTTCTGTCCTGAGAGGGAATCGTGTGGTTCGATGTGGGCAGTTTGCTATTCCTCGCTTATGGCGTGAACGCAAAGAAGTCAGAAGTACCTTTTTTGTGCCCGAATCAAGCAAGGATGCTAAAAGCATTATGGCTTCTTCATCGTCACCCCAATCGGCTGAGGTTTAAATGGAATTCTGTCAGGGTCACCGACATGATTTTTTTTCTTAACCAGGCCCACAAGATACCATTACATTGCATCTTAGGACAATTGTTCTCTAAGAAAAGTGTGTTATTTTCCTGTAGGTAATCCCTTACTTAGATTGTGGATTTTCCATGTTTAACATCAGCCACTACAACCCAAAAGCACCGAACTGTGTTATTGACAATGTTTTAATTACAACACATAAAAGATACAAGAAGGTGAAGATGAGAAAATTATCTGCCTGTGGTGGCATTTGTATTTTTAAGAAATTCTCAGTGGTGGTGATTCCAGTATGAAACGTATATATTTTTTTTCCGCTAATGCTAAAAATTCTCGTAGCATGTATGGGATTGCTTTAAAAGAAATAATAACATTAATACAAAGGATTGTCCCTGGCAGGACAATAAATGAAATTAGAAGCCCTTAGCATTGGAGGCTTGCGACAATGTTAGTGTGAAATATATAATCGTTGAATTGCTTTGTTCTTTTTTCCAATAAAAGGTGGAAGCTATTGAGTGTTGTTATTACGTGAGATAAGCTGGGCTTCTGTACAGCATAGTTTTGTGTGTCTGAACCAGCAGAAGCTTTTGAAGTCCCACGATTCCTTCTGCTTGCTAATTCTTTCATTTGTTTGATTTTTGGTACAAAGAAAATGAAAGAATATGATGAGATTATGGCATTTTAAGTCAATATTTATTAAAAAATCAATCTAGATGAAAATCTGCCCATCCCTCTAATTAGATGAGGCAACTTGAGGTTGATTTTTAATTGCAAAAGTAATTACACGGAGCAGATAGCCAGTGACATTTGATTATCTAGGTGATTGATTAAAAAGCCGAGCTCACCGAGCAGATTGCCAGCCAGGGAGTCCAGACAAAAGAGCAAATTAAAAAAGTTGTCCTGTTAGTAATCACAAAACTCAAGGATGAAATTACAGAGCCAAACACCTCCATTGCCCCTCATCGTCATCACTCACTCTGCACGCATTTGCACCCACGCCTGATAAAGAAATGGATTAGTGTGAAATTAATTGAAGGGGGAAGAAATGGAAACCAAATTCACGGCTGAGAATAGGGCTTTTAACAAGTGGATACAAATTTCTCCAGTTTTATAAGAAACTCTTTTTTTTTTTTTTTTTGGCAAGAGAGATGTTTTCATAAAGGAGCTTTTAGAATGTTTGATGATATTAATTTATCTATTAAGAATGAAGGAGGGGGAATCTCTGGCAATATAGGATATTAAGATGTCTTGCTTGTTCTTCATTTCATTATAACATGAAAGCCCGGGGAACAGCCTGTCCATTTGGCAAAAGAATCCTTGAATTCATAAACAGCCCTCACTGACATATTGGGCAGAATAATGAAGGGGCTTCCTGGTTATTCAGAGGGACCCCGGCTGGATCCACTTGGAGATATCGTGGATAAAGGTGGAAAGGGTACGCAGCAGAGGACACTGGGTCTGGCTCGCAGTGATCATTTCAGGTCCCCGGGAATCCCAGAAAAACCAAAGGGAAACTGAGGCAGGGCCACCCAGTGCCGCTCCGGCAGCTTTGAGGGTTCCGTGCCGCCTCCCTGCGACTGCCCCTCAGGGCCTCAGCGGGTACAGTGTAATGAAGCAATCGGGAGATGAAGTGTTACCAAATCACGGAGAACATCTCTCCTTCCGCTTTGTCAGCAGATGCCATTCAGGCAGAGACTCGGACGGGCGCGATGTGTTCCTTACAGCCCTCCAGGGCGGCCGATCTCAGCTATTTCCAGGGGCCAGAGCCTGTGTGTGCCCCAGGGAGACCGATGCCTGGATTCCCAGCCTCAGTACTGGTTAACGCGATCTCGACTCTTTGTATTCGTTATTTCGCCTTTTTAAAAACCCCATTTATTCCTTGGACACATACTTTTGGTGAGGCAGTTTGGTATTATGGTTAACTTCAGGCCCTTAAAAAACAATGCAGCATGATCCAGTGCAACACACGCCCTCTGACCTAGAGACTCTTCCCCTAGGCACGTGTCCTAGAAAAACACGCGCGATGAACGCTAGAAAATGTATGTGAGACCGTTCATGGCACGTGGTTCTTATAGTTGCTGCAAACTGGAAACACACCAAACGCCCATTGCCTGAAAAATGGATGAATAACGGCCTATTACACACGAAATAACATTTCACAGTCACAGCATTAAGCCCAGGCAGCAACACAGCACACACACACACACAAACACACGCGCGCGCGCACGTGCGCGCACACACCCACGCAAATGTTTTCTAAATGATTCTATTCACAAAGACACACACACACACACACGCAAATGTTTTCTAAATGATTCTATTCACACAAAGCTCAAAATCAAGGAAAGCTAAATTATATTGTCTAAGGCTCTATAGGCAGTACAAGGAGACAGTTATCATCAGAGAAAGTGCAGTGAGCCTCTAGGGTACTTGCGATGTTCTATTTTTTGTTTTGTCTTCAGTGGTGGTGATCAATTCTTTTTGTCCAACTGTACATGTATGTTTCCCGGTGTTTTTCTGAATGTGAGTTATATTTCACACACATATTTGTAAATAGGTGTATGTGAATTTAAAAATACGTCCTCGGGATGCTCAGCAAACTCATGCCAGTGAGGAAGAAGGGAAAACAGACTGTCGATGTCCTTCAACTTCATCTACAATGTTTCGTTTCTTTTATTGAAAACAAAATGATATCTCTAATTTATATGTCACGTTTGAGTTCTTTTGTTAAAAAAAAAAAAGACGCATAGCAAATATGGCAAAATAGTAACAAACATAAATTCTAGTTCATGGGAACATGGATAGTTTTCATTTATTCTCTATTTATGTAATTTTTTAAAGAATTCTGAAAAGAAAATACTGCATAGGACCCTGTAATTAGGACACGTGCTGAGCTCCGTGGGATCCCAAATTGGAAGGGCCTGGCTTGTTTGAGGTTGGAAGGTTCTCAGGGGAGGTAACATTGCAGTACAATCTTGGCAGATAAGTTAGAGCTCACCAGGTGGCAGAGAGGATGGGGCACTCAAGTGGAAGAGAATATAGTACTTTGAATAGACTGAAGACACTTTATGTTTCTGGAAGCCCCTCTCCGGGCCTCGGTTTCCCCATCTGCAAAACGAGCCATTTTTTCCGTGTCTCTCACAGTGGGCTACGGAAAACACAGAGACTCAGTTCAGCGACAGCTGTTAAGACCCTGGGCTCTGGGCACGGCCTGCTCGCGTCCGGCTGTGGCTCCGTTCCTTAGCGACCGTGAGACTCTGGGCCAGACGGCCAGTCTTCCTGCGATGCCACGTCTGTGACAAACGTCCTCACCTGATAGGACTTTTGTAAGCATTCACTGAGTTCATACCCTTGAAACATGGAGCTCAGTGCCTGGCAGAAATTAAGGACTCAAATTATTATTATTGTTGGTAGCAGTATTGGAGGATTTATTCATCTTTTCGAGGGGTTACGACATCTGCCACGTCGGCCGGGGGAATTCGCACAGCCTGGCGCTCATCACACCCAGGTCGCCTGATGGACATTTTTCCAGATTTGCCGAGTACCCTCTCTCCATAGTCCCCCCCTCCTCCTCTAATAGCTATTTTTTGGGCTGGGATTTCATTAATTCTTACTTGTTTGAGTTTTCCCTTCTTATCGCTGTTACTGTCAGCCAGATTCTCCAAAGGCCACAAGCAAAGCTCCCCCAAATCCATACTCATTAAACCGCCTTCCCAAGGGGAAGGGGCCTAGTCTGGGAGGTAAGAAGGAAGGTATCATCGTTGCCTCCTCCTTTACGCAGGGCTTCGGAGCGGAGCTTCTCCGCGAGGCACTGATGGGGACGCTCCTGGCAGGTGCTCTCTGCCCGCAGGTAGGAAGCTGTTACAGGTGCGACCGCGGCTGGGTCACATGAGTGGTGCCCGGCGGGCAGGTATAGGAACGTCTTTTCCTGATGCACGCATGTGTTGGATGTGCATGTGGGCGGCAGGTCTGCCCTTAGAGCTGGGAGGAAACACGGCAAGACCTGGTCCAGCCCCCTCGTGACGTGGACGAGGACCCCGAGGCCCAGGGAAGGCAGGGCTAGGGGTACAGCCAGGCTTTCCGCTCTCTCTGCTATCGGTGGCTTCAGCTCCCAACCCCCAGTGCAGTAAGTTGATGGCAAAACATCCCCACTTTTTCATGCCTCTGTGGAAACACAGCTTTTGCAGTGTTACCGCAATTTCTCATGTCGAGAGCCTGTTTCTCTGCTGAAATCTGTACTTGTCTGCTGGAGCTTCCATACCAAAGGACGGACTGGTGGCTTCACAAGAGTTTACTCGTTCACTCTCTGGAGGGCAGAGGTCTGAGATCAAGGTGTCGGCAGGGTAGGTTTCGTCCGAGGCCTTTCTCCTTGACTTGCAGATGGCCACCTTCTCCCTGTGTCCTCACATGGCCTACCCTCCGTGCAGGCCTGCATCCTAATCTCATCTCTTAAGGACGCCAGTCCTAGTGGATTAGGACTTTACCCATGTGACTTGACCTTAATCACCTTTTTAAAGGCTCTGTTTTCAAACGCAGTCACATATGAAATCCGGGATGGACTTGTGACTGGCTTTGGCCAACGGAATGTGGCCCAAGTGACGGTGCCAGCTCCAAGCCCAGGCCCTTCTGCTCTCAGAGCCCTGCTAGTGGCGGATAATCCTGGGTGAGCCTATTGGCCACGCGGAGAGAGGGAAGGCCATGCTGGGGAGACCAATAACCAGCCAACCCCCAAAATGCGAGTGAGCACAGCCAAGAGCCGCAAAAATGACCTTACCAGGTGACCAGACACCCAAGTGAGCCCAACCCAGCCCAGCAGAACCAACCGTCCAAACAGCAGAACCCATGAACCAACTAAACGTTTTTCGTTTTTAAGCCACTGGGTTTTGTGTTGACGGGTCACGTGGCACATGATGGTAGGCGACCGATACAGTGGCCCACACCAGTCTGTAGCAGCTCAGCATCCATCCTCCTTTCTGCTAATAAGGACCTTCATCCACTGAGCGACCGTCCCAAGCCCTTCGCGTGTGTTAACCCATTTAACTATTTTATATGCACCTTTCAGATCAAGAGCCCAAGGCAGAGAGCACGATTTGCACGAGATCGCACAGCGTGTTTGCTAAAAGAATCAGGATCAGAACTCAGACAATGTGGTTCCGGAACCCGTGTTCTCTGATCATGGCTCCTGGTGCTTTTTGTGCTTTTCTGGTCCTGCTCATGGAGACTCTCGTCTCTTCTACTGAAGTTAGATTGGGTAGGAGAGCAATCCCCAAGTCCCCGAACCCCGATCTCAGTGTGGCCTCTTCCTGGGGTGTGGTGGTGAGGTGGGGTGGGGGAGTGGGGCGCGGGTCTTCTTCCTAGCTGCTCCCAGTGTAAGACCTGAGGTCATCGAGTTTGTTTCTCTCCCTGTCTCTAGGACAGAAGGAACATTCGGAGGCTGGTCTCATGTGGGCGACGGTGGTGACTGAGGCAGCAGTGACCCCAGCAGCCACGTGCAGACCGGGCGGCTCTCGGAACGAGAGCTTTCTGGGTCCCAGCTTCCTGTTTCGTAGCCCCCTAGAACTTCCTTGGTCCTGGCGATTTCCTAAACCCCTCCCCTCCACCGCCCATCAATTTCATAACCGCCGTACCTTTGCTGTAGACAGTGCGTCTTTAATCAGCCCAAGTGATTAACGTCAAGAACAGGCACCAGGTCAACGACTGCGTTTCATTCATTCGACAAATATTTATCGAGCACCTGCTATACGCCAGGTGCTATGTGAGGTGCTACGGATACAATGGTGAATAAAGCATACGTATCCCACGCGTCACGGAGCATCCGTTCCAGTAAATACGGCCCCTTCCAGTGAAGGCATTTGTGGGAAAGGCAAGTACATCTCATCCTTCAAGGAAGCCAGATAATCAAGGCCGTCAGAGCCCCTCTGATCTGGATTCAAACCCTGTAGGCATGCCTTCGAAGCTTCACGTTTTGAGTTTTGTACTCTTCCATCATATCTGGTTTACCTTATTGTTCAGACACTCCTAGCTGTGTGACTTCAGACAAGCCCATCAGCGTCTCCAGGCCTCAGGTGGCCTCCTGTCTCTTGACGTGGGCATTGTAATTCCTAGAATTTAGTAACAGCAGCTGTCCCTTAGGTAACTAAGTTCCAGGAATTTTTCTCACTATTAACTGATGTACTCCTTGCGCGAACTCCGGGAGATGCACACTGTTATTAGTCCCCAGGCTGACCATCGCCCTGTCTCCCGCCCCGCCTCTCTGCCCCGTTCTGCTCTGTAGTGTACGGAGCTGAGCTCTACAAACTGCCTCTCAGGCTTCCTTGTCTCCTCCAAGGGACCATCTCCCACCAGGTGGCCCTGACTCCTGGACTCTCAAATGCCGTCACTCCCTTGTCCACTAGCCCTGGGGGCAGTAACAGCTTCTTATTGCTAAGCCCTGTTTCCTCACTGCCCGTGCTTGGTGTCTTAGCTCTGCCACGCCTCTGCAACTATTTGCGTAAATATATGTATTGTGTGTGTGTCTGTATACGCACGTGCACGTGTACATGTTCATACATACATAGGATGTGCATATGTATTCTGTGTGTATATATACACTTGCATATATATGTGTATATATATGTATTACATACATAAATGTGTATTTTTGTCTTTATTTTAAGAAGGTAGCAGTTCTTTAGTCTCTGAATAAAAATTTACCCTGCTCTGAGCCCAGCTAGCACCCATGATCAGGACAGGGAAGCCACAGCACCTATGTGCATCTGGCTTGACACATAAGTCTAGTGGGGACAAGGGGCAGGTCCTGAACGTCACTATACACAATGAGCCAGGTGAGGCCAGGCTTTTACAATGTCACAGCTTATTATCTAAATCACTTTTTATTTCATATGTCGTTTTACTGTTTCCACTCTACCTTATATCTAAAAGGATTTGAAGTGACTCACAACTATTTAAAAAATAATAATAGGATTAGATTATTTCATTTCCAAGGGTTTGGAGGTTTTCTTCTTATCTTCCTGTTATTAATTTCTAGCTTCATTCCATTATGGTCTAAAAACATGTTTTGTAGGATTTTTTAATTCTTTTAAATTTGTCGACATGTTTTATGAGCCACAATATAGTCTTTCTTGGCGACTATTCCCTGTGCTCTTGAAAAGAACATGTATTCTACTATCGTCGGTTGGCATTATCTACATATGTCATTTGGATTCGATTGGTCGATAGTGTTTTTTGGTCTGTCTGTATCATTGTTTTTCTGTCTGCCATTTATTCCTGAAGGAAGCGCGTTCACGTCGCCAAGTATCATTGCGCATTAGTCTTTGTCTCCTTTCAGTCCTAATAATTTGTCCCTCGTGTGTTTTCGAAGCTCTGCCGTTTAGTACAAACTCGCTTGTGATCGTTAATGTCCACGTGGTGAGATGACCCCTTTGTCATTGTGTAATGTCAATCTCTATCCCTAGTAACTGTGCTCCGGGGACACTTTGCTGATATGAATATCAACTTTCTTTGGATTCCTGTTTGCGTGGCATACCCTTTTCTGCCTTTTGACTTTAAAACTGTCTATATAATTATCTTTGAAATGAGTTTCTTCTAGAAAACGTACAGGTGGGGCAGGCGTTTTTATCTCTTCTGACAGTCTCTGTCTTTTCACTGGTGATGTTAGACCATTAGCATTTAATTTAATTATTGATATGTTTGAATTTAAGTCTTCCGTTTTATTATTTGGGTCTTTTTTTGGGAGTGGGGGAGGGGTTCATCTCTGCTTTTGTTTCTTTGTTTTTTTTTTCTTTCCTGCCCTCTTTTGGGTCGTTTGAACATTGTCAGTATTTAACTTAACTTTTTCTATTGTTTTCTTATCAAACTCCTATTTTATTTAGTTTTGCTGCTGCTGTTGCTTTTGCTCTAGTGATCATAATATGCACACTGGTTTAGTCTGCTTGGTTTCGATCGCTTACCACTTCAAGTAAAAAGTAGAAAACGTACCACTCTCTATGTCCTTTACTCTTTTTGTTATACTTGTTTTGTAAATTATATCTACATGTATTCAAAACTCCATCAGACACTGTTGTAATTTCTGTCTCAACCGTCAGACATATTTTAAAGGACTTAAGGGAAGGACAGGTGTCTGCTATATCTGCACGTCTATTTACCATTTCCGTGGCCCTTCCTTCATCACTGTCTTCCAGGTTTCCTTCTAATATCATGTCCTTCCCATCCGAACACCTTCCCCTCGCAATTCTTTTAGAGCGGGTCTGCTGGCAGTGAATTCCTGTTTCCCTTCGACCGAGAATGTATTTCACGTTAATTTCCGATGTTTTGGCTTGTTATAGAATTCTGAGTTGGTATTGAGTTCCTGTTAGCACTTTAAAAATGCCACTCCACTTTTTTTCTGGCCTCCATGGTGTCTGATGAAAACGTCACCGTCATGCAAAGCATTGTCCCCCCATACGTAATGTATCGTTTTTAATCTGGCTCATTTAAATGTGTGTTTCGATCGAGTTTTCAGCAGTTTGACTTTGATTCTTTTAGGTCGGCCTGTTTCAGTTTCACTGAGCTTCTCGAAGTCTGTCATTTCCACTCATTCCTGTCACCTTATTCTGCTACTGAGTCCATCCAGTGAGTTTTTCATTTCGGTGATCATATCTTTCGATTCTAAAATTTTCCTATGTTCTTTATATCTTTTTGGATGAACTTTTTGATTTTCCCACTCATTTTAAGAGTGTTCACAATGACTCGTTAGGACATTCGTATAACGGCCGTTTTGTCAGATAATCCCAACATCTATGTTATCTCAGTGTTGACATCTGTGGATTGTCTTTTCCCAGGCGAATTGAGATTTTCCTCGTTCTTCATATGCCAAGTAATTCTGGATGTTATCGTGGACATTTCGAATATATATTATGAAATGGTAGGTCTTAGAGAAATCCTATGGAGAAGGTTGACATTTCTGTTCTGGCAGGCGATTGACTAGTTTTGTTCAGGCTGCAAGTTCCAACCTGTCTCACGTGAGCCATTTGTTTTTGAAGTCTTTGCAGTGCTCTTTGAATCCGGTCTGCATGCACACAGCCCAGTGGCCAGCCTGGCGCTTGGGCAGTGCTCTACGTATCAGTTGAGTTCTCAAAGTCTTCGGTACGCACACACGTGTGCGGTCTGGAGGTGAGCCCGAGAATTCCTAAACAACTTAATGGAGTTGCTTCCCCGAGCTCCTCTCTCTGCTTTATCCCTAGAACTTTCTAATCCACCGACAAGTCCCTTTTCAGTCCTCTATCCCAGAAGCTGGAGCTTGAGGTCTCCCAATCTGCCATGTATTCCCACCACTATACCTGGATCCAGAGCAGGTGGTAGAAGGACCAGGGAAAAAACCATCAACTCACCCCCAGTTCAGTTTTCAAGTTCTAGTTTTCTTCCCAAATCTGCCTGACTCTCTTACTTTCCAGAGTCCGCAAATAGCAGCTCCGAGTATTGTGTCCACGTTTTGTAGCCGTGTTCGGTGACAGAGATGGGGGATGTGTGCTCGCTCGATCTTACCTAGGACCAGAAACACGCTGCACCATCTTCTGTGACCTGGCCTCGCACGTCGAGGGACATCGCCTCTACCACGCCGTTACCCACGGCAGCTGCAAAGGCTCATCCCGGTTCAAGGGGAGGACAGCGACCAGGCTCTGAGAGAGCGTGTGGGGCCAAATCACATTGTAGTCAATTGTGGGAAACATAATCTGTCCCCAAATAGTAATAAGGAAGGAAAAATTAGATCAGACGGAAAATGAGGAGCAGGTCGGGTGAGGCGAGCGTGTGCCCCCGGGTCTGGGGCGCCTGCTGCTCTTCGGCTCTTGCTCCCACGGCAGCCTGGTCACTCAGGTGAGCGGAAAGTTGAGACGCGTGGTTCTCTACAACAGCGCTTCTCACAAATGTCCAGCAGGACGTCCTTGGGGGGCCCAAGGGGAGAAGCCGAGTAGCTTTTCCTTTTCAAGGAATGATGACGGCGGGGAGGATGGGCAGAATTTACCTGGTGGTTTTGTAACAATCATAGGAACCATAGCCTTAGAAGCTCCACATGACCTGTGTGTGTCCCTCGGGGAAGCCGGACCCAGGCGGAGAAGCTGGTTTTGTAAGTCGCAGTGTGTGTACAGTAGAAATGATGTGACCCCACCGAAGATGATTCACGTTCCCTGGTCCTGAAGCCGAGAGCAGCTTCTCCCACGAACCCTCCTCAATGGACACTATGACTGGATGGCTAATGGCCTAAAAACCAAAGCCAGAACCCCTGCAGTGGCAACGTCATGGCCTTTGCTCACGGAGGGGCAGGACAGCGACGTCCAGGGAAGGCACTCTGAGTTCGAATCCCAGCTCAGCACAGCACCAGCTGAGTGACTTGAGCAAATGACTCAATCTTCGGAAGGCCGGAGTCAAGTCTAAGAGATAAAGAGCTATCATGAGGCTGCAATAAGTGAGATCAAGCCTGTAAAGCAGCGGTCCCCAACCTTTGTGGCACCAGGGACCGGTGTTCCTATAGAATCTAACACCCGATGACCTGAGGCGGAGCCGAGGCGGTGATGCCAGCACTGGGGAGCGGCCGCAGATACACATGGAGCTTCACTTACTCGCCCGCCGCTCACCTCTTGCTGTGCGGCCTGGTTCCTAACAGGCCACGGACTGGTACCGATCTTCAGCCCTGGGCTTGGGGCCCCCCGCCTGCTATAAAGCACAGGGCCTGGGACTCAGCAAGCCCCTCCCTGAGTGTCAGTTATTGGCATCAAGCAAGCCAGCCTGAGGCCAGAGCCTAACCTGAGGCCAGCTGCTCCCCGAGAGGTGACCTAACTTCTCTATGCCTCAGTTTTCTCATTTGTAAACTAGAAGTAACAATGGTATCTCTCTCTTCGGATTATTTCAAGGATTAAACGAGGCTTGGGGGGAACAGGGTGATGTGGATCAACGGGTACAAACTTTCATTTATAAGATGAAAAAATTCTGGGGATCTCGTGTATAGCATGCTGATTATAGTTAATAATACTATACTGTACGCTTGGAGTTTGTTGAGAGGATCGATCCTAAGTGTCCTCACCACCCCCACACGATGTAGGGTAACTGCATTAGGTGACAGATGTGTTAATCAACTCGATGGCAGTAATCATTTCACAATGCATTAAATCATCACATTACACCTTAAAAAATCACGTTGTACAAACTGAATATGTACAATTTTTATTTTTCAATCGTACCTCGATAGAGCTAGAAAAAAGAAAATTAAGAAAATTTAAAAAGAATTTAGAAAAAGGGTTACATGAGCTAATCGGGGAAAATGATTAAAACAGTACTTGGACAAAGTAGGTCTACATAAAGCCGAGCAAGTATTGCAAATTTATAAGCTGGGAAACAGGTATGTGTATTTCAAGGTGAAATAGCATTGTGCAAAGAGGTACCGGAAGTCACAAGTTAAATCAGGATATATGCTTCTGGAGCGTCGATTGGACATGATGATTTAAGAAGAAAAACCTAATGAATATAGTGGGCCAATGTGCCCCCAGCTGAGCTGATCACTAAGGGTCTGTGGTTGACGCCTTTGGATCCCAAGAATTCCACCCTCTCTCCATCTGGATTCCAGGGAGAAGGGAAGGAGGCTCTGGATGACATGGAGGCACCTAGCCACCAAGGGTACGGGAGCCCTGTGTCGTCACAGCCCTGGCATCTCTCTCCATCCCAGCCGCTTCGAGCACGGCCATTTCCACATTCCCCGTCATTAAACAAGAAACTCAGATGTTGGTAATTAGACCGCCGTCCCCAGCTGCCAAGTCACATTCAGTTCCAAAAAGCCCTGTATACTGCTACTTGTGTGTTTGTTAACAATGTCCCCACAACAGGTCTGCAATTAGAGCCCATCTGTTGGGTTTCTCAAAGAGCATTGCCAATCAGGCTGGTGAACTTGGAGTCCTCCTTGTCGCGAATGCCCGACCGGACACACTGCAGCAGAAGGCGGCTCGTCCCTGATCCTGGGGCCGGGGGCCATGGGGCTGGACACAGGTCGTAACGAGCGCCCGTAATGAATGTGAAGGAAGGTGGACACGACGAGACGATGGCCAGGACCGCAGTACAGCTATCACGAGGCGACCGTACTGGTGTCCTCAATAAGAGCACACCCCCTCCTTTCTCCAGCTGGCCTGTCATCCGCCTGGCCACTTCCGTGGGACTGCCTACGGGGTCCTTTCCCAGCCAGTCCGTTGGGTCGAGATCAGATATGATGGTTCCTTTCAGGAGGGGGTCTCCAGTGCCACCGCAGCAGGAGATGCCCACAGCCAAGTCGGTTCCCTTTCTCCTGCAGCAGATTGGTGACGACCAGGGACTTTCCTCTCGGGACTGACTGGGGAATGTGGAGAAGGTGGGGAAAGGGGCATAGACAGAGCCAGGAGCCTCAGGATGCAGGGGTAACATACCTGGAACCAAACAAGTTTTTTTAATGTATGTTTTTTCCCAAATGGAAGCTATGCACGCGTGCAGCATGAAGGGGTTATTAAGTAGGGTGAGCCTCACTCAGGGTGAGGTTCCTGCCAGGCATGATAGGGCTCAGGGGAGTCACGGAGACACGAAGCTTTGGCCGAGACAGTGGTTCTCAACCCCGACGGCACATGAGTGTCTCTCGAGGATCTTTAAAATACACTAATGCAATTAGGAAAGCAACTTCATTTACATCAGCGCCTAAAAAATTAACTACTTGGAAGTAACTCTAACCAAGGAGGCGAAGGACTTGTACCCTGAAAACTACAAAAATTGTTAAAATTAAAGAAGATCCAAATAAATGGAAAGACATCCCTTATTCATGGATAGGAAGATATAACCTTATTATGATGTCAGCACGACCCAACACGATCTACAGATTCAACATAATCCCTGTCAAAATTCCAACAGCCTTTTTTGCAGAAATGAAAAAACCAATCCTCAAATTCATAGGAGACCACACGGGGCCCAGAACAGCCAAAATGATCTGGAAAAAGAAGAATGAAATCGGAGGCCTCACCCTTCCCGACTCTGAAACTTACTACAAAGCTATAGTAATTAAAAAAAAAAAAAAGTATGTTCTTGGCATCCAGACAGGCATATAAACCAATGGGATATGACAGAGAGCCCAGAAGTAAACCTTCACATATATGGTGCCGTGGACCCAATGTCTGTGTCAGAATCCATATGCTGAAGCCCTAATCCCAAGGTCATGGTCTTTGGAGGTGGGTCCTTCAGGCGGTAACTAACTAGCTGGGATTAGTGCCTTTACGAGAGTGGACGTGAAAGAGATGACTTTTCTCTGTGCCATGTGAGGATACAGCAAGGCAGCATCCATCTGCCAACCAGAAAGAGAGCCCCCACCAAGAACACAGCCATGCTGGCACCCCGATCTCGGAGGCCCAGCCTCCAGAACCGTGAGGAACAGCCATTTATCGTTTAAGACCCCCAGGGTATGGTGTTTTGGTACAGCAACCCGACATACGGTCAGTTGATTTTTGACAAGGGTGCCAAGACCATTCGGTGGGGAACGGGCAGTTTTCATTTTCGTACCAGAGAGCTCCCCAACATTTGGGAGGGCTTGGGAGAGGTACAAGGTGGGGGCAGGCAGAACAAAACTGCCAGGTGGCAGGTACAGCTTGGCCCAAACGGGGGAAGGAAAGGCAGTTTCGTGCCTGTTAGAAAAACGGCCGCGCGTGGAGCCTGGGCTTGAGCAGGAGCAGAATGAGTGGCGAGGCCGGGAAAGTGGGCTCAGAACGCATTGCGGGGACACGTGACGTGAGAGGGACGGGCGTGGGTTTCGTTCTGTGGGTCAGAAGAGCCAGCGAAGGGAGCTGAGCAAAGGAACAACGCTCTCGGCTGTGCTTCGGGAGAACTGACTGGGCAGAAGCACGTAGAGCGAAGGGGCGAGGCCGCTGCGTCCAGCTACTGTCCCAGGTCCTGGGGATCCATCGGGGACCAGGCAGGCCACCTGCCGCCTGGCTGGGCAGAGCGGAAATGGCGGGGAGAGTGCCGAGCAAAGGAAAGGCGGGGAAGGATTTTCATCAGGTTTTTTAATGTGAGTTTGTGAGGGGCTGAGGATGCTCCTCGAAGAAACATTTCATGCAGAAGAGCTGCTTCGTGGGGCGTCACTGGGCTGGGCTCTGGGCACATTGCATTCCAGCTGCCAGCATGCCCCACACTGTCGAGAGAGAACAGTGAACTTCTGCCACAAAGCTCACCCACTGGGGGCCTCGGACATGATGCTTAACCTCCCGCAGGGATCCTCGGCTTCCTCACCTGTCACACGGGCAGGGGGATGCTGATGGGACATTCGTCCTCGGGCTGGCGGGAAGCCAGTGACCGTGTGTTCAGTGCTCAGCACCAAGCCTGACCCAGAAATGGGGACAGAGCCTTACGACAAAGAAGCTGAGGAGGAGCAGAGACTGCAAAGTGGGAGCTCAGAGAAGTTTCTGAACGGACTAAGACTGTTGGGTGTCAGGTAAAGCAGGTGCTTTGTGTTTAGAGGTCAAGTTTGTTTACGCGCACACACACACACACACACACTTGAAAATATGCAAGTAAAAGACCTACTGAGTAAAACCAGGACCTTATTTTCTGTCTCATACCCACATTCTTTGAGAGGGCAGAATCTCCAGCACCATTTAAACGGCTGCCACGTCTCTCTGTGTGCAGGCCACAGAGAGACAAGTTCATGTCCAGGAGTCTGCCAGGCTTGGCTGCAATGACCCCATGGCCAGTGGCAGAACCCAGCATGGACAGCTACTGATAAAGATGAGCCAGAGGCCTCTCCTGGGTGATTAGCAGTACACCCCCCACCCCACCCCGCCCGCCGCCGCCCCGGCTCCCAGACCGTAAATCAACCTTGGCAAGAAGGAGAGAAGAGAAAGGGAAGCCTCTGTCCGTATTTGCTTGGGCTACTTACCCAAAAGGGACACAGGGCGGGGGAGGGGCGGCAAGGGATCTGGACTGGGCTTATCTCTGTTTATGAAATCGGCTTTTCTGCTCTTGGGTAGAGAGTGGGCTGGAGAGCAAAATTTAGTTCAGTGAGAGAGAAATACAGGTGCATTTTCGTACCTCCGAGGTGGTGGCTATGAAGGACATACTCGCTAAGTTGGCAGCTTGTGACGAAGATGAGAGGGAGGGCACCCTGCTTTCCGATTCGGGTCCCCAGACAGGTGTGAGACACTCCCCGCGAAGCTGGCACCTCGGCAATCAGAGCGGGGAGAACGGGGATGTGGGGGGCTCGGGGTGCCGGCGAGTTTAAGCACTGTCTCGGAGGGGAGCTCGAGAGCCCCGCCCGCAGCGGGCGGAGGGAGAGTCTGACCCGGGGGAGCCCGGGGATGTTTCCTGGAAGAGGCGCCGTTGGTGCTCGGACTGGAAACACAGGCTGCAGGGAAAACTCGAAGACGTTGTTGGGTTTTATTTTTCCCTCGAAACATTGCAGACGGCGGGTATCATGACTCAAAGGTAAAACTTTGCGTTTAATGCCACGTCTTGGTGCTCGGTCATCAAGGGCGGAACATCCTAGCAGGACCACCCTCCGGCACGGGTCTGACGACTGTAGTGTGATGTTTGAGAACACGGGTTCCCCCAGCGGACAAACCCGGGTTCGAGTCCCACCTCCGCTGTACGACTTCAGGCAAATCGCTTAGACTCTCTGAGCCCTTTTGGGTCCGTCTATAAAAAGGAGACGATAATACCTAAGTTGTCAAATTCCGCTGGGGATAAGCGAGCATCACCTACAGATGGAGCACACAGACCCATGGCGGTGCACGCGGGACGTTCTCGGGGCAGAGGTCAGCGCTCTCGCAGCCGCAGGCGGGTGCCCCGGGTGGGTCTCAGTGCTGCAAATGCTTCTGCTGACTTTCACGGCGCCCTTTGCTCCTCCTAGAGACCTGCTCCTTTGGCAGCGATGAAAAATGAAATTCGTGACTCTCCAGACACTACCTGCTGTCAGCCTGCCACTAACGCCAGCACAGGACCAGCCAAGTCAGGGCTCCGGGCAGCAGAGTCACTCTCCTGCTGGGGACGGAGAGGAACCTGTCCTCGTTTCATCACTGACCAGGGCTGACGATGTCCCCGTCATCGAGGGGGCTTCGAGGTCCCTTCTCCACTGGGGGAGGAGGCCTGGAGAGGGGAACGGCATTCGCAAAGCCCGATACGGGCAGGCGCCTGGCACGATGGAGGGGCAGAAAGGCGGCCAGTGTGGCTGAACAGAAAGCTAGTGGGAAGGTGGCAGACGAAATAAGTGACGGCGGACGAGCCGAGTGCCAGGGACCCTTCCGGGCCTATGCTGACCCATCCGGGCCTCGCGTAAGCCCGCGTGGCCCGCGCTAGCATCTTCCTCCCAGTCGCGGACGGTGCCTAGAGCAGGTTTTCCGTCACACTTCAGTCGGTGGCAAAGCCAGGCGTCAAAGCCAGGTGTCCACAGGCGCTCCCTCCAGCCACTCTGCTCCACCGTCCCAGGTGTGGGACACGCATCAAAGGCATCGGGGCAACAGTAAGCAATGGGTACCAAGTAGGAGAAGCACATAACGTCAGTCGAACCTTGTGACAAGATCCCCCGGCAGCCGAGGGTGAAATCGGAATGCCACCCACCCCAGAAGCCCCGAGGGTGCCGGGACAGGAGCCGGCGTGGTGTGGGGTGGGGCGAAGTGGCCAGTGTTCGAGATGTGCGATGTTACGGTTCCCACCTTGGCACGGACCCTAATCCTGGTCGTGGAATTAAAGCATCAGCTCTGACCGGCTCAGCACCGGGCAGGGAAAGGGAGCTGTCAACTCGCAGAAGGCCCCAGCAGCCCCTCCAGGGACCTTGCTGTCATTCCCCACTGCCTTCCCTGTCAGGGTGAGGGGCTCAGAGCCCCCACCCCTGCAGCTGGGGGTGTGCAGGGGTAGATCCCAGGGGACCGGCATTCACATGGATTCAGAAAGAACCAGGCAAACAGGGAGACAGCCCTCCCTGGGGGCAGGAAGCCCTCCCCAGACCCTAAGGCCCCCCGCGCAGTTCACCCCCTCCTGCCCCTGAGGCCGAGGCTCTTCAGAGATCACCGGGAAGGCCAGAAGCTGTGTTCAGATACAGTTGTCACCCCCACGGCCACCCGCCGGGCCTGGGCAGAGGGAATCAAAGTCTGTGTGAAAGGCTTTACCCACTGTCGGGAGACTGCTCCGAACCAAACCCTCGCCTGCAGGTAGTGTGTCCTCCAGCACCCGCACCGCCTGGGCGCCCTGCAGCCGAGGAGGGTCCACTTTCCCTCGCCGGAGCCCTGCCCCTTCTGGAACGCTAGCGAGCCTCACACATCAGCCTGCAAGCTCCCGTCCGGGCCGGGCCGGGCCGGGCCCCACTCAGCACCAAAGGGGCAATGCTGCGTTCCCACCACATCCCCCCAGTTTAAGAACTGGGCCGAGGGGGCCCAGCACCTGGGGCAGAAAAGGCGAGATTCTGGACTGCCTCCAGCACCTTGAGGTCTCTGCCATTTGCATTCTGCTTCACCCCGTTTCCTGCAGCCACCGAGAGTTATCTCCACAGCCGAGATTAGTTTATTCGATTAACTCTGCTCCCTGTAGACGCTTTGGGAGCTCTCTGTAGTGCATCCGCAGCAAGACTTACCAACCTCTTACCAGCCCGAAGAAGATTCGATAGAATAATCTCCCCCTCTCTTCTTTTCATATGATTGGAAAATAAATTGAAAATGAATTTCAGTCATCGCTTGTGTTTTAAATAAGAGATAAAGGGCAGCCCCCTGTGCCAGCTGGTTCAGCGGGTGGGGGGAGGGGGAAGGGCTTCCGCAGCAAACGACACAAACACCCTCTGTTGGAGGAGGCTCTTGAGCAAATGTGTCAGCTTCAGGACAATGTTTGTGTAATTGCGCTGTTACATTTTGACATCTTTAACTGATGATGATGATGATGATTTTCGGAAGAACGACAGCCCAGCCATCAGCACTTAAAGTTAGAAAATAAAAGCGTTCTCCACCGTCCTATTTCGAAATGTCCCTTAAGCCACCGGTTCTCCGACTCGGTTGCATGTCGAACCAGCTGCAGAGTTTTCAAAAGCTCCGATGCCCAGGTTGTACCCCCAGGAATTCTGATTTCATGCAGCAGGGGCGAGGCCTGGGCATGAAGATACATTCGAAAGCTTTATTATTATTATTATTATTATTATTATTATTATTAATTTAAACATTTGAGTTTGTAAAGATCCTTTTTAGAGATGATGTCAGTGTGTGGCCAAGTTTGAGAACTTTTGTCACTCTATCCTCTACTGCTAGCCATATCAGGAATTCGCACAGGTGCCACAGCCTGACAAACTTCCCCGGTAAGCAGGGTGTGTCACCTCTGACGCATAATGCTGGAATTGTAAAGTCAACGCGTTTGCGTTTGTCCCCCTCACCTTCTTTTTTCCGGGGGGGTATGTGCCTGCCAGCAGTCAGTGTCTCGGTGAGGGCGCCCTGGGCAGACAGTGACCCCGACTGTTTGTAACGCAACATTCATAGATGTATTTATACAGGGCCCGTGTTCAGCATTTGTCATCACTGTCACTGAAAATGATTTCCTGGGTCATGAAAATGACTTTCGAGCTCGACCCTGAAGACTCGCCTTGCTCATTTGCTTATTCAGGTTCAAGGTGCGATGTCAAACACTGCTCCGTTAGCGACGGCTTTTCACATCGAGTTCGCTCAGGTTGATAACGACGGCGATGTGGAAAAGGAACCGCGTTTCGATGGCGGCCCAGATAGAAGGTTGGCGAGATACGGAGAGTGTTGACAAGAGAGATGGGGACGGGGAAAGATGCGCAAATGTCACCTCTCCTGGCAGCACCCTTTCGAGGTTCAGCAATTCATCGCCGCACAGTCACAACGCGGCCGCCGGTTGACGCGCCCCTCCGCCTACGTATTTTAAAATACACTGAGATCTAATTAAAGGGGACTGCAACACTTTTAATTCCTCATTGCAACTCCGGGACACAGAGACGCTTCCTAAAGTTATAGTAATTGTCATGTAATGATCCCTTACCTCCTGCCGTGTCCTCCTAAGTCCAGGCGTATGCTAGCTCACCCCCGAGTCATATTACCCCCGAACTACTTTGGGTCACGGGAAGCATAAGAGTCAAACTCAGATATCCTCGAAGAAGGCTCCTATTTTAAAATTAGGTTATTAAAACACTTGGAGAAGAAGACACGCCTGGGTAAATGTCAGATCAATAGCTGGGTACCAGTGCCGTTTTTGAAAGATTGAGTACATTCGCTTTTATTAAATTTGATTGTGCACAATAGGTTTATTGTTTGGCTACGAACCTTCATTCGGCTCAGTCACAGAACAGCCAAAATTAGGATGGTGGACTTCTTTCAGAAAATAATTATAACAAAGAATTTAAAATACAATAAAGGTTGTGTGATTCCTGTCCCACCCGAAGAAACAAAAATTCCCTAAACTAGATGTTCTCAATTCTTTGATGAACGAAAACCGCCAGATTTCAGATTGGTCGAGGTTATTCTTCTTCCAGAGATCTTTGAATTCAGAGATGTTTGGTATTTGCAGGCTCGGCCTGGTCGAGAGCTCAGAAGTCCCCCATTTACGCTTCTGCTCTTGGAATTCTGAACACAACTGTCTTCTCTTTCGGAATATTTTCTAGTGAGTCGAACGTCATCCATTTGGAATCCATGCTATTTCACTTTGGAATGTGGGATTCCTTTGTTGCGATGGTTTGAAACGGTCCCCAACTCTGCACACGTCCGGTGTTTCACAGAGGAGTCCGGTCCAACACGAATCACAATGTAGGACATGGGAGTCACACCTTAAAAATCATAACAGGCTTTTATCAGCTGGGCCTTGCAATGAAATATCGAGGTGACCAGGACACAGAACCGCATGTTTTTCTTCACTGGATTCTTTGATTACCACTTTCCTGCCATTCTGCCCCGTGGAAGGGCTCGATGCTGGATCTTTGGCCTGGATGATTTGAATGCCTCCTTTAAGATCTCTCCCAACAGGTGATGCCCCATTTAGGTTACTCGACACCGAGTAGCACAACTCAATAATTGTTCCTGGGACTTAACAATTTGGCCATAAGTTTTTCCATCCACTGCACTCAGAGTGGAAGAAATAATCACTTGTGGGCTAACAGCCCTTCAATAGAACGCCATGGGGTCCCCCAGATCCTGCCTTCAGATAAGGCTCCCAGGAACTCAGCCTCTCAGTCCGACGAGCCCCACTGATCCCCAGTAGCTGCCACGCTGAGCTCCACCCTCCCGCAGGGCACCACAGCCAGGCCCTCGGCAGGCCCCACCCCCACCTCCTTTCTTCTGACAAAGTGCAGAATATCAATAGCATTTTAGGCTTAGAAAGTTCAAGGGTCAATCTTCAAGATGCTTAAGGCAGGGGGACTCCCCAGAGGCTGGAGGCCAAACCCAGCCCTCAGTAGCCAGGCCGGTGTCCTTGGGGGTTTGCTGACAGCGAAGGCATCTCCAAGTAAATAGAGGCAACCCCTTATGAAAGCACCACCGTTGCTCGTGCTAATTAAGCAAACCAATTATGCTAATTAACTGGCACAAATGTTTCAATGGCTGTGAATCTGGGTGAAGGGGGTTACCTGCCTGCTTCCACACGATTATCCTGGTTAAAATGGATTTCCAAACAAAATCATACCGAATTTTTTTTTTGATGACTTTCAAAATGTACATACTGAAGTCCTAGCAACCATCTGCCGTTCAGCATCATCTTTAGGCTCCTAAAGGCAAGAAATAGAAGAGAGAGAGAGGGGAGAGAGACGGAGAGAGCGAAGGGGGTTACCTGCCTGCTTCCACACGATTATCCTGGTTAAAATGGATTTCCAAACAAAATCATACCGAATTTTTTTTTTGATGACTTTCAAAATGTACATACTGAAGTCCTAGCAACCATCTGCCGTTCAGCATCATCTTTAGGCTCCTAAAGGCAAGAAATAGAAGAGAGAGAGAGGGGAGAGAGAGGGGGAGAGCAAAGAAAGAAAGAAAGAGAGAAGGAAAGAAAGAAAGAGAGAGAGAGACCATACGCCCAGTTTTTATAAACCCACAGCACTTACGGGATGTCGTGAGATGTTACTGTCCCCGTCACTTAGCTACAGTAATTTAGAGAAATTCAGCTTCAGTGAAGGTCACCTTGACTTTAGGAAGGAAACAAGGCCTGAATGATATGCTAATTAGGACACATCTCTCTGAAAACTGTGTAAATGACTGAATATATATATATTTTTAAAGCGGGCCTGTGGTTAAAATAGTTTTGCACCAAGTTTTCACTTTTTGTTTCCTATCTAAAGAGAGTTGGTTGGTCATCTCCATCCCTTGTTGTTGAAATTCAATCAAGGGCATTAAAGTGTAAACCAGTTGGAAAAACAAAGAGCTTTAGGGAAATTAGTTGCTTCAACAACAACAAACAAGCACTCGATAATCTTCTTAGAGAAATTAATGAAGGGAAAACCCCCTCGACTGGGGAGCGGAGTGACCCTGGGCGCTCAAAGCACAGGCCTTGGAGGTTTAGAGAGAAGGTGTGAATGAAGAAAGCAGGATTAAATCGGACTTCAATGAAAACACAAAGAAATTTGGGGGATCTGAGAGCACAGCACACCCATTTTCAGAAGGAAGAGTATTTTGGAAGGCCAGTGGGTCCTAATCCTTTATGCAAATCTTCTTGCATTGAAGTTTGCTTAAGTGTTTCATTTCTTTGCATACAATTAACAAGTGAAGCTCTGAAATGCTAAACTACTTCAAAGAGGCTCTTGTCTAGAAGCATCTAGAATTATCAAGCGTGCTGCATTTAATAACCTGCCAAAGTTTTCCGATACTTTAAGATGAAAACTCGTTTTTTTCAGAGAGTCTTGAGGGCCTTGCAAACACTCAAAACACCAAATTAAAAAAAAAAGAAAGAAAGAAGAGAAAAAAACCCACCACCACCGAACAAAACAAATAAACAAAATATCTTCCTTCTTCATTAACAGACCAGATTTTATCTTCTTTCAGTGTTGGTTTTCAGGTTGATAAGTAAATCTCCTATTTTTTCTTCTAATTTGATCATGTTCCCTTCATTTCTCTTTTTAATTTAACATGCAAATTATCATCCTGAACAATGAGCAGTGTTTTTATTAGGAAATAACTTCAAATTCTCAGGAAAATCACTAAAGTTAAAAATAGTATGAAGAATACCCTTTCCCCTTTACCTAGATCCAACTATTATTAACATTTTATCCTATTGCTTTGTCATCTGTGTATCTCTCCCCGCCCAACACCAAATTTGCTTTTTTAACCACCTTGAGGGGCAGTTAGATACCTCAAGTTACATACCCCCATATTTCCATGGGCATTTCCTAAGAACAGAGATATTCTATTATGTGGCCACGATATGGTTATCAACTTTAGTAACACTGATACACTAACTTTTATCTTATTTATTATTCATGTTTCAATTTCATCTGTTAACCCAGTAAGGGTCTTTTTACCCTTTACCTCCTCTGCAGTGCAAGACCAGGTGTAGAATCAGGATTGCATTTGGTCATCATGACTTTTTTTTTTTTTAGTTTGAACATTTCTAAAGTTACATAAATTATAAGCATTTTGGAATGTTTTTAGTAAAAAAAAAAGATTATATTCAATAAATCACTGTACTATTAAATTTAGAAAGCTAAAGTTTAAGTTTGCACCAACATTTGTAATTGACGTATATGGAAGCCAAGAATGGTAACAACAGCAACAATAACGATAGCAATGAGCCTGCATTGATCGACGGCTTAGGTGCCTGGCACTCCACACCAGGAATTTGCTGTGCATCCCCAGGCAAGTCATTTAACTTCTCTGTGCTTTTCCTTCCTCCGCTGCTCCAGAAATAGACGACACGAAGGAAGTTTTTAAAAGTATAAAATGACTTGATTTAAATGCAACATGGTTATTGTAATTTTTCTCCCAGTGAGTGCGAGACTGTGACAGAGTGGACTTCGGAAGCCGTAGCTAGTGACGGCGGCAGAGGCGGCGGTGTGGGAACAGGATTCAGATCCCGGCTCACTGGAATTTCTTACGGGGCCACCTAAGCACCGTGGAGGTTCACCAGCTAGAAAGGTCTGGGGACGAAGGAGGGTGGAGAAGGACCAGCGAGCGTGTTCCAGAACAAGAAAAAACCCACGGGCAGAGGCCCGGAAGGGGGATGACACTGGGCAGGTCCAGAGATCGCTGACAAGCCTGGCGGGGCAGAGGATGGTGCCCAGGAGTCCAGTGAGACAGAATATAGAGATTATATAGAGGCCAGGAGCACCTGGCCCGCCGGCCTCGTGAGCAGAACCCCCTTCCAAGCTGGGAGCACGAGGCCAGAGAAAGCTTAGAGCGTGCCTGGCATCCTGTGGGCGTTCGAGATGCTCTTCGGAAGGAGGGCAGGGAGGGAGAGAGGGGCTTAGAGCCATGCCTACAGACGGCAGAGCCATCCCTAGGTGTTGTTTTTCAGTACGTTCTATGTACTAGGCACTGATTTGAGTCTTAAGATACAGCTGTACTCGACACAAGAGACAAAAGTTAGGTGATAAGTGATAAGAAAAAAAAAATCGAGCCGCTTCGGGCATGAAAACGACATGGGATTAGGAGTGGCGTGGTTAGGCGGGTCAGGGCCACCTCTCTCTGATGAGGTGGCGTTTGAAAAGAGACCGGAAGACAGGAAATGATGGTGCGAACTGCCTGGGGGAAGGGCATCCTCGGCGCGGGATCAGCAAGGGAAGCCGTGGGGCGGGAGGGTGCTCCACGGGCGTGGGCGTGAGGCACGCGAGGCTGGGGCCCAGCGGTCAGGGAGGGGTGATGGGGGAGGAACAGCAGTGGCCAGGAGGCCGGCCCACGGGCCCCGTGGGTCACAGTGAGGACTTTGGCTTTCATTGAGTGACGTGAGACGCCATCGCAGGGCTCTGAGCAGAGAAATCGTTTTAAAGGTTGTGACGTAGCACCAGGAAGCTATTAGCAGAATGTACAATGACACCGGGCGGTGAAGGTGGCTTGGGCCGGCGTGTTTTGAAGGTAGAACTTCCATGATTTGCTGATGGAAGCGATGTGGGGTGTGAGCCAGAAAAAGGAAGCAAAGTCGGCTCCAGACTGTTAGGGCCGAGCAACTAACGGGGAGGACAGATTGTCATGTACAGAGATGGGGAAGGCGCCGGCTGGTTTTGGTGAGAGTGGACGTCGGAAGTTCATCTTTAAACACGACGAAACTCCCATTAGACATCGAGCGGCCATAGAGGTGAATCATCCCCCCAGACTGCGATATTTGAGTGTTTTAAAGATGAATGTTCAGTTTGCCACCTTCACCCTCCTCACCCCCTTTAAAGCAAAGCTCTTGCAAGGAATTGTCTTGCTGAACGTGGAAGGTCATGGGCGAATCAAGTCAACGAGACATAATTTGGGACTTGTCAGTGTTGGGGCTCGTTCACACATGAGTTCTCTCCCTTTGACACGTAAAAAGAAATCAGATTGTGTGGAATTTTCTACACACGAGATTCTACAGGGTGAAATTTATTTCATGGGATAAGTTGAGCAGGAGATGTAAAGGGTAAGGCTGCCATGAGATGACCCCCTTGTCACTGAGGATGTGAGTGAGTGACAATTCCTTCTCAGCAGGAGAGCGGGCGAATGTGCTGTCTATGACACCTGTTTTAGAAAGGCCATGTTTTGGGGTGCGAGATTCAGCTGCAGGATTCAGGTGCAGGCTGTGCAGAAAGCAGGTAGGGGTGGGGGTCCTCCTGGATTTTGCTGGTTGCCCTCGTACAGTTTACTGTTTTAGCAGTTCCCACCTCTCCCGTCCCCAGCCTTTCCCCTGCACCCCTAATCTGTCCTGACTCGGGAACCACTGCCACATCCGTCTGTGCTCGCAGGCCCCTGTGCCGGGGTGGCTCTCCAGTTCCGTTCTCCCCCCGTCCTTCTTCCCATGCGGTAGTAAAGGGGGGGGGCCGTCTCTGGGCTCAGAAGACCCAGGCGGGAGCCCTTCGCTTCTGTATGACACCAGGCGAATCGTTAAACTTCTCTGAGCCTCAGTTTCCTCATCAGTAAAACGGAGATGGCGGTGATCAGACCCGTCGAGTGGCACCAAGGCTGTGATAGGTAGAGGGCCACTGCCGGCACATGCGGTGCCAACCGCCGTCGGCAGGCCAAGGGCTTGGTGCTCGGAGGGCGGCCTGGGTTACAGCCCACTTGTTCTCTCCCGGGCGTCTCGGACGGGGTGGTCTGCCTGATCCATTCGCGCAGGTCCTGGTAGAGATGGTGGGTGCTTAATGAATACTCACCAGTGTCACTGAGTGCTGTTCTCCAGGCAGCCGCGGTCCTCAGCGGTGATCATGGAGCCAACTGGCTGGGCTGCCACTTTACCCAGAAAGTTCCTTCTCTGGACTCAAACAAAGTAACCAAAAAGGGCCGGCCCCGCCCATCGGAGCACCCCACCGAGCCCCATCCTCGCCTTCCACGGAGCACTTGAGAGGGCTGGGGAGGGTGGATATTCCCGCCCAAACTCCACGTACCGGCAGCAGCCCGCGGTGCTCCTGAAACTCGCGAAGAAGGGAAACGAATTTACGCAGCTCCAGCAGATGGCTCGAGGCCCCCGGACGCCCCCGGACGCCCCCGGACGGGCGGCCAAGCGGGCTGGGCCGAAGCCGCGCCGCACGGGCTGCCCGGGACCATCAGGGAACGCGGCCCGTGGACCGCGGCTACACCCGCCCTGCTTGTCATCCCCAATCACACTCGCTCTAATCCGCATGTTAATTTCCTCGGCTGGTGCGACGCCCGTGCTGCCAGGGCTGTCCTTCCGGTCCCCTCATTCCTGCCGCCGATGGCAAGGCGTATGCAGAAGGCACACTCATTCACCCACCGAGGCGGCAGAGGCCTCTGCCTGGGAATGGGTTTCCAGCTCCCAGCATTTCCACGTCAGTCTCCAAAGCACTTCGCAGTTTGCAAACAATTCTATGGAGACCTTTCTCTCTCTCTCTCCAAAAAGCATTTTGATCATAGCAGGCGATGAGACTTCAAGTGGTGGCCGCTCGCTCGCCATTGATTCCGAAGGTCCCTGCTGAGAAAGAGGCCACACGCGCCCCTCTTCAGCCAGATTCTCGGATTCCTCTTGGAATCAGAGGTTCTCCTCGCCCTTCTCCTTGTCCGTGGCCTCCCGCACCCCGGTCCTGCCTGTCTGGCCTCAGACAAAGGGAAACGTGTCGAGCCCGGCCCGTTAATTCGTACGGACCTGGCGCTGTGTTCTCCTGTGGGCCACGTTGCGAAGCGTCGTCATAGACCAGCTCCAGGGCAGCTCGCGGCTCCCGAGCCCCCGATGGGTGTCATTTGCTATGGACGAGCCATGGTCACGATGCTTTTTGTTTTCTTATGGCCTAAAATGATTTTCTTTCTGTGGAGGCCCTTTCGTGGGAGAGAGGGGGAGAGCGAAAGGAGGAGAGAGAGAAAGAGAGAGAGACAGAGACAGAGAGAGAGAGAGAGAGACAGAGAGAGAGAGAGAGAGAGAGAGAGAGAGACAGAGAGAGACAGAGAGAGAGAGATAGAGAGAGAGAGAGAGAGAGAGAGAGAGAAAGGGAAGCCACTGCCCTTCCCTTTTCTGGGTATCATTTGCAATTTAAAGCTGACCTGGGGAGTTGCAGGGACAATGCCCCTGCCCATAAAATGTCCCGGCCGGGGGCCGCTTGCCGACTGAGGGTGATGTTGAGCTATTTAGCTCTTTGTGCTTCCATAATATCTACTTAATGCAATTCAATAGCAGCGGATTGTTAGCTGCACTAAGGATTCTATTAAGTTCTTCCCAAAGCCCTGCCATTCTCCTCCAGCTGTTGAGAGCCGAAGCTTTCAGCCGAGCCTGGAGTAGAACCTTCCGGAAAACACCTCTGGAAACTGAGTCTTTTCCAGCCTCAGAAAGACTGCACTTTATTGCAGATCTCGGAGCTGTTTTCACATCGCAATAGGCCCCAAAGCTTTGAATTGGGGGGGCCTCTCCTCTCATGGTCTCTCAAATCTATAAAATGCTTCCACATCCCACATGAAATATAATCTTCACCCCACAACTATTTTCTGAAAGCATTTTTAGGATGGTTTAATCACTTTCAGTTCTGCTTTTGTGAGACTTCGGTCTGTTATTCTTCATTGTTTAGATCCAATGAGCTGAGTGAAATTTCAGGTGTCCACATGGTCCCTCCTCATTAGATATTTAATTAAACATTTCCTTATTTTTTCATCTGGCAGTTTTTTGTTTTACATTTTGAAGCCAATGCTTTCACTTTGTTTTCAGACAAGAAACCATGCCGTGGGCCTCTCAAAAAAGTGGGCCCTGGACCAATGGGTAAAAATGGCTCCTACCTGCAAAGTTTGCCTGATACGGAGTTTGCCTGAGCTGAGTCAGCTGGCGAGCCCCATGGCAGCCTTTAAATCTTAGACCTCCAAGCCGACCTTATAGGATTTTTCTAGAGCAAATAGAGCCTAGTGGCTGGATTCACCTGTTCGGAGCCTAGCACTGTACCTGTCACACACAGGGGTGTCCCAAGATTCCCAGCCCAGGGTCATTTATCAACGAGGTTTTGAGACAGCCATCGGGATCTAGTCTTTTTCTCCTTCCTTGAATGCTAATTCCCTCTCGGGGACACTCAGCCCCAGCGAAGGCGGTGGCAGGGTCGGGGTGCGAATGGGGGTCCCCCTCTTGCCTGCGGCAGCCCCGGACGGTGTGGCCTCCAGGAGTTGGCTCCTTGCAGAATGGGCTGCGTGCGAGAAGGAGGCGGGGGTCGAGGGGAGGGGGTCGCACCAGGATTTCACACAGTTGGCTTGAAGAGGCAAGCACTAAGCTGCCTTTTCAACGGCGGTAAACCCCGTCCATCTGGCCCGCCTAAAGCTCGACTGGCTTGTCCCCCTCGCCCAGGGCTGATTGGACCTCCTGAAGCAGAAGTAACGCCGTCAATGGCGTGAACCCCAGCCACTTGAGGGTTTACATTTCATTTCATGCTTGACTTAATCAAAACCCGGGAAATGAAATGTACACCTTTTTGATGTTCTTTTCCCTGCTGTTTAAAGAGAAGAATCTTAACCCATTTGATCTTCACATGCACCCAGTAAATGACCAAATATGCCAAGCCGTCAAAAGCAGAAGGCGGCCAGTTGCCAGGCGGTGTTGGGTCACTGGGAAGGCGCTGAATGCAGACGGACGGACGTTTGGAGCCCAGGGATTTCGTGGCAAACGCACCGTGTCCCCCGGCCAGGCCGCAGTTAGGAACTTTGTAAAGGAAAATGCATGTTGGGGAAATAAACACGTCCTTTGATTGAGTGGGAAGGAGCATGGCTGACGCTTCCCCTGCTGGTCTTTTAAAATCTCTCTCGGGTATCAATCACCTCCCCCCTGAAATTTGGTTCATTCCCCCCCCTGCACCCCAGTACTGGTGGTGGTGGTGGGGGGTGAAGCTCTGGAGTCACTCTGTGTGTCCTTAGGCAAGTCACTTAATCTCTCTGGGGTCCTCAGTTAACTCATCTGTAAAATAGGGATGATCATAGTTGCTGTGAGGATTAAACGAGAGAATGTATATAAAGTGCTTAGCGCCAGGCCTGGCACATAAGAAATGCCCCGTAAATGCAAGCTGTTATGACTATTATTACGACACAGGTATCTCCTGCTTTTCGAAATACCACTTTTTGGTCTTGGCAAATAGAATAAGGACCTATAAATCAACAGTAACTGCTTCTTCGCTTTACACCATTTCCACCTATGAACGTTTTCATAGGAACACGCTACTTTCAGGTAGTGGGGGAACCTATATTTATCACCAATTGCCATGAACTAAATTGTATCCTCCCCAAAATTCATATGTCAAAGCTCAGTCCACAATGTGATTGTATTTGGAGAAAGGAATTTCAGGAGATAATTAAGGTTAACATAATGGTGGGGTACAAATCCTATAGAACTGGGGGCTTTAGAGGTGTCTCTTTTTCCACGCTCGTGCACCAAGAAAAGACCATGTGTGGACACGGTGAGAAGGCGGCCACCTGCAAACCAGGACGAGAGCCCTCACCAGAAACCCAGTTGGTCGGTAACTTGATCCTGGACTTCCCAGCCTCCAGAGCTGTAAGAAAATTGTTGTTTAAGGACCTCATCTGGTAGTTTGTTATAGCCCCTGACTCATACACCAACCTGTCAGAGATCTCTTCTTAAAAAAAAGATTTATGTCTCCATCCCAACGAGACTCTTACATTCTTTGGAGATAAACCCCGCAGCTCCTCTGGCTTTGCATACTGGGGGCTTGGCACGGTGTCCGGTGGACAGTGGATGCTGGGTGGACACAATTTTATGTGGCAAGAGAACCCAGGCCGTTTCTTATCCCGGTTTGGCTGCTTCTGTGCTCTGTGAACTTGGACAAGTCGCTCACCCTCTCTGTACCTCAGTTTCCCCTTCTGTAACACCGCGAGTCGGACGGGACTATTTTCTCAGGTCCCAGAGATTATGAGATTCCTCCTTTAATCAAAGCCTGAGGTAGGGAGAGCAGGACGAGGGGGCGAGAAGAGGCTAGAATGACGCTGCTGTCCCCCCACCCTGGGCGGCGGGAAACTGCTTAGTTGGATATGACATTGAACTGGCAGAAAGGCGTTAAGATGGGTTCGTTAGGCAGCTTGGGTTCGAGGTTGGGAGGGTACAGACTCAAGACTGTGCACGCACAGGTCTCATTCTGGGGGGCATCACAGCTCTGGTTCCGGTCTGTCCAGTGGGGTTGGGGAAGGGATGCCGGGCCGCCTCTCCAGAGCTCAGGGATGGCCGGACTTGGTGTCCTGAGTGCGCAGTTGACTAAAACATGGGGATTTTCAATAGCCTCGCCTATCACCACATCTGAAGGGGGTGCTGGTTAAATTGGCATGCCCCAGCCCTCAGCCTTGCCTTCCTGCCTGGCTCAGTAAAGGGAGGCTCCAGCTTGGGGATTTCTACCAGGCTTCCCTGGAGAGCCAGGAATACTTCCCAGACATGCTGCTCCTCAGCCAGCCTTGCCCGCTGCCAACTCACCCATGACCTTGGACCGGTCCTACGGACTCTCTGGGCCTCAGTGTCTTCCCCTCTGAAAGGAACATAAGAAGCATCTGCCTCTCATAGGGCAGGGGTTCGATTTGCTCGTGAGGGCTGCTTCTCTGTAAAAGCACATCTTTTGAGCCCTGAACCGAAAGTTTAACTAAGCCCTTCCAGGCACGCGAAAGAGCAAAAAAAGTAGAAACGGCCTAAACACATTGTGATACATCCACGCAATGAACCGCTTTGCAGCCCTCCGATGAAGACTTCTGCGAGGCAAGCTTAGGTTAAAGCAAGAAATTGCAAAACAGTATGCAGAATGCGGTCACACGACAGAAATTAACCCTGTAACACGTGCGCGCTGTGTGCACGTGTGCGCGCACACGTGTGTTCACGTCTGTGACGTGTGTAAGCGCGGGCTCTGGGAAGTGACCGGGTTCGGATCCGGACTCTCGCTTCGTGTAGCTACGCGGCTTGGACAAGTCACTGAACTTCACTCTTGCCTCAGTTTTCTTTTCTGTCAGATCGGGACAATGCTGACTGATACCTTACCAGCCTCGGATAGGGATGAAGATTAAACGAGTCAGTGCAGAGTAAGGTTCTTAGCACAGGCTCGTCATAGAAATCTAGTAAACTCTAAGCTGTTATTAGTTCTGTAGAAGTAATACTAATAATAATAATAAAGGCAGGATAGGTGCCCAAATGATAATCATAACCACCAATCATTTCTGTATCCCGTAACTGCCAGAAAAACAACCAAAAGAGGTGGGGGTTAATTTCTTACAGGAAGAAAAAGAACACAAAGATGAGACAGAGCTCATATCTCCCGAGCATGGGAAGATGTCCGGAATCCGCTGGGTGGAAAAGCGAGCTCACCGTCCGCACAGTGGGAGCTCGCATTGGAAACAGTGCCGAAAGGTGGGCGTGCAGAGCGAGCCAGACGGGCTGGGCACCCGGGGCACTCGATCCACACTCGGCCGCCCCGAGAGTCTGCATCTCCTTCGGTTCCGCACCCCACGGGCCACGCCTGCCTCACCCCAACCCCGTGCCTGCTCAGGAGGGTGAGGCCCTGTAAACCTCCATTTCTGTGTTGTTTTAGTTATTTTGACAGTTATCCCTTTTTTTTCTGTTTGTTTCTATTTTATTTCGCGTTGATTTTCTTTCTGTTAAAGAAACAGTCTATATTTCTGTATTTCTTCAACAGGGTGGCCTATCGATAAAGTTGTAATGCCATAATATTAATAATTACCGCTATTATTTATCCGTTTGGATCCTGGGCGTGGAGTTGCCTGCCCCTATCCTGCCTCCCTAAACCCATGGTACAGTATTTGCTCTGCGACAGGACACTTGCAGCCAGCTCTGTGCTGTCACATCAGTTACCTCAGGCCTTCCGGGCAGGGTCAGTTAATGTCCCTATTTTAAGACAAGGGAACGTGACGTTCAGAAACCTCAAGAGACTTGCTCGGGGTTGCACAGCTCCTTAGAGATAGAGGTGGGATTTGAGCCCTTGGAGTGTATACTCTCTGCAGGTTCTGTAGGGTACCCCTCACTGCTCTGCTCAGCCCAGATTCGTCCATATAATTGCATCTTCCTGCTTTGGGGGGTGTCTTCTTTTTTTTTTTTATTGGTGCAGCAACAGGTTCAACCCCATGTGCCAAACAACCCAAATACCCCACCAAGAAAATCCAGGTCTCTCTGCCCCACCCCTGGGCAGCACCAAAAGGTTTTTTTTTTTTTTTTTCCCCCCTCCCTTTTGTTAAGAGGCCTCATTTCTGACTTGATGAAAACATTTGTAATAGATAATCAAATGCTGATATGTCGCAAGGGACAATGCCTTATTTGTTAAAATATAAATGAACATGAACACGGGTCCTCAGTGCCAGAAAGGCAAAGGGTTCGGCTGCCTTTTCAGTGGCACAGGCTGAGCCCCTGGAAAGAAAGCCAGGAGCCCCTAAAGGGTCTCGTCTAGGACGGTGATCGACGACAGCTCTTGTGTGACAAGATACATAGTTTCTTTTCAGCCACAGGCAGATTATCGGTTACTATAGTTTCCCTAATGCTCAAATACAGCTCAGGCCTAAGCTGAACAGAATAGGTTAAAAGGTGCCGAAGTCTGGCCCGGGGAAGCCACATGTTGAGAATCAGACACCAAACAAAGCAAAAAGCACATCTCCTTGGTCTTTGATGTCTTTTCTGAGGGATGTAGAGTGAGAAAAACGCGCCCGGTGCTCAGGCCAGGGGCTTGATGGGCCCCCGTGACAATGGCTGGCCGGCCGAGTGGGAGCCGAGCACAAAGCTCAGACAATGTCCCCAGTCCCAGGCGTCCCTGGGTGTGCCATTCCCTCACAAACACCCCGCTGGAAACAGCATTTCAGCCCCCAGTTGCTTAGAAAGTTCCTGCCGGCCTCCCCACCCCAGCTAAAAACACCAGCCTTCCCAGCCCCCCCCCCCCGCTTTCACAAGCGCCCCCTGAGAGAGGCGACTTTTTCCAAAAATGCCACTGCGCCCCCCCCACCCCCGCCGGCCCCCGCCGACGAAAACACCGCCGCCTGAGCACCATTTTTCCGCCTGTTTTGAATTCTCCTAGATCTGCATAAACATCCTTTCTCAACCTCTGAAAAGAGAGACGCTCTCACGCCTCCAATAATTCATCTTGGCTCTAAAATATTGCCTTGCGGATCCCTTGGAGGTGACAGTGTGACGTTTTTCATAAACGGGATTAAATTAACCACTATTTATGCCGGCAGTGTGGGTTTCTCCTCCTCTGCCGGGATCTGTTTATTTCATTTTGCTTTTTATTTAAATTTAGGGAGCAAGATAAATGTGCTCGCGCGTTGGAAGACCTCCATCCATCACCAGCCAGCTGCGTCTGGGAAAGTACGCGAGGGGTAGATGCTGAGAGCCTAAGCCAGCCAGCGGCGGCTCCTGAACGCTTTCTGGCGGTTGTTGCGGTATTGTGCTCCGAGTTGTCATTAGTTCTTTATAATGTTTCATGAAAATTATCTAATTGTAACAACTGTATTCCTCGAGTGAACATATTCCTTGAATCGGAGCGCTCACAATGGCCATAGGATAACTGTCCTTGAATTTGAGCCCTTTGTGGACCGTCAATAGGCTTACAATGTGCTGAATTAGCAGACATATTAATGGACAGATGCAATAGTAGCCATTCTTCAGCCTCAAATCTTCTTATGCAAATACCCCATGAATTCAGTTCAAAGCGCTGCCTTCAGAATGAGCTGAGCCTTCCTCTTAGGAGGGACCCCGGGAGAAAGTGACATGAGAAAAGTTTAGACACTTGTTTTTATAACTGGACATGATCTTGTTATCATAATCTGATACTGGTCACTTGCATGGCCGGCTGGTAGGATTTTAAACCCTTAACAGAGAGAGATAATCTGGGCCTTTGTAGGTCTGTGGACAGAGTCCGGCGTGTAGGACAGCCGGCAGTGAGAAGCACAGTGCGTGCCTTCTCAAACAAAACTTTTCAGGACAAAAGCTTTTATCCTAAGATAACCACCCGGCTGGTTTTCAGTGGTGTTGGGAAGGGTGGCAAAGGGCAAGTCAAGGTGAATCTTGAAGAAATGGAAATAACCAGTTCTCGAGATTGCACCCAGTTGGGCCAAATCGGCTCTCAGAAGCCCGCTAAGAGCAGTTGTGGAGTTTTCAAAGATCCCAGAGAAAACCAGGTTTGTGTAAGCTCTGCCTAGCCCGGGCATGACAGCGTCAGGACAGCTAACATTCCCAAGGCACCAGAATGTGCCAGACAGTTTTATTCTGCTCTTAGCTCTTTGCAACTGGCCACTTGTTTAATCATCGCAAACACTTTATGAAGCAGCTACTACTAGTATTATCCCCGTTTTGCAGATGAGAAACATGAGAAAAGAGGTTAAGTAAGTTGCCCAGGCACTGGAGCGGTTATTAAGCCCTGTGGGGGAAAAGTGTGCCACAGGGACACCAGCTAATTCCCAGGGGAGATGAGAAGTTCCCCCATAAAGACTTTTTTTCTTTTTTTTTTCTTTTGGCCAGAAGAATCTGTTCCCACCGTCCCCTCCTCCCCCAGGTCCCCCTGAGTTGTGGGGCCTCAGCAGCATATGGACATTTGACCAGTTGGCACCTACAGTGTTCCTTCCCCCTTAGCAAAGTTCTATGATAAATCTGTATTTATAAACGTTCTAAAGAAGAACGTAGCCATGATAGCAATGTGCCTTGTACTGTGGCACATTAAGTGGCCACACGGAAGTTAAAGAGACTGAGACGTGGCTTTGTAAACCGAGTCAGTTGTGTTGTTTAACGAGAAGTGACGGATCGTGCGGCCTCATCGTTAACGGCAGCCGCTGGCATTTTCTATTTGGGTACCGTTCACGCCTTTACTCATTGACTGAGTGTCAACTCATTTATTTCTCACATCTACACCGTGAAGGGAGTCGGCTCATCATTTCCATTTTGTCGCGGAGGAAACTGAGGCCCAGAGACATTTAGTAACTTGTCCGAG
The DNA here is from genome assembly GCF_000325575.1 of Pteropus alecto. NCBI lineage: Eukaryota > Metazoa > Chordata > Mammalia > Chiroptera > Pteropodidae > Pteropus > Pteropus alecto. The sequence goes on along the minus strand of NW_006433950.1, from coordinate 5,597,169 downwards.
GTCAAGGAGCTGAGACTTGAACCCAAGAACTCTGGATTCAAGAGTCAGCCCTCGACCCGCCGGCCGGTCAGGATGCTGCGGTCGCCCCGGGGGTGTGGTGGCCGTGTTTCTCTGGTCTGCCCTGAAGTCGCCAGTCCTGCCAGCTTATCCTAATTCACCAAAAGTAAGTTTTAGTCCAATTCCTTTCCTGGCTCATTGTTCCCCACCTCTCTGGATACGCGTGTTTGGTTCATTACATTATTGCCTTGCATTCCCCATGTTGTACTTGTGTGTTTGTATGTGTGTGTGTTTGCATGTGTATGGTATGTGCATTTGTGCGTGTGCGTGATCGCATTGGTGTATTTGTGTGTGTGTGCGTGTGTGTGTGTGTTGTGAGCACGTGTTGCGTGTATGGTGTATGTGTGTGTGTGTGTGTGTGTGTGTGTTGTGAGCACGTGTCGCATGTGTGGTGTAAAGGCCGACAGTGGGGGAGGGGAGGCGGAGAAGAAACAGGATGATTTATGTCTGGGGAGACTGAAGAACCCAGAGGTGGAGAACTTGCCCAGGGTCCTAGATCTGTGTGGATCCCTCCAAGAAGCCCTCTGTGCTAAGGGCTTTCCATGGATAACCCATGAGCCATAGACAGGGCAATGCCCAGGAGAAGAAAATATCGCAATTGTGGAATAAAATAAGCTGTTGTCGGGACATCAGAGGGGCGTACGGGAAAGTTAACGTTGGCTGGTGTCTGAGTTGCTCAGACTGCTGTAACTCAATACCACAGACCCGGCGGCTTAAGCCACGGGATTCGTTTTCTCCCAGTCCTGGTGGCTGGAAGTCCAAGATCAAGGTGCAGTCAGGGCTGGTTTCCGGTGAGAGCCGCTCCTTCTGGCTTTAGACAGCTACCTCCTCACTAGGTTCTGCACGTGACCTCTCCTCTGTGCACACGCAGAGAGAGAGCCTGCTCCAGTGTTCTTCCTCTTATAAGGATGCCGGTCAGATTAGCGTGCCACCCTATGACCCCAATTACCCATAATGACCTCCCGAAGGCCCCTCCTCCAAAGACAGTCACATTGGGGTAGGGGTTAGGACTTCATCATGTGAGTTTGAGGGAGACGCGGTTCGGTCCCTAACTGATAGGAACTTTGGGAAGCTCATCGGCGATGGCAGCGTTTGAAGCTAAATGAATGATTCTAACAGAAAAGCTGCAGACAGGCAGAAGGGTTTTGTTTGGTCTGTACCGTGTTTTAAAAATGGGGAGAGAAAGCACATCGATATCTGCATTTTCAGCTTCTTTTGAAAAACTAGAAGCTCTGGAGGCACTCGGCCTGCAGCGACTGGCAGGATGGCACTTTGTGTAGGCGCCGAGGTCACTTTTCCAAAGTCCCCACCCCTCCCTATTGTTCGGTCCCACGACTCTTTGATCAAAACTTCGGGGATCGGATGGTTCTCCAAATTCAGAACTTTTTAGATTTTAGAGAGGTCATGCAGTGCCGACACTCGATTACCTTCTACCCCAGCATGCTCTGGGGCAGGTGCCTCCGTAACCAATCCGCTGATGTCACTGCAGCCAGATGCATGACTGTCCCACACGAAGTGGGACAGACGAAGACTGAAGTGGCCTCTCATTTGCTCCAGTCACGTGTCGCTGCCAAGCACGATGAGATCAGGGCAGTTTTTGCCAGGAGGGATTTGCAGCAAACTTGCAAGGTCCAGAGCCTTCTGGCTTCGGGAATTTGGGGGAATGGCTGTGCCCCGTCTTACCCCCAGACATCTCCCCTCGCCTGCGTTCCGACCTGGCCACGACTTCTGCTTTAGCAAGAGAAGTGTAGCAGACCCTGTATTGATTTCTGGGCATGAAGGCTTGGAGGAAGGGATGCGTCAGGTATATTTCAGGGGGATGTTTGCTGGAGAAAGCTTAATGAAATAGATTTTCTTTAAGACAATTTTGGGAAACTGAAGCACATTTCAGCAGACCTTTCAGACCGTAGTGTGTGTGTCCCTCCCATGGTCTTGCCTCTGCCTGCTGAAGCCCATTTCGACCTGTGGGTTATGGGATGGCAACTCTAGGTGATTCTGTAGAAGCCCCTGCACACACTGGGACTCGAGTTTAGCGGTAGCGAGGACATGGGTGGCGGCGTTATTGACATCATCTAAATGTGGCAGCCCACAGCTCTCTTTGCTCTGCCATGTGAGTGTGGACAGGTCGAGATGCCATAGGATCATCCGAATTCGCTTACCCAGACAAGTCACATGGTCACAAAGGCAACGAAAGCTTCTATTTTCATCTAGGGCCCAAACAAGAAAGTAAAATCAAAACAAAACAAAAAACCCCCAAAGCAGAAAAAACCCATACCCTGATTATTCCTTTATCGTTTTTCTAGAAACCAAAATCATATGCATTTGCCTTTTAAACAGACCATTGGAAAATACACATCGGGCCACACCCTTCCCCTGCTTGATGGCTTCACAGAAATGAACAAACCGGACGAAAGTCTCTGCCCTAAGGGAGCTTTAGATTTTCGTGGCTGAGGCCGGCCCACCGACTGCTCCCACAGTGACTGGTTACCACGTCAGGCGAGAAACCCTCATAGTGACAGGTCCACCACCATTAGAGCACTTTAAGGAGGGGAAACTGAGGCACGTCTATGGGAAGACTTCACCTCGATCCTTTATCCTGTTTTGGCCACATTTAATTCATTTTTAGGTGCAAATTAATTGGTGCCGACTTAAGTCTTTGAACGCTTTGGAACATTCCCCCAAAGAAAGAGAACTCATTTTATTTGTCTGGTTCGGTTGTCCTCTATCGGGACCGTTGGTGTAGAAGGGATCTTGGGAGGTGACTGCAGTCCGGATGGCCGTCCCTCTACGAGAACCTTCTATGGTTCAGAGGGGTCTCAACTTTCCCCAGAGTTTCTTCCTGGAGGGTAATTGGAAATTGTGGTTAACGTAGCATGGCTTTTCAAATTGAGTTGAAAAGTTCATCAAAATGTCATTAATCTGCTTTCCGTAGCCTTTTTTGATGAAGTCAAACTTGCGTCTGGCCAAGTCTTTATGAAGCACAGCCCTGGATGGGGCTGTGGTGGCATCTGTGGCCTGACATTAGGTGGGGGAGAAAATGAGCCCTTCTCACTCGGGGGCTTGAGACATCTGCAAATGCCACTGGCGCCCACCGCCAGCCGGGGAGATGCTGTGGTCCCCACAGGGAATTTGTAAGCCGTCGGCAGCATTTGATTGCTAAGTTCACTTGAGCATCTACTGTGTGTAACAAATGACGGGGAGATACCAAATAAATGTCATCCCTTGTCACCTTGGGGCGACTACGAGGAAGAAAGCCTTGCATATTTCAAACCAGCGCTAAGGCCCATTGGCCTTCCCTCTGGCTGTCCCCTCGGTAGGAGCCGAGAATAGTCACTGGACCTGCCTCCTGAGCCCCCTTCTGTGGGGGCTTTGGCAAAGCCGGAGCCTTGTTCTCCGGCTGAAATCATAGCAGTGACAACACCAACAGTGACGCCGCTGTACGTTTCTGCGTGCCGGGCCCACGGTCCTCACTGTCTCCCGGTGAGAAAGATGCTAGCTTCTTTCCTCCGTTAAAAAAGACGGAGGCTCCACAGGGGCTAGTTCACTTGCAAGGGTCTCAAGGTCAAGGTTGGAAACTGAGTCTGTGTGAAAGACAGATGTTCAGGCGCTTAGCTGCCATGACCGAGGTTTGTTTGTTTTTTTTCCTTCTCAAATAAGTTTCCTTTGGACAGAGAGGACGTTTTCTCAGCCTGACTGCCTAGAGGGCCTCTCAGCCTAGTCTGTGCGACATAATTTTTAATGACTTGGGCACAAATCCCCAAAATAGGGGCAATTTAAGAGAACAGACACCCTGCTGGGAGCCACGGGGCAAAGTGGGGTCCCGGTAAAGACCAAATGGTAGGGACCCTGAGAAGCGGCCAGGGGTCCGAGAGTGGCCAGAGCTGCAGCGTCCTGGAGGCCACGCTGATCCAGCCACCTACCTGGAGGCCGGAAGACGCCTTGGGGCTCTGAGAAGGAGGAGGCTGCTTGCTCTGGAGCAGTTGCCGCCCTGGGCCTGGCCTCGTGCATCTGCGGTTCCTCCTGTTTGTCATGGTGACAAAAATATGGAGGCAGAGTGCCTGGCACTTCTGCCAGCAGTCTCAATATATGTCATCAGACGGTACTTACGTGGGCTAAGATTTT
>NW_006433950.1:5578637-5592935 GCF_000325575.1 Pteropus alecto | reverse complement strand
GAGAGAGAGAGAGAGAGAGAGAGAGAGAGAACCCATATTTCTGGAGTTTGCAAAGCCTTCGTGGCTCCTGACAGTGCTCTGGGCAAGTTGCCACCGACACCTCTGGACTCAGCCGGATCCTGTTTTATGAGTTTCCAGGTCCCCCAAAGACATCTTTATTAATGTCCGACTCCAGAGAGTGGCTTCTTGGGGTCAGGTTTCCCATATCTCTCTGATACGCTCCGGAGCGGGAGGAGGGATATTTAGGCACACCGCCTGCTGAGATCATCTGTGTTTATATGTTGATCTCCCTCATCTTCATCTTCTATTGCAGTCTAAGTATTATAAAGTGAAATAGACCACCCCCGCTCATCAGCACGCCCCGCCCGCCCGGGGCACTGTCCTGTAAGACAGGCCACCTTCGGTAAGCTCCTTCTGGCTTTGAACGGCTGGGCGTTACTTGTGAGGACGAAAACCCCAGTCTGAACGACCTTAAGCGAACGCGGCTATTTATTTATTGGCTCACGGAGCCGGAAGTCCTGGGTTTAGCCTGTCGTTCGCAGGATCCGGTGTCTCTCGTCTCTGTCCTCTTTGTGGGCTCTCTCTCAGTCAGGCTCACTCCTTCATCTGTGCAGGGGTATGCGGCATCTGCCCCCCGCTCACGTGTTCCTGCATCCACGCCTGTCCTTGTCTCAGTCGTCCGGGTCTGCCTCTGCTTGGCTCAGCTCGGGTCATGACGCCCATCACTGAACCAAGAAGTGAGAGGATGGGCTGTGCCGATCGGCTCGTGTCAAGGTCACACCTCACCCCCGTGCTTAGGATATGGCGAACTCCTCCCACACCACGTGCGCTGAGAAATGGGGGCCAAGGGGACCCTCGAAAGACATGCAGATTTTTGTTTTCAAAAGGAAGTGAACCATTATTCCAGGTTCACGTGTTTCTACCAAAAATCCAGTTTCTTCAGGCAAAAAGGCATGCCTTGAAGGAAGAAGGTACAAAGGGCACAGCCGGTCTCTCACATTCCCGGGGCAGAGGACAGGCGGTGTCGCCGAAGGAAATCGGTTTGCCAGACTCTCACTGCAGAAGCTCAGGGCCGAGCAAGGGTGGCCTCGATTCAATGTCGTTTTCAATCGCTATGCAAACTGCCCTCTGGAGCATCCCACTTGGCCACCATGGCAACGGACTCATGGTCCTCTGAGAAACGAGTCAAGCTGGACACTTTGCTGGGTTTTTCCTCTGATTTTAGGAAACTTCGTCGCTTTTTCTTTACATGGCGAGAAGATCCTTAATCTGAATGTAGAAACATATTTTTTTAAAAAAATACTTTAGTATTCACAAAAATCTAAAAGGAAAAATCTAAAAAGAAATAGCATATATCGACAACGTTTTCTGCTTTCACAGAAATTTTCACCGTAAACGCGAAGTCAGAGTCATCATTACTTTTGATCAGCAGGTCTCAACCTGGGACGGTTTTGTCCCCCAGGGGACATTCGGTGATTTCTAAAGACATTTTTGGTTGTCAGAACTTGGGAAGGGTTGCCACTGGCATCTAATGGGGAGAGGCCAGGGATGCCGCCAACCATCCCGCGGTGCGTAGGGCAGTGCCCATGACAAAGAATCACCTGGCCCTAAATGTCAATAACACCGAGGTTGAGAAATCCTGTGTTTGACCCTCACGACTTCTCTGTGGGAAAGCAGGACACCGTGTCCTCATTCGACATGCCCTGAGAGCTTGTATTAACTGGGAAGGTATTTGGCTGCAAGAAACAGAAAATCCAACGGTTACTTAAGTAGACAGACATTTCTTTTCCCCCAGATAAGCAGAAACCCAGGGGCAGGAAGTTGCTGAAGCTTCTGTGCCCTGGATGCCGTCAGGCACTTTGGTCCCGTTTCCCTTCTCTGTTATTCGTACCGGACTGGCTCTCATTTTTATGCTCGTCCCCACATGGTCGCAAGCACGTTTCTGCGGCTCCCCAAATCACGTTCTCTCTAAGCAAGAAGACGGAGGAAAAGCCCAAGCCAGCTCCGCACCTTTTGTCAGGCAATGGAAAGTTCTCCCAAACCACCCTCTCTCGTCGAACTTCTGCTTGTCCTTCATTTGTCTGACCGGAGTCACATGGCCACCTCTGGCTGCAAAGGATGCTGGAAGAGGAAGTAATCAGCTTTCCAGCTGCATAATGGGAGGTGGCAAAGAAGAGGATGTAGAGAATGAGTACTGACTTAGGCAAGCAAAGGCGAGCACCCGGTGCACGTAAGGATTTGCTCAAGGTCACGCAGCTAGCCTGTCTGTCTAGGACTCAGGTATTTGGACGCCTGGCTCTCATCCAATTTACTCGGATATGTCAGGCTTTTTGTAATGACTGTTTCTAGAAAGACTGTTTGTCGATGAACTCAGGAAAAGAACTTACTCTTTAGACATCCCGTATGTGTCTAACAGACCAGAAATTGCATTTGGAAGCCTCCTGCCTTTGTCACCAGAAACCATGGGCCTCTGCATAATTGCCATCCTGCTCCTCGTCACGATAGCAATAACTCGATCCAGTAGTCCTGCAGAATAGCTATGGGTCTTGGATCTCAGGTAGAAGAAGCTCAGAATAACCACAGTGTGAAATCCCAAACAAATTGCCTATCTGGAAACGCTTGGGGTGGAAATGAGAGATCAAGACAGACAGGTGCTACTTACAGACCAGTATTTTTCAGTCGCAGCCCATTCGTGGGTGGCAAATTTAACTTAATGGGCCACGGCTGGCATTAAAAAATATGGACTGGAATAGTACAGAAAAGAAAGCTTCAGAGTGCGTCGCACGGTCAGTGCGATTGTGTAACTTGTGTCCCGGTTGTGTGTGTGTGCGTGTGCGCCACACTGCAACATAAAATGCATTTCTTACTGTGTGAGGCACCGCGGAGAACTGTAAAAGCATCACTCTCCCTTGATTCAGAAATGAAAGAGCGGACACGCGTAGGGCCAGAAACTGCCCTGTGACACGGGCCAGGCTGCTGCTGCTGCCTCGAGTTAGGCCCTTAATGAATTGTCCTTCTGCTCCCTAATTATCTTGAAAGCCTGATGGAAGGGGGTTTCGCAGGAATCTAAATAACCCGCCTGCCACTTTCTGTCTCTCAGGCTGAGTGGCCAGTCAGCCCTGGCACCTCCACAAGGCAGCTCTGCTTAATTAGACGCTGCTCTCCCATGACAGTCCGTGTTTGGTGTTACTGTTCCCTGGAGACCGTCTCTGCGGCACCTCAGATTGGTGGCCTGGCCTGCTTGGTCGCTCACCTCTGAGCGGTGACGAGCTTATTGAAATGTGAAGGAGAAAGACAACTGGTATTAATATCTTCCCTCTTTTAAAATTGGGGTGTGTTGGATTTGGGATTTTTAATAGTCGTCCTTCTCTGCCTCTGCTTTGAATCTATTTCCATTAAAAGCAAGCGAATTCAAAATGGCCTGTCCCCGAGCATCTCCCTTGTTCGCTTTGGGAGGTGTCTCCTGCTCGTCACCCAGACACTCCTTGGCTTCCCCTTGGCCTCCTCGAGTGGGGTGGAAGAGAGCAGGCAGGACAGATTCCTTTGTGACACCCTGCCCATCATCCTCAGCGGGGCTCTGGGTATCCCCTAAAAGGAAGACAGCCCTTTGGACTTCAATTCAGATGTTTTAACGACAGCGATGCTCATCTCGTGGGTCTCACACCCTCAGAAGCGTAGAAACCGTCACCGCCGAGCCTCCTCTGCCCAGAGCACCATAGATCTCTGTTAAATCGCCATCATGACTTCAGGTCAGAGGGAGACGAGAAAAGAGCCGCCTTGAGCTTTGTTTAAGATCAGCAAGCTGCAAGTGTCCTATGCTCTTCTGTGACCTTAAACAGCATAATTAAAGTCTACACACTAAAACTCAGATCTATTAAAAATGTCACTTGATATATGTTGTGTGACAATCTCTCTCCTCCCTCATCATTTCCAGTATGTCACCTGGGTTCCACGAGAAGCTTATATAGCCTCATGGCAGCCAAGAGAAGGGGCTAATGGCCCCTGGGTTGTTCTCTGGGGCCTCACTAAGGGGCCCCACCGTCCACTGCGTGGTGACCTAGTATCTATCTCATATGGGCATCTGGTTATGTGACCCATTCCTTCTGGCCTGAGTGACATCAGGCTTGAGCCTACTGCTGGGGACTTCAGCCGCGGCCTCTGGTTATTCAACCCACTCTCCGGGTCCGCCTCATCTTAACCCCAGTGATCCTTGGCTCACCCCTTCTCGTGAGTTTTGGGCCCCCAGCATACCTCGTGCTGGTTGTGAGTGGGCAGGATCTCTGCCCTGGGCCCCTCCACCTTGGCGACGTCTTTGGGTCATGCTGGGCCAACCCAAGAGACCGAAGGGACGTCCGTGCTGCGGATGGGAAAACTTTTGCCATCATGATCCCCATTCTCTCTGGCGATGTGTTTGCAAAGCTCTACGTTCATATCTCCAAAGCCAGCTCTTGATAACAAAGGGAGTTTTGAAAGCCGCCCGCCTTTCCCCTCTATGCACCCAAAAGAGTCTAGTTTGAGACATGTAGTTGATTGGTGATCTCTTTGTTTATCTCTTCCTTCCCCTGAAATCATACACGAAGACATGGGGTAGGATGGGGACCCACGGAAAGACCAGCGAGACAGCGTCATCGATTACCATGTGTGGGGTGTGTTGGTAAATTTCTAAAAAAAAAAAAAAATATGTTTCTTGTCGAAGCCGAGTGACTATGTGTAGAGATTCATCTCACCATTCTCTCTACTTCTACATATGTTGGAATTTTTTTCATAATAAAGAGTTTAAAATAAGTAAATAAAAATGCGCATGCCTACCCCGCTTACAGAAGCCAGTCATTCCCGCGTCGAGAGCCGAGAACATTGACTGCAGCTCGGCCGCCGGCACAAGTCGGCAGCCGGAGCTCGGGCCGGGAGTCGTCACAGCTCGGCTGGGAGTCGTCACAGCTCTGCTCTAAGCTGCTGGCGGCTCCCACTCTATTACAGTAACAGGGGAGCCCCTAATTTAGCCAGATTTAATTTTCAACTTTTATAATTCATTTAAAATTTGTTCAAGGAGTTAATTTATGACAAGGGCAAGGGGTGCCTTGCCAGCTCGTCTAGTGAGCAAAGGCATTGTAACTTAATTTATGGTTAAGGCGGCTCGTTATAATTGAGTGCAAAAAGGTGGTTAGTCGTCTGGAGTCCTGAGGTGAGTGGAGAGAGGGGTGGGTGTCCCGGGCTGTCCTCCGAGAGGCGGAGCGTGGGTGTCAGGGCGCACAGTAGCGAAGTCGCGCAGGAGGGCACGTTCTGATCAGATGCCATCAATCAGAATCTGATCGAGGGGTGAAGGGGGACCCATTATGGCAGCTTCAGACCCAGGGTGTCCCAGGCTCCTCCCCTGACCCCGGGGGATGGGACCATTGTCTAGAGCAGGGCAGCGGGGTGTGGCTGGCGTGCCGGCCACGGGGGTGTGTGACTTGCTTCGTGGGATGTAAGTGGAGAAAGCTCGGAGGTGACCCCGACGAGGCTGGGAGGTACCGAGGGATTTGAATTTGTTCAGTAGCTCAGGACATAGCAGGTTGTGTGTGTGTGTGACAGATGCATATTCCTTTGTAATGTACACCTCTGTCGAGATAGAACCCACTACCACGTCCCATTAAAATTCTCTCATGCCTCTTCTAGTCAATTCCTGCCTCTACATCACAGAAGTAACCCTTCCAATTTTTTAACCATGAATTAAATTAGCCTGTTCCAGAACTTTCAAAAAATGAGACTCACACATTAGTGTATGGCTGTAGTGGAAGGCTTTTCCCTCCACGTGCTGTTTTTGAGATGCATCCATATTATTACACACATCAGTAGTTTGTTTCCCTTTTTGCTGAGTTTTATTCTAGGACTATACCTATTTGCTTCTCTCGTCTCCTGTTTCTAAACACCCAGACTGTTTCCAGATTTGGGATTATTATGAATTAATTGGCTACAGTGGTTTGTAACAGACAAATGGCTTCTCATCTTCTTGCAGAGCCTTTTGATAGACAGACGTTTGTATTTCTCTTGGGTAAATATCTAGAACTGGAATCCCGAGCCAAGGGGTTGCTGTCTGTTTGGTTATAGAAAAAATCAGTTCATGTTTCCCAAAGTGATTGCACTATTTCGCATTCCCACCAATAATGTATGAAAGTGTCCGCGGCTCCACATCCTTGCCAGCATTTAGTATTGTCATTCTTTTTAGTTTTAACGATTCCGGTGGGTTAGTGCAGCAGTAGCTCAATGTGGTTTTAATTTCCCTTTTCCTGACAACTAATGATGTTGAGTACTTTTTCACGTGTTTATGGGCATTCGTAAATTCCCATTTCCTTTGTAAAATGCCTGTCCAAATCTTTCCTCCTTTAAAAAATATTGAGTTTTTTGTCTGTTTCATTTTGAGTTGGGGGAAGTTTCTTTGTATGGTCTCAATACCGGTCCTTTGACAGATACACATTTTGGAGTCTGCGATTTTAACCACCAGGAAGTCAGAGATGAAGAGCTTTGCGCTGCTCAAACTGTTCTCTGTGTAGCAGGAGGCACTTGGGGCTGGCGTAGTCGGACCCGCCTCTCCCTTCCCCGCTCCTCCCCACGGCTGGGTGGTCACCAAGCGGAAAAGTGTCCTGCACGTTCAGGAATGAATGAGGGGAGAGCACAAAGACCTGGGAGGAGGAGACGGAAGGAGGGGCGTGGGCCCTGGCGAGGGCGAGATGTCGCAGGGAGCTACGCGCAGGAGGCCGCGTCCCAGCCCAGTGCCGGCTTCGCTGCCGGCTTCGCTGCACACGGAGTCGCCTCGGACTCTCTCACGTTGTGCCCTGCAGACTCGGGACCTGTGATGGTTGTTTCTGCTCTTCGGCAAGTATTTCTGGCTGTCCTTCTCCCCGATGCAAGCAGGGACTACATTTCTTTTGATGTGAACAGTGAGTGCCATGTGACTTGCTCGGCCTGTGAAATGGGAGCAGAAGTGACTTCTGGGCAAAAAAAAAAAAAAAAATTAAGAGCCAGTACAATTCTTGCTTCCCATTACTGTGATAATCATAGCTGGGTCTCCGAGTGATGACAACGAGCAGAAACCCCTGCGCGTATGAGTTAGATGTGTAGCGTTAGCATGAAATCAACCACTGCTGAGATTCTGTGGCTGTTTGTTACCACAGCTTTACCTAGCCTATCCTGACTGGCAGAGGCTTGCCGTCTCTGTCCACAGGCTGCCTAAGGAGCATGATGGGATTTATATGATTCTTTCTCCCCTCCCCGTTAGACAGAACACCTTCGCTATTCTGTGCAATCGATAGCCCGATTATCTTACAGCAAACGAATAAATGTAACAGTTGGAACTTGATCTTGCCATTAGGTGTCTTCCCTCCTCTTGGCCTCTTTTTTAAGCAGCAGGAAAGTGCTTTTGGCTTTTCACGTGTGCTAACCAACGAAGCGAATGAGGGCAAATTGTAATTCAGGCAATAACAAACAAAATTTAATTCCGTTTTGAAACAAAGATAAAAATGCATAGAAATCATGTGAATTTATAGCTCCTCCCGGGGCCCCGGGAGGATTTGAATCGACAAATGATACAGAAGCTTCCCTGCTAAGCAAGGAACCAGAAGGAGAAGCCTGGTGCCCGCCTGTTAGAACTTCTCTTCTCTCAGGGGTGCACGGGACCCGACGGGCAGACCAGTCACAGGAGAAGATGGCATCCGCCAGCCAGAGCTGAATATGGCGTCCTCTCTCCTCCAACCAAGAACTATGGCCATGGCTGATATCCGGCTACCGATTCTTGCCCATTAATGACCAGCAAATCTATAACGTCTCCAGTTTCAAACTCATCCCTCGGTGAACGTTTCAGACTCTTTAGCCTATCAACGGAGGGTTTACAAAGGGCCTAGCGCTGAGCTTTGGGAATTCAAGAGTAAACAATTCAACAAATATTTATCGATCGCTTTTATAGGGCCCAATAATCACCGTCCATATACAAAAGAAAGTGAGTGGCATCTGGTTAACTCTCAGAGATGAGACGTGTCAACAGCCAACTGGCCACCGACGTCGGCAGCCAAGGCTCACGGACCGGCCTTCTTCGCTGCAAAGCAAGGATGGCAGCACCGCCTCAGAGCGTGAGGGCCCCCAACGCGAGCAGGCAGCGCTGTTTTCAATTGCGAGGGCAACTCGCACTCTCCGCCAGCCCGGCTTCTCTCAGGAGCTTGGCCTCTGGACCCGGACGCATTTTTGTGGCTCTATCAATATCCTTCGTGATGGCCCAGCTTGGCTACGATGGATAATGATCTGCTATGGTGATTACCGTTCATTTTGCAATTTTATTTCAATCAAAAGAGTAAGGCTTAAGGGTGTGGCCCTACCCAGCTCCCCGGGGCTGAGATCTTAATTCTCTGGGCTGGGAGCCCCTGGTGAACACACATGGAACTGATTTCGTGGCCAGACGGCCTAACAGCAGGGGGAATTAAGCTGCCGGCCTACGTTTCTAGACTGCGTATGTGGCTAAGAGTGGAGAGCCATTACTGGATGCCAGACGTGGCCCAACGCTCTACCTTTATTATCTCATCTAATCCTAGCAACAACCCGAGGAGGTAAGTGTCATTCTTATGCCCGATTTACAAATGAGGAAACTGAGGCACCGAGAGCCAGGGCCATCAAACTCGTCAATGGCAGGGTCGTGGCTTGCTCTCGCGTTTGCCTCTCCAGTCATCGCTAAGCTTTAAACGCAGGCTAAGAGGGGGTGCATGAGCGGAACGGAGTCTTCTTGGCGACCTGCTGAGGTGTACATTTAGCCAGGCAAGCTCTGTCGAACAAATCTAGACTCTGCATTCTGGGGGCGATGTAAAGGGACATTTTTATATGATACATATAAAACCTCGGTGATTTAAAACGTATTATATACCAAACAATCTCCAAAATCCAGTGTAAAATAAAAAAAGAAATTAAAAAAAAAAAGTGTGTATGATACGATCACATCTGTGTGAACACAGGAAAGCTTTTCTTCTCTGTACATAAAACCGAAGAAAAATGCAGAAAAGTTTCAGGGTAGAAATGCACAAAATCGTGCTTACCCCCCAGAGGGAGATGGAGAGGTTGGTGGAAGGGGCGTTTTCTTCTTCAGCTCGGTGAAGGTATGCCTTGCTCTGATTTGATTTTTTTCACAATAAGAATGTATTCATGTATTGTTTATATAATTTTTAAAGACACACCTGTGTTGAAAGTATAGTAGCAAGTGTTGGCAAGGATGTAGCGTGACGGGCGTTTGGACTATAAAATGATGCAGCTGCTTTGGGAAACAGTTTAGCAGTTCCCATATGTCCTAGCAATTCTGCCCTAAAACTTGTGCATGCGAGTTCATAACAGCAGTATTCATAATAGCCAAAAAGACAGGAAAACCCCAAATGAACGGATAAATAAAATGTAGTATCATCATGCAGTGGGGGTGGGCAAAATGAGTGAAGGGGACCCAAAGGTACAAAGTTGCAGTTATTAGATAAATAGGTCTTGGGGATGTTACGTACAGCATGGCGACCATACTTAACAGTACCGTACTGTATCTTTAAAAGTTGCTAAGCGAGTAGCTTTTAGACATTCTCATCACAAGAAGAAAAATTGTAACTATGTGGGGTGATAGATGTTAACTAGACTTATTGTTTTGATCATTTTGTAATATGTACGTATGTCAAAACATGACATCGTACACCTGAAACTAATATAATGTTATATGTCAATTTCATCTCAATTTTAAAAAGAAAGCACAGCGGAGTCTACACTGAGAAGCTCATCCCTTTTGTCCATGGTCAACTAGTACGGATCTTTGGGCCAGCTGTCACTGCCAAGTTCTGGTCCCCTCAGGAACCTTCGTGAAAACAGTATTGTAAATGGCAGAGAGTGCCTTGAAGGTGGGCTTTTCCAGGTGTCAGTACTAATAGGTACCTCCGTTCTCAGAGGGCGAGGCAACATTTCCTCTTGGTAAATATCAAATAGCTTTTAAAAGTGAAACAGTCAGCCAACTCCGAACTCCACAAAGAGCTCTGTAATTGGGGAGGTGGGAAAGATACTGAGTGGGAAAGATTGCATTCTGCACACACACACACACACACACACACACACACACACACACATACATACACACGCACACACACATGCACACACAGGCATACACACAGCACATGGTAAAGTAGAAAGCTGCAGAGAGTTTGAATCAGATAAGCTGAATTGGCATCTTCACGCCACTGTTTACAAACTGTGAGCCTGAGATAGAAACTCTCTCTGAACCTCGGGCTTCCTAGGCTATGATCTAGGGGTGACATCACCTACTTTGCAGTTTTATGACATCAGGACAGGAACTAGGCTGAGGCAACTGACACTCATCTTGGGAGCGAAGTTTAAGGAGGTGCCAAAAACCTCAGTAATCAAAATACATGGCACTTTAAAGCAATATTTCAAAACATCGAATTAGCAAACGATGGCTGGGGGTCGGTCATTGTTTTTATAAATACAGTTTTGTTGGAATTAAAGATGATTTACATAGCGCCCCGAGCTCCATGTGCGACACTTAGGAATAGGTGTCTTCCATGTGATTCAAGGAGCTCAAGGGAAGGGATGTTTGTTGAATCCTTGGATTTAAAACGTTCTCTGTAAAGAAACCCTCATACACTGCTGGCGGGACTGCACATTGGCACAGCCGCTATGGAAAACAGTATGGAGGCTCCTCAAAACACTAAGAATTGATCTACCATATGATCCAGCAATCCCTCTACTGGGCATTTACCCCAAAGACTTGAAAACCCATATCCAAAAAGATATTTGCACACCGATGTTCATAGCAGTACATATATACAATGGAATATTACTCAGCCATAAGAAGAGATGAAATACTGCCATTTGCAACAACATGGATGGACCTCGAGATAATCCTGCTAAGTGAAATAAGCCAGACAGAAAAAGTCAAAAATCATATGATATCACTTATATGTGGGATATAAACCTAAAAGCAACAAATGAACAGGACAAACAAATAGAGACTCATGGACATGGACTATAGACTAGTGGTTACAAGTGGGTAGGGGGTGGGAAGGAGGGGTAGACTGGGTAAAAGGGGTCAAATATAGGGGAGTAGAAGGAAGGGGAAGTGGGTAAAGGGGATCAAATATATAGTAGCTGAAAGAAACTGGACTTTGGGTGGTAATCACACAAAAGAATATACATATATCAAATGATAATGTACACCTGAAAATTATATAATTGTATTAACCGATGTTACCCCAATAAACTTAATTTTTAAAAAGTTAAAAAATAAAAAATAAAACGTTCTCTGGTGACTCCCCTGTCCATTCCCTCCCCGCAATTCTCATTGCTCACAACAGAAACGGGGCTCCCTCCCGAAGCCATTTATCAGAGTGGCAGGTTAAAATTATGTAACAGGAAGTTTTCTGTTCATATTGTAATGTAACCGAATCACCGTTCTCCTATCGATAATTCATTACGTGTTGCCGCGCGCTCGCTCCAGCCCTGAAATGCTTTTTGCCGTAATGATTTTAAACCCCACTTCTGTAATGGCCTTCTGACGACGTCGATCAGCTCCCCTTCCGTGTACAATAATATTATTCCGTGATCCGTCTTGGGAGAACGCTTAAAAGCTTTCTCTCATTTTCTCCATTTAACTCATGTATTATCTGAGTTTTTACATTAAATGGCCATTCTTAATATCCCAAGACGCGTCACCTCTTTTCTAGAGAGGACACTGAGACAGTACTTACCCGATTCCAGAATCTATACTAATCAAATCACGCTTTCCCACGTCAGCCGAGAGCAGTTCGTTCGGTGCGACAGCATTTAATCTGGAGAAGGAACTTATGGAAGAGAACAGAAACAATGGAAGCCGCAGTTGGTTAAATGCGAACGTGATTGATGAAATTTGTTTTATAAAAAGGAATTAGCGGATATTGAAGTCAAGTTGTGGCACGAAGGTCAAAAACGCCCGGATTTATTGTCCGCCGTACAACCGGCAACAACGCATTTTTAAAAGCCTGACCTGGGCAAATTGCGGATAAATATTTGAGTTTTGATACAAAAGGGGAAGAAAGGCTAGAGCCGGGGCTTTCGATCTACACTATGATCTGGTAATTTAGAGACACGGAAGCCCATCCTTGAAATCCTCACACTGCACCCTGGACTTGGTCCACCGTCCTTAATCTGAGCTTCCCAGCACCGCCTTGAGCAAGAAGCTAGAAAGCCAACTTTCAGCGTCTATTTGAAGGAATAAAGCATGTCTGATCACCGACTCACCTTCCCTGCAGAATTCAAACAGAAAACAGCAAAGTTGAAGTTCAAATTCCTTTAAGATATGAAGGGAACGTAACTGACTGCTGCCTGAGGCCCCCAGTCTGGAAATATTTTGATTTTAAGAGTCAGACACCTCCGAACCCGCGGACTGGTTTCTTTCTCGTACATATCGAAAGTTCCATCTCGCTAATGGATTGGGGGCAGGACACGGGATGCATTTGGAGGCCAGTGATGGAGAAGATGTTCATTTCAATCCGAGAGGGGCTGGGGGTTGAGCGAAGGGCAACGAGGGAGACAGAGGACGATGAATCATCCATCGTTCTGATGTGGGCACCAGCCCGGAGGGGAACGGATGAACTTGACTGACCTACCCAGAGTCTATGTCACGGAGACCCAAAGCTCAAGGAGCTGCACACACTAGAGCCAGATAGACCGAGGTTCGAATTCTGTCTCTGCCACAGAATAGCTGGGTGACTTTGGGCAAGTCACTTAACCTTTCTGGACCTCAGGTTCCTACAGATAATGACATCTCTTTTGTCGGGTTGCAGTGAATATAACAGATACAATATATGTACAGCACCGACACAGTGTCTTCCACAGAGTAAGAGCTCAACAAAGTTGCCACTTCGTTCCATTCCATTCTATCTGGCCGGCGTAGCCTAGATGTCCTTGCATGGTCCATCGTCACTTGATGGATGGCGACAACCGAAATTTCAAACAGCTAATTGGATTGAAAATTGACTTGTTTATTCCATTTTTAAAACAACGGACAAATACATTGTGAAATTAAAATTATGGCAGGACTTCATATAATGGAATTTGTTTTGCACTTAAACAATTCATCTTTAAAAACTCCATTTTGCCATTTTCAGTGGCCAGGGTGTCATTGGCAAGGACCTTGATAGAGATGCTCTGCCATCTCCTTTATCCAAAGGTATTTATTTTATTTTATGCTTGCATTCTGGCTCACGGAGCCTCTCTGCTGGCATCACGTTGGATGATAAATCCATTTGTTTGGGCAACTTTAGAAGGGAAATTTGCCCAGAAAACTGGCGGGAGCTGGCTTGGAAAAAGCCAAATTAGGTCTCCAGCAGACTGGGGTCCCTTCCAAATGAGTTCCCAGTGGGCAGAGGGTGTTCAGTGCTGTTCCGCGTGCAGCCTTCGCCGGGAGCCCCCAAACTGTGTTAAACAAAGGCGACCCAGCCATTGGCAGGCGCACGGATTGGCGGATATCAGATTGCATTCCTTTGTCTGCTGCCCGCTTATTTTCATACCCCGGTCCAACCTTTGTAAAGGAACAAGCTTAAATGCTGACAAATTTCCTCCTCTATAAGAAATTGCTCCCGCAATTTGTCTTTTTTAGCCGAGCTTCTGTGGGACTGTGTAGCATTAAAAAAAAAAAAAAAATGTTGTCCTTGTCACCTGCCATTTTTCCAGCCAGCCTGACACCCCCGGGCTTCCCAACAGCTCTCTCCAGCAGGAGCTGTCTCCGAGCTCTTAGCACCACCAAATAATTGAGGTTGTCACATCTCTTGTTCATTGTTTTTCCCAGCCCTGGAAAAATGCAAATATTTCATTGTAGTCATTAATTTTCCCATCCTTTTCTTCGAGCATCTCGTCGGTGCGATCTGATGAAAAGGGCTGAAGGCATGATTGCAAACACAGTGGCATCGGGCTCCTGCCCAGGGTGGAGAGAATCTCATCAGATCAAGTCTCAGGGAGGTCATCAATCACGCCCGCTGACAACCATTTTGCCTTCGTTTGTTACAGATGTGAACATGCTTAATTATTTGTAGTGTAATTAGTTCATGAAATGTCAGGAAATGTCAAACTGTTCACAGCACACAGATTTTTTTTTTTTTTTTTTTTTTTTTTGCCGCAAAGAGCGGCGAGAGCAAGTGTCAGTGGGAAATGGGACGGACTGACGAGAAGGGCTCTCTGTCTGCAGGCGTAGGAGGGGACGGCGTGGGGGACAAATGAGGGTCAAAGATATTCAGATTAGGCATTTTGGAGAAGTGGACTCTCAAA
>NW_006433950.1:5553637-5573637 GCF_000325575.1 Pteropus alecto | reverse complement strand
TCTCGATTAGAGCCAAGTTATGAGGATTTGCTGCCAATCTAAAACGGAGGTCAAGCTCGCTGGTGAAAACCCGCCCCGTGTTTGTGAGTCTGCCGTTCTGCGTATTGCAAGAATGCGCCTCCTTCCTGGATTTAGATATCGGAAATGCCACGTGGTTAGATGAAGACAATCACTTTCATATCTATCTCCATGATTGTTTTCTCTCTGCTGAATTCTCAGAAGCACTGAACTCTTCACGGAGCTGGTAAATGGGGCTTCTGATTGATTGAAACGTACAGGACGTGGCCAGAGGGCCTCATGGTTAAAATATACATATAGAGTACACTAGATGGCCGCTCTCAGCCGCTGTTAAGTTAAGCAGGGCTTGTCATATGGAATTTCAAAATCAGGGTTTCATTGGATCGTGTAATCATCTGCTAAGTGTATAGTAGGAGGGCTTCTTCCCAGCCTATGCCTGACTTCTGCAAAGCCATCCTCAAGTTTCTAGAATGTTCGGAGCTGCTCTTCCGCGCGGGCCCCTGACTCTGCCCTCCTAGCTTTCTCCTTTGTTGGAAACTGATGATTTCATTAGCATCGCTTCGAGGCCAGGTGTGCCTTCCTTCCCTGAAACAGGGCTCCTACCTGCAACAACAGCCACCTGATCTTTGCAAGAACCAGAGCTGGCTCTTGGCTTCTCAGAACTTTGCAGACCTGTCAGGGGCTCTCGTACGATGCTACCGCGCTCTTTATATGAAATCATGAGACATTATCAGATCCAAGCTGTTCTTTTGCCGCAGCGAGATAATTTCTGGAGGCAAGACACCTGGCTGGCCTCGAGTGGTGATTAATTTTATGTGTTTAGGGTGCAATCATCGCTCAGAAAAGAGGTGGAGGCTCGGGATGATAGATGACGGGCAGGAAAGAGATGGCCCGTGGAGTTTTCTACATCATCGGTTCCTTCGATCGCTGCAGAAGTTCAGAGATAACTTCTTTGCATCTGTCCAGAATAAACGAAGCCACTGCAGACTCCGCGGTGCTCCATTCTAGGCGTTTAGGACCACAGCGTCTGCGTCTTCAAAAACAACATGCGTCGACCTATATTCTGCATTTAAAGTATGTTTATGTACGTGTGGGCGTCGTGGACGCCACAGAGTGCTACCCAATGCCCCTTCGGGAGTGAGGCACACGTTTCCCATCCCAGCCTGGAGTGATGGCTGCTTCCCTCTCTCTGGGGATCAGGGAGCTTCCCACCCACGGTTACACACCCGCCCTGGCAGCTCATATCCAAAGACTGGTCAGTGTCGGGGCACAAAAACCCAGCCTCTCTGTCTCAACGTGGGACATCTCCGAAGGGGATGCTGCTGCCCACAGCCTCAGATGTGGCCTCTGGAACTATATAACCCTGCCCAGCGCCCCCCACTTTCTTCATTCCCCAACAGGTGTTGATTCTGAGAGCATGCCTTGCCTGCAAATCTCCATCTCAGAAAACCCGACCTAAGGCAATTCTCATCTTTATGAAAAAGTATGTATGAGTATGGCATAGTGATAGACAAATTTTTGTCCCCAAAACCAATATTTACGTAAAAAAGAAAAAAAAAATCCAGTCAACATGACAAAAGGTGATGGTGCCTCTGTAACTCTCTCAGTTTCTGCAGCTTGATGACCAACTGCTCCCCACTAAAGCTTGCTTCAGTGAGCAAGGATGCCACTAACAACTACCAATCGGGAAAATGATGTATGGATTAAAGTAAACACTCCAAAAGCATTTTTGCTCAATCAAAGAGATCGAAGGAAGGATGTTTACACCAACCAAAGGAGAAGAAAATACCCCTTTTGTACTTCAATTAGCAAACAATAATTTGGATAATTGAAAGCAAATGTTTCTTCTTTTATCACAGGAACTCCACAGTTCTTTGCCCAATGCTGTCCCCTGCAGGGTAGAAGAAATCAAATCAGAAGGATTTGAACCATTTGCAGGCCAAAAATCCCTGAGATTACAGCGGAGGGGGAGCAAGGCGGGGTCCCAGCGGCCCGTGCTTCCAACCTAGGCCCTCTCCCAGGTAGACAGGCCAGTTCCCAGAAGGGTAGTTTCTAGAATACTCTCTAGAAAGCATTTCTGAAGCACCACATCCGGCTTCACGGATTTCCCTGGATCAATGTACAGACTGTCTGCTGCTTCGGACTGACTATTGTTTTGAGAAAGTGGCCAGTGGGAGCTGAACGTCTGCAAAGCAAATGGCCTTGTGGGGAAAGGACATTCTTTTTTTAAGAGGTAAGTAACAGAGGACTTGAGGAAATGCTATCAGCTCACGTGAAGAGGGCAAACCAGTAACCGTCAGCTATTGTTCCAGAAGGTGCTGCTTCCTTAGGTGTAGAATGCTGGTGGGAGACTAGAAAAACCTACTAAGGATTTTACTCCTCTCCTCCCGAGCATCCGCACTGCACCCGCGGAAGGGCGGTCAGGGCACGGACGTGGCCCTGTGGAATTTCGCTCCTGAGCTGGCCTCTCTCTGTCACCATGGACTTCCCAGGAGCCCAAGAGGACCTCTCGGGAAGGAACGTGGCATCTCTGCTTACACAGAGGACGGAGCTTGGTTTTATGAGTTTTTCTGTGTCCTGGGCACAAAAACAAAACCCCCAGAGGTCACCTCTCTTCACGCCTTCACCCTTCCTCCTCACTTAGCCTCCTGCCAGTTTCAGGTGATGACGAGGACGCGGGTCACAGAAACACTTTACCTAAAATGGTTCATCGAATCCTCGCAACAATGTCACAAGGAGATGATTATTGTCCCATTTCACAGAGGAGAAAACCGAGACGCAGAGCAGTTACGTCATTGACCAGCGTCACACAGCGAGTAAGGGTGGGTTCAAGCAGAGGGCGTCAGCTTCCTGGGAGCTGACAGCTCACAGACCCCTTCCTCACCTGCATAGCAAAGAGATAGAGAGGAGGGAAGTGTGGCTGACCGAACCCTACTGTGGAAAGTGTTAACCCTTGAGAAGGCAGGAAGCCAACATTGGTAGGCAGGTGCTGACGTGAGCACTTCCATCTTAGTCCTGGAAGAAGAAGAAAGACACCAGTGAGATTTATTCATCGATTCATTCATTCATTCATTCATTCATTCAATATTTATGTGAAACCTACTCTGTATCAGTCCCAAGCTAGGGACACAAAACTGGTTATAGCCCCAGTTGTAGAGGCACTCACAGTACGGTTGGGAGAGGTATGTCTGTAGTTGTGGGGGTCCTGCCTCATTCTATGCCCTCCATTGTGCTGAGGGGTCCCTGGCTGACTGGGGCCCAGGTGTCTCTGAGAAGCCTTTCGGTTGTAGAGTGGGCATCTGGCAGGTGCTCTACATTTTTTAGGGATGGAGCCTTGTGCATCTATCTGTTCCATCTCTAATATGTCATCTTCAGTCACTTTCTGAGACTCCCACTTCTAAAGTTATGTAAACGAGCCTCGTCATTACAACCTCAAGGTGGATCCTAAGCCTCTGGCCTGGGCCCCCTTCTGCTTATTTTGGGACCCAGGAGCTGGCCATCCTGTTTCTAGATGAGAGGTCATTTCACCACCTCATAAGAAAATTGCAACTCTGGCCAATCGGTGGCCTCACTGGACCCCAGTGTGCTGGGGACCCAGTGGTGGGGTGGGAGGAGGTCACATCTCCCCTAGGTCTCCATGTCGTGCCAACTTCGTATGGAGAGTGTTAAGAAGCCCTCGAGGAATACGGAGATTGTCCCATCTCCCGTGGAGCTGTGGGGGGGCCAGGATGGAGAGGGACCCTCCTGCCTCATCCAAGGCGCATCTGTGTGAGGAAATGCTCAGGCTAAGCAGGGACTGGGGACAAAAGTCTTCGTTCATTTTTTTGTTCACACATCCAGTGTTTCTAGAACAGTTTACTGACCTCCTTTGTCACATTTTCTTCTATTTTGGACATAATCCCCGTCCTTGTGGGACTTAGAGTCTGGCTGGGAAGACAGGCATCACGCACATAATCAGATAAATACATGGCAGCCACAGTGTCCTCACCGTCACCCCTCCGGGCAGCTGGGCTCCCTCGTGTCCCTTGTCCCCTGCCTGGAGAGGGTGGCTGGGCTGTGTGGGTGGCAGCGGCCTCAGGCAGAAACCCGTCTCTGTCACTTTCGCTCCTTCCCTGAGCAGAATGCCTCAGTTCCTGGGTGACGAACCACCCACCCGCTCTCCTCTCCTGACTCCTGTAAGACCCCCAAGAGTCACCGTTTGAAAATCCAGTTGTCCTTATTTGTCCACTCATCCTCAACCTGTGTGCACCAGGGCGGTTACAACAAACAGTGCCACTCAACCGCTAACAGGGCCTGGGCGCTGGTCCCCTCACCGTGCGGCCATCGGACCTGATAAACTACCCCACAGCGTGGATGGGCCGTGTCGCTCAGAGCATCCAGGAGGAGGGCCAAGGGCCTCTTCAAAGCGGACGCGGCAACACACTGTACATGAGTTTCTGCTACCGTGAGCCATCACCTTCCCCTTCCCCTTAGCGTCCCGTGATCGCGAAGAAGTTTCTGGAGTTAGATGGACGTTGAAAACGTTGATCACCTCGCCTCCGTTAGATGCTGTGACCTTTCCTCAACACCATTAAGAGATAAAAGGTGAATCTAATGAGAAAAGATGTGTGACCTTTCAGGAGAGGCCGGGGACCGCTGCGAAGCCTCCCGGCGTTGAAGAATTTCATGTTCGAGTCAAGCTTTACGTGAATCTGAGCAGAAGAACTGTGGGGAATTATATCCTGGCACAACCAGGCAGCTCTGTGTCCCGTCTCAGACAGCTGGGGACCAGGCGAAATGAACTTCGAGGAGCGGGATCAAGTCCCTCTCACTCACGACCCATCAGCTTCGTCTTTGAACACAGACGTTGGCCTGGGGTGCGGTGTTAGCAGACTGGGATCCACTCAGTCACTCGCCGACGTGACGATTATTTGCTGAGTGCCTGGAATATACTAGACACTTGTCTGGGTATTGAGAACATAGCAATGAAAAAAAAAAAAAACCCTTAAAATTCCCTGCCTTAGAGGGGCTTCTATTCTAGTTGAGAAGACAGAGCATAAATAATACAATCAAATGTAAACGGCCTGGGGTTCGTGGGGGCGGGGAGGATGGATAGGAAGAGCACAGAGGATTTTTAGGGCAGCAAGAATACGCCGCATGTTAACATTACGACAGGTACCTGTTGTCACACGTATGTCCAAACTCGTGGAGTATACAGCAGCATATCGACCCCCGCGTAAATGATGAAGTCGGGGTGGTCACGATGTGTCCGTGTCGGATGACCAGTTTTGACTAATGTGCCACACCGGTGAGGAGGCCCTGCACGTGTCGGGGCGGAGGGGACATGGGAAATCTCCGCTTGCCCTCGATTTCGTGGAGACTGCCGCTCTAAAAAAATAAAGTCTTTAAAAAAAAGTCATTTGCCAAAAAAAACCAAAACAAAAACAGAATCTTTAGGAAACCCACGCTATACAGCCTAGATTTGGTCATCTGAAAACATTTCCTTTGCTATATTTCAAAAGGTACGAGTGTTTTTAAAAAAATAAACACCAGCCCAAGTTTCACTTAGGAACCTGTTATCCGGACGAGTGGCTTATTTTTTAATTTTAATTTTTTTGAGTCGGGTGTGTCCCCTGTCCCAGCCGTCCAGTGCACCGTGTTGCCATACATGTCCAACCAGACTTTCCCCCACACCGAATTGCTGTCATCGTGTGAACCCAGTGTGTGTGTGGGCGGGGGGTGGGGGTCCCCTGGCACATAGTAGGCCCTCAATAAGTATTTGGCACATTGAGAGATAAAAATCCGCCTTTTGAACAGCCTTCGCTCCCTGAGTCGAAGCGCGTTCCGGTAGCGACAACACGCACACACACGCGCAGACCCCCCAGCCCGGGTTTTGGGGAGGGGTCGCGGGGAGAGCTCTGGTTCCAGCTGCCACTGCTGGGTGGCAAGGTTGGCTGCCTTCGGTGCCAGTCTCGAGAGTGAGAGCAGATGTGGAAATCAAACACAGGATTTAGAACTGTAAACTGTTTATCTGGGCGCCGAGGAAACCTATTCATCGCCCGAGCCGACCACTCAGCGCGGTTCCTTCCTTCCTCACCCGCGTCACGAGGCTGTTTTTTCTCGGTGGCAGTGTGAGTCCGCGCTGGGTGGCAGGGTGTAGGCTGGGCTGCACGGCGACTGCTCGGGAGACGAGGCCAGCCAGGGCGGGGTGACCGTCTGCTGCCATTAATTTTTAGTGAATGAGCGCTGTAATTCTATCCAACACCTAGTTTATGCGCCTGGTGGCTGCCTCCTGGGCCAGAATGGGAGGAATAAAGCATCGAGAGGCTCCGAAGCACTGTCTTCGGGCGGGGGAGGCTGGGGCAGGGCTGAGGGGGGTTGGTTGCCGCTGAGCTGCAGCCGGGGCCAGCGCAGGCCGCGGGGCGCCATCCTGAGTTCCCTTCATGTGGGTGCCAGAGGAGGAAGGCAGAGCAGGGTTTTTTTGTCATGGTATGGCCGGAAGGCGAAGACGGCCCGAGAGCCACAGACCTGAGTTGCAACCTCGGCTGTGCCACGCGCTCACTCTGTGACTACGGGCCACCTGTTTGCCCCTTTGTGCCTCTGCGTTCTCATCTCTAAAATGGGACGACGGTAGTTCTGACCTCCTGGACTGCCCATGGGGACCGAACGAGACCCTCACACAGAGCTCGTCACACAGCGGGTGCTCAGGAAACGGACATGATCGCGGGTTTATAATGATAAGTGTGGTGTGCGCCCAGGGCGCGCAGCAGCGGATGGCATGACGAGGGCTGGGCCGGCGTCCCCAAACCCTCGACACATCCCTCCACTTCCTCGTCCCGTCTGTCAAAGTCACTCTCTTCTTCGGACACTCTTAAAGAGATGCCACCTAGGACGGGCGACCGGTCTGGTTTGCTCTCTCGCCTCCTAGCTTGGCCAGGTCTTGTCACCTTTCTGAGGCTTCTTGTCATCACCATAGACAGGGACAAGGATCCCTACACTTTGGGGTTGCTGCGAGCGTTACTCAAGATAGTAAATATAAACTGCAGCATGCTCTCGGGAGTGTGTTAGCTCCTGATAAACAGCATCGGTAATAACTGTGATGGTAAATAGCGTTACTGACCACTGACAGCTGATGGATGCCGCAGGAAACTTCCATCTGAAGTCAAGGCCTTAGGCAGGGAGCACTGCCCAGGCATGGTCATAATATTCAGGCCTCTCAGCCCTAGTAGGACAGGTGGCGCAGGCTCTTCCTATTCAAATCTTGTTCTATCTTCACAGAATCTTATTCACGGGGGCAGACCACCAATGGTACCTGCACTTTACAGATGAGATCGTAGAGACTCGTGAAGCATATTGTTGTGCGATCACACAGCTAATGACCTGTCTCAAAACTTAAAGCCCAGAAGTCCTTCCCCTGTCACGGTGGATCAGAACCAGGGGCAATGTTAGGAGACATTTGTTTTGTTGTCACAACTGGGGTGGGGGGCAATGTGACTGGCCTCTCGCGGGTGGGTGCCAGGGATGCTGTCACTGACCTTCCAAAGCACAGGACATTCTCCAGAACCAAAACGTTATCCAGCTCGAAGGGAGACAGAAGCCAGAGAGGAAATCGGAGGCGGGAGGTCCAAATGCACATTTCGCCTTCCCCTCCTGAACTCAGAGACTCAAGTCTTATCGGCCCGCTCCGGTCTGAACGGTGTTTTCCAAAAATGTGTTTGCTCTACCCACCCAAACTTTCCATTTCTTCCTGGCACGTGGAAGGCTGCCTGTCCCTGACCCTGAAAAGTTAGGGGTGGCCACGTGACTTGCTTTGACCAATGGACTGTGAGCAAAGGTAGTATCGATCGCTTCTGGCGGATGCTCGAAGAGTCAGAGAATTACCACATTCCCATTTCTCTGCCTTGGCAAACAGAGAGAGACGCAGAGATGAAGGGGCGTGGCGGGGGCGGGCGGAGTGAGAGAGAGAAAGAGATTGAGAGAGCGCTGCCTTCGCCCTGGGTCCCTCAGTGATGACACCGAGCAGAGCCCCCGCATGGCTCTGAGGAAATGTACTGTGAACGAGAAATTAATTCTCATTGCTTCGAGACACTAAGATTTGGAGCTTCTTTGTCGCCACAGCACAACTTAACCTATCCTGAACAATACCATTCCCGACAACGGAAAATAGATTTCATACAAAAACCTAGATTTCCCATTTACCTTGAGAAATGGGACATGCGGGAAGCTCTGGGTCTTCTGTTCACACAGCAAGATAGCCACAAGGTCTGCCTCGCACGTCTGTATTATTTGCTTGGCAGTCGGGGTACTTGGGTTTGTGATACCTGACGACAAACTTGTCAACGGTCAGCCTTACCAGACTGGGGAGCTAGAAAGGTTTTTCATCTATTCAGTCTATTCAGGTGAGGGGACCCAAGCCCTCCTTTTTCCAGGATGGGGGAGTGAGAGTCAGGTGAGGAGAATCTGAGGGGCCCTTGCCACCTTGAACCACTTTCTAGGGAAGAGGTTGCACCCCACATTTCCCACAAATGGGAGATGGCTGGCCACTCCATATTCGAGGAGTTTCTTCACACTATCCACTCACTCATTCATTCATTTGTTCATGCATCCCACTCACCCATTAGCATCCATTCACTCATTCATCTACTCATATATTCATTCATTCATCTCTTCACTCCATTCATGCACTCACTTGCTCACTGTTCACTCCATTTATTTCAAGATGTTTACCAAGAGCCTACCATGTGCTAGGTCTATACAGGGAATATAACTCCATGCTGAGGCCCACCAGCAGTCTGAGATGGTAGGTATCTCCAAAGCTGGCTTCCAATAGTTCCTCCCAATTCTGTATCCACGTGCTGCTCTGCCTAAAAGGTGGAGTCGATTTTCCCAGCAGAAGTGATGCTGTGTCAGTCCGAGTCTAGAATCTTCCACTTTTGCTGTCTTAGAACATAGCCAGTTCGACTCGCTTGGGGCCGGATCCTCCTGCTCTACCTGAGCTGCCCCGGAGGGCATCACGCGGAGCGTGGATGAGCTATCCAGCTGAATTCGGCAGGAATTAATGGTGGTGATGGTGGCGGTGGTGGTTCTCGTAAGTGACTCTGCTTTGGAATACTTTATTACATTCCAAAAGGTAACCGAAACAGTGTGAATCTGAGGAGGTCCCCAGGAAGAATGTTCAAAGTGCCACCGGCCTTCTCATAGCTGTTAGAATAAAGTATGGGAAAAGAGAGCTAAAGAAGCAGCTAGTCAATTTTCAAGCAGAATTTAGAGAAAGCATAGGAGTCCCAGAAGAGTCTCTCCGACTGGCAAAAATGTTCTCAAAGTTAGGGATGGCTTCAGGGTACAGATCAGATCAGAGCACAGCCATAAGACCCCTATTAAGGTCTCAGAAAGATGTAAAGCTATTTAAACCAAGCAAACTCTCTTAGCTACACAAAACTAGGAACTGTAAGGACATTATCCTAAAGCAGGCCGCAGAAAGAATGATGGATGTGGCTTTGGGGGCTGAATAAATACCATCGAGAATCATAGATGACCCACAAAGTGTGAGAACTGTGTTGGTGCAAGCACCCCTGGCAAGCGTCAAAGAGACCAGGACCGTTCAAATGAAAAGAGGCCTCCGGGCCCCCAACGTTCTGTAAGCAGTAAGCAGGCTGAGAGACGTACTCAGCTACAGATCTGAGCCAATGCTTCTGGGGAAGAAGGGCCCCCGTGGAGGACAGAGCAAAGAGCCCAGAGAGCTGAGGCAAAGGCTGGAGGGGTCATGGAATTATGGACCGTCTTCTCGGGAAAGCTCAGTCCTCATCAACTGATATTCCAGAGGACAGGGCCCTGGTGACACACGCCTAGTGGGATTTAAGAATTGCTGTGGACCAGTGCGTACTGCGTTCTTCCCATTCTTCTCCTTTTGGGAAGGAAGCATCTACTGCAATTAGCTCCCCTATGTTCAACCATCATCTAAGAATATCGATACCTCGTCTTTTGACTTGCACACCCTCTAAGGAGCTTCTCTCAAGGGGTCGTTGTCTGCGTCTGGACTGCGTCTGGTTTCAGTGACCACGTCTTGGGCTCTAATCCCATGGGATAACAGCGTGTGATCCGTGCAGGTGGAAGGAGAGCCCTCTGCCTGGGGGAGGGGCGGGAGTGTCGTGACTACAAGGAGGGTGGTGGCAGATGATTCGCAGATGGCTGCTACAATCCCTCTCATCCTGAAAGCCCCTTTCCAGAGTGAGCGAGCCGCCTCTCCCAGCAAGAGATGGAGCCCGTTTCCTCTCCTCTTGAATCTGGGTGACCCTGTAACTTCCTTCGACCATGGCAGGAGCGATGTCGTTCAGCTTCCGAGGTCAGGCCTTCGGAGCCCTTGCACCTTCTGTTACTCCCTCCAGAATACTCTTGCCATCATGAGAGGACACTCAGTCTATACTATTGAATGTTGAGAGAAATCCTATGGAGGAGCACCAAGATGCTCTCTGTGACAGCTGGCACCAAGCTCTCACAAATGAGGCCATCTTGGACCCTCCAGCCCGAGTCAAGCCACCACAGCCAACTCCAAGTGAAGCAGAAACGAGCCATTCCTGGTGAGCTGAGACCTGTCCAAATGGCCAACAGAATCACGAGCAATAAAAAGTCTTAAACTACTGAGTTTAGGGGTGATTTGTTACACAGCAGTGGGTAACCGAGATGAGGGGGTTTATTAGGTGCTTTCTCGGCTTAATCTGGTGACGTGGCTTCCAGTTCACTCCATGGCAAAGCTGCGCTGTCATGAATGACATCTCGGAGCCCCACACCTCATCAGCAGCGCTGCTGCTTGACGGGGCCTTGAAACAGCGCCGAACACGTGTGCTGGGAGCCTCACCGGGGAGCCAGATGCTGCTGCTTAGAGCACTCTCTTTGCCAAGTTGACTTCTTGCTTCTTTAACTTCCAAGGAAAAATGAGGAGTGGAGAACGAGAGAGGAAGAAATAACGCTGGCACACTCCCATTTCCAAATTCCAGGGGGATTTTTTTTTATATCGTGCTAATTTTTCCTTTTAGCTACCGCTACTGACACACTGTTATGTGTCAGGGATATTACATGTATATCCTTTAAGGACGCTTCCCTTGAAATCTCCATTTTTTGCAGATGATAAATGGAGACTCCTAGAAGTTATGTGACTTAGCTGAAGTCATTCGCTAGCGGGGGAGCCTGGGACAAGAACCCAGTGTGTCTGGCCTTGGAAGCGTACCGCTGAGCTCTGTGTTGCGTCTTGTCTCCCTTCGGGATGTGTTCACTGCGTTTGTCTCGACCACATGAAGCTCTGAAAACAGAAACACAATTTGCATATGAGATATCTGCATACTTGGAAAGTCATGGCTTGGTATGGTCATGAACTTGAGCTGCAGAGAGGTGCACTATAGGCAGAATGACGGCGGGAAGTGAGAAGAGCATTTTTAAATAAAGAAGAAAGGGCAAGATTAGGGACTTAATTTTGTTTGACACTGTCCTAGAATATGGATATATTTGTCCTGTTTTACAGATGAAGGATTTGAAGCCCAGAGAAGCTGGGTAACTCACCCAAGGTCACATACTCGATGAATGGCAGAGAAGCTCAAAGCGGAGTATTACCAGGGCCAAAATCCATTGTTTTTCTGTAGGGCTGGGCTGGCCATCAAATGCCATTTCCAAAACTGTCTGGAGTAGAGTATCCAGATTCACGGGCACAGATAATTTTGGGGGTCCTCATTCCTCTAAGGGTCGGCCCTCGACGCTCTAAGCAACTGTGTCTGCCCCGCCAGCATCTTGAATCAGTGGGTAAAGTTGGTACGGTATGTAAATTAGCTCTAAAAACATGAAAGCATGAGATCCTATGGAATGCAGTAACTTGGAAGGGCATGCTGGGTAGGATACCCAGGAATCATTGTCTATTTCTATTTTTAATGCTTCCCAACAGTTCCTTCTTTCATTCATTCATTCCGCCGGCAGTGTTTGTTAGACCCATCCCTCCTCCGAGTGCTACTCTCGTTATTCAAGATGCCTCAGGAGATCTATGTCCTAGTAAAAAAGACTATATGTAGCCTCCTTCCACACGAATCTCTTTCTCAAATTAGAAACAAGCCACCCAAGATTGCCCAGAGACGCGGGGAAATAGCAAACTCCCTCTCAGCCGTTTCTGTCCATTTATTAAAGTCTAAACAAATTATCTGGGGATGAAATCTCAGTATGTGATGATTTGTATCCACTGCCCCCCCCCCATCAGGAGGTCAAGCTGTGGTTAAGGACTATTTGGAGCCCCCCGACTACGAAGGCTTCCGCACTCACCCCCATCCCCTGGCTGACCACAGGAATCCTCACTCAGAACCTCTCCCCACAGCCCAGCTCCAGTGTCTCTTTAAAATGAGCCAGGAAAGCTCCGAGACATACTTTTCCCCTTACTGATAGCAGTTAATGTGCCACGAGTCATTGCCAAAATAAGTTGCTTATTTTAAAGCAACTCAAACAGACCATTTCATTTTCTGGGCCCGTTCATTAACATGTTGATTCACCCTTTGCAGAAGCAATTGAAACTCTGTTCAGGAGAATGACCACTGGGCCAACTTTAGCTTAAGTCCTTGGACTTCAAGGTTATTTACTCCTCCATCATTCGTCACTAGAGGAGGGTGAGAGGGCGTCTTGTTTTGATATTTAATTCAAAGGCAGAGGAATTGAGGGAGGGAGAGGAATGAAATTACCGGTTAGAATCGGTATCATTGGCAAGAGATTTTAAGGTCACCGAAGAGTCATCAGCCCTCACAGATGGCAATTCCAAAAAAAATAGTTGTTATAAAAGGGAAAATACCAATTGTTGTCTTGTCAAACAAAAAAACTAAGCATTGTGTTTTGCTTGAACACCCCGTAGCTTCCAGCAATTTTGCAAAGCCCGTTTCCCTTTGGGCGGGTTTGCCGGGTCTTCCCTTCTATTATATCCTTCCATTGACATGCTGGGGGCCCCAGGGGAGGACAAACCCACCCAGATATTTGTAACTCTAAAAGTTCATTTGCGTCATCTGCGTCCAAGATGGGTCATTATTCTAGGCTCCGACCACATCCTGCAAAATGAAAACAACAAGGAGACCTTTGACCAAAAACTGGGGAGGAGGCGGGAGAAGAGGCGAGGGGGTCGGCAAACTGTTAACGTGTTAAAAGACACAGCTAGTGTTTTGGGAGCTTTGAGAAACAAACTCCCCCCGCAGTGTAATGTAATTACAACCTTTTCTTGGCTAAGTGTAGTACCCTGGAGATTACTATAAGTAACTTATAATAGAATTTTTATTAGCGGCAGTAATTTTTTATGATAATTAGAGTAATCCGCAGCTCATAAAATCAGAAGATATATAGTTATATCTTTTGTACAGGAAAAGTGTTTCTTCTAAGCATGGAAATACCGTAAATGGCAAATGCAGCTTTATGGCCATTGCTGGTTTTTATGCCGGGCTGTTTGGTGTTACTTTCCTTATTAACGCTCTTCATGACTTTGGCAGTAAGCATTTGATGACAAATTCAGAATGTGCTCGATGAGTTCAAATGGCAGCAGAAGCATCTTCAAATGCCCGCTAGCCCAGCGTCCTCCCTGCCCCTCCCCTGCTTTCTTTCCTCTGTCCAGCGTCCAGAGGTTTCCCAAAGGGCGAGGCCACTCATTAACGAGACCTCCACCCCCACCCCCAAGCTCAGTCCTGTCAGCATCTGTGCTTTGGGTCTGACACACAGCTATCGCACGATGATCCGAGTGGGCCGTGATTCCATGGGAACTAACGGGGCTGAGTCTGCTCAGCAGGGTGTCGCGAGAGACTTATAAAGAATACTCATGCCTGCACTGACTGTGCACTAGAGAAGGGATGCTATGCGAGCTGCTGTGACAAACAAATCCCGCCTTGCAGTGGCTTAACACAACAGATGTTTATTTCGGGCTTGTCTATTAGGTCAAGTGCAGGTGAACCCAGTCAGAGAGACTCTTTCCTCCAAGCGATTTAGAGAGCCAGGTTCCTTCCATCTTATAACTCTGCCATCCCCTGGGGCCTCGGAGGAACTGGCAACCATTTGGCAAATGCAGGAAGAGAGGAGAGGGCACTTATTCATTGAAAACACCATCCCAGAAATGAGGGGCTTTATTGGTGGGAATTAATCACATGACCACAAGCAGTTGCAAGGAGTGCTGGGAAATTTAGTCCTGGGTATGGCAGCTGCCCCTTAAGAACTCTCCTCAGTAGAAGAGGGAGCAAGAATTTTGCTGGATAGCTAGCCCATCCCGACCCCAATGGACAAGACACACTCTGTATTTACACAGACTGTATGGAAAGATATATTAGGATGTCAAGCTCTTTGCAGAAAGAGTATAATATTCCAAAACAAAATTCACAAGTAAGACCACCTGTGTTCAAAGCCAACCTTTCCCCTTTATCGTCATTGCAATATTGATTAGATTACTCAACTGCTCCGAGCCTCAGCTTACTCAGCTGTAACACGGGAATGAAAATAGCTAAAATGAATTGAACCCATAAGATAAAGTACCGAGTGCAGTATAAATGTTATTTCTTTGAACACTCATTGCAGCTCTGTGAGGGAGGTGCCATTATTATCTGAGCTATAAAAAGGGGAAAGCTGAGGTACAGAGAGGTTAAGTAAATTGCCTATGGTCACCAGGTTATAATAGGATTATGATTCAATCCTTGACCTCTTAGGCAGTAGCCACATAGCCTTGTTAATGATAGTGCTTATCTCATAGAGTTGTTGTCAAGATTATATGGGATGATAAATAACAAAAGATTTTAACGATTAGTGCGTACTTAATTTATTTACCTAATTAGTTATTTATGCCACCAAATAGGACCTCCATCAGTTGGTTACAATGCCCTAAATACACACAATTAGTATCATTGTTTGGGTTAAGGTAACATTTTTCAAAGACTGTTCTGCCTAAGTCTGTTCTCATAGGATAATCTTTAAAGAGCCTCTGTGGTTAAATAAATGTGGAAATGTTGAATACCCTGTCTTAGAGATTCGTAGGCGTAGTAGCCTATCAAAGGCACTGATAAGTTCTGCAATAAAGGAACCTGTTTAACTTTGTCGAACCCTGCAATTCTCAAATATATTTGCTTTGGGGACC
This sequence comes from Pteropus alecto, assembly GCF_000325575.1. Taxonomy (NCBI): domain Eukaryota; kingdom Metazoa; phylum Chordata; class Mammalia; order Chiroptera; family Pteropodidae; genus Pteropus; species Pteropus alecto. Next base: position 5,558,522 of record NW_006433950.1, on the reverse strand, counting down.
CCTAATTAATGTAGCATTATTAACACTCTAAGAAGCTAGTGTTCAATTTAATATGCTTTATTACATGCTGGGTAATGTTATACTGGTTGCAGGAGTTCCCAGTTGAAAAGTGTGTGCCCGAAAGCTAAGCCTGCAAAATCTGTCTGAGGATGGGCCTTAGGAATTTGAGTCAAGAGACCGAAATCTGTAAATTTATCTGTTTCTACTTATCAAGGATTTTTGTGGGAGCCCCCGGGTTGTTTGCTACTTAAGCTCCACTGCCTGTCAACAGAAATTCCTGTTGATCTTTTATGGACATCGTCAAAAAGGGTTAATTGTAGATCTCTTGATATATCAGTGCCTTCTATTTACCTTCCCTTCAGCCCCAAGAAATAATTTTACCCTCAGTATGGAGGGAGCTGTCAATGACTGTTAAACCGGTTAAAGGAAAGGGAACCAGTACAAATTCCCTTCTGGGTTTATTATTTCATTTAGAAATGCCATATAACCTTGCAGTATATCCCTGAGTTAACTCCCCTCCCTCAGTTCTCGATCGTTTACTCAACCAGAAGTCAACTAATTAGAATTTTCAATTAACCAGAAACTTGTTCTTTCACTATTTGTTGTTTTTTGGGAAGATGACAAATTAATAAGCTAATAACAGTAACTTAAAACAAATGTGAAAATATTTTTCATAATAATGAGAAAGATCTTATCTTTAATAAACAGGTTAAAAAAATAAAAATATCACGTTAATAGAAAATATAGGTGAAGGCTAGAACTAGATTAGGCATTGAGAATGCAAATGGCTAATAAACATAAGTCATTCTGGTATCAAAAATATATATTAAAATTGATAAAACCCAATTGTTCACCCAGCAAATGACTATTAGAATACCCTCCAAGCTTGTCAGCATGCCAAACATACAAATATCTACGCCCGCTGACCTGGCGATGCCACTTCTAGGAATTTATCTTGAAAAAAAATCAGAGAAGCAAATACAGACTTATGTACAGACATATCTTTTGCCGTGCTACTTGTAATATTGAATGAAAAAAAGATTAGCCTAATTGCAGAGAAAGATCTGGGAATATCATAGTATTCATCGTGGAATATTACGTTGAGTATAAAATGATATTTTCAAAGCAGCGTTAATGACAAAGGGAAATTCTCATATAATTAATAAGACAAATTACGAGACGTAAACATGCAATTATACTATTAACTCAATTATAGAATCGTGCAAGAGGGACAGAAAAAGAAAAAAAGAGAGGAAAAAAACTGAAGGAAATACAGCCAGAACCGTTAACAGGGGCCGTTTCCAGCTTGTCAAATTTAGAAGTTACTTTGCTTTGCAATGTTTTACTTTCCTCTATTTTCCAGCATTTCTACAAGGGCCACAAATAATTTTTGTAATCATAAAAATGAAATAAAAACAATAAAACTTAGGAGCAAAAAATCAAAGGCCTTTTTTAATCACGGCCGATTCAGGCCGCCTCTCTCTTCCTGTCGCACACCCAAGCCTGTGTCCCAAACACTGATGTCGATTCAGAACGTCAATCCAGAAGTCCTGTGAGATCCTCAGTCACTAAGAAAATATTCTCTGAATTGACCACACTGAACTTCCTGAGGCAGGGATGTGAAACACCACATCTTGGAAAGATTTTCAGAAATAAGATTTGAAACCAAAAGACTTCTTGGCGATAGCTCTCATTGAACCTAAATAGCATGTTAATCAAAGTAGCACATTAACAGAATTAACATACAATTCTGATCAGGTGAGATTGTACTGTCTAAATGATTAATTATCTGCTACACTGGCTGACTCAGATCTCTGCCAGTTAGTATTTTTGTTTTTTTGTTTTGTTTTGTTTTGTTTTTTGTTTTTCTTTTTTAAATAACATAAAAAACTAAAGCCTGGAACACTCCAGTAACCTCTCCTGTGGCAGAGGTTACTTAGTGTTCACCAAATCCCATATTTTTTTTTCCTCCTGGGCGCATAGTCAGATTGCATTTCCCAGCGTCCTTTGCAGTTAGATGCAACCACGTGCTGAATGCCGGCTAAAGGAAGGTGATCAGAAGTGATACACACCACTTCCAGGCCCGGCTCCAAAACTCTCCCATACGCATCAGCTGTGCTCACTCTTGGTTCTCCGTGTGCTAAATTCATGAAGAAAATCCAGAGCAGGGCTCTGAAAGCCTGAGAGATGGGAGCCATTAAATGGAGGCTGGATCCCTGAATGGCTGTATGGAGCAGAGTGCATGGACACAAATACACACACACCCACACACACATGCAGCAGGTCTTTTGGGACTGTCATGAAATAAATAATTATTATGTTACATCACTGAGGTCTCTAGGAAGTTGTTTGTTACAGCAGTCAGCCTACTCCAGTGAATACATCACCTTACAACAAACCTACTCAGTGCATTACTCTTGATAAGATGACGACAGAGAGGCGTTTTGGATTTAGAAGATTTAGAGATTATTTGGCTTGGAGTTACATCTCGGTTCCATGCCTTTCTAGCTCTAGGGCCTTGAGCAAGCTAATTCTGTCTCTCTAAAGCTCAGTTACCTTTCCTGCAAACAGAGTATAAAACAGTACCCATCTCATGGTGTTGCCATGAAGTTTAAATTAATGTGTTTAATTAAGTGCCTAGTGCAGTTCCTGGCAAAGGGTGCACAATCAACAAAAGGGGCTTCTATTTCTCCTACGAACAAGATCCATCATAGCAAAGAAAAACTAAACTTCACAATCAAAAGCAAAGAAGTAAGCCCCTGAGGTCAGCCTTCCAGATATTATTGTTTTATCTAGGAGCTGCCCACAATTCCTCAGTTCCTAGAACTGTGTTCATCCACACATGTTGAACTCCACTGTATCTCACAAACTAAAAGAGAATCAGATAGAGGAAAGATCAGCAAAGAACCCTAAAAAACCTTTGCTGTGTTTGTGGTGTGGCTGATGCCAGTCCTATATCCTCAGAACAAAAATCATGTGGAACAGAGAGCCTTCATTGATCGATTCATTCAAACACACATGCGCGCACACACACACACACACACACACACACATTTATTGGGCATCACCATGCATGGTGTTGGTTAAACAATGGAAAGACTTCTTAATGCAGTGGGTTGGATACAGAAGTAAACAGAAAAATAATACACATATAGCGGGATTAAGGGCAACCACTCATTTATTTACTCATTCAACAAATATCGAGCATTAAATGTGCCAGGCACTCTCCTAGGTGCTGAGGGTTCATCTATCCTCACCCTTTTGAGCCTAGGCAAGTTAGCATCTTCCCCCCGGTGCATCCCTTATGGTCCCCTTAGCCCTGCCCACACCTCTGCACAGTGTCATCACCAACCTGTCTTCAAACAAGCCCACTATATATGCCAACTCTTTCCGGCCAGGACTCTGATGGATGCAAAAATCACATTTTAAAATTTAAATTACCAGTCGTTGGGGGAGTTTGGTGTTGGAGATCAACTGAGAATTGCACATCAAAAAGGAAAGGGACCTAAAGAACTTTCTAGTTATTTTCCTGGAACCAAAGGCCAGTCCATTTCCATGAGACACCTGCCCTCTTAGCAGAGATACCAGTCCAAAGTTTCCCTAGGGGAGTTCAAAATATTCATGTCCATCCACCACGTCTACTATTATTAATCCAGCATCTCTGGCCACAGTAGCCTCCACCACCATTTGTTATGAGCATCTTCCTCATCTTCCAGCCCACCCCACTTTGAAGCGGTATGAGGTCATGTCAACCACTGCCTTCTTCATCACAATCCTCCAATTACTCTTGACTTTTCTCAGAATAAAGTTCAAACTCTAACTGACAAAGTCACGTGCAGGTTAATTCCCTAGCAGCTCATTGAGCATCTATTATGTTCTGGGCTCTGAGGAAACAAAGATAAATAAAAAGCTTTTCTTCCTTTGAGGTGCTTATAGTCTGAGGCCGTGGGGAGATAGTAAACTGAGAGCTGGTGTTAGCCATCAGTGGATTAAAAGCCTGTCGAATCTATGCAAGATAAAGATAATTAGTCACGTTGAATGAGAGAATCCCACAAACAGAATGGAAAAATTCAAAGATATAACAGCACAGAATTTCCTTGAAATGAAAAAAAGAACTGAATCTAGTCCATGAGGGTACACATGGAGATCCTGGGTTCCAGGAAATACCGATGGAGAATGAGGGACACTGAGGCATTCCCAGGCCGAGTTCTTAGACTTCAACGGGAAAGGGATATTGTTTCAGACACCCAGGAACCGCGTCAAGGCATAGGCGGTTGAGACATAATCCCAGTGAGGAACGTCACAGACGAAAGATGACTAGGAGACATCTACAGAGTTCTGAGCAAGAGAACAGATGACCTAAGTAAATTTTCATACCAAGTCAAGTGGTCACGCAATGTAAAAGCAATAGGGAAATATTTTCGAACATGACATACATCATGAACTATAGCACCCCAGTCCTTTCTGAAAAAAAAATTGTGAGTAAAGCCTTTCAGTGATGACATATAGCCAACCGAGAAACAAACGGTAAAGAATTAGTGTGACCTTCAGTATCAAAAGATAATGGAGAAATATCTATGAACTTCTGAAAGAAAGGATGAATTTTATACCCAGCCAAGAGGTATTTCACTTATAAAGGCAACAGTCAATCTCAAGCATGTGTGAACTTTGGGCCAAGAACCCAGTGAACCTGTTTGGGAAAATCTAAGTACTTCCTTACACTCTTACAGCTCGCATAACTCCGTTTGACTCTCCTCTACCCAATTCTCATAGATGTTTTCAGATCCTATAGGCTCTCTGTTCCAAGGACACCCCACTTGCCCAGAACAAATGTCATGGAACCTTTCTCTCCCAAAGTGGGGGTTCCTTTTTCTTTGAGCCTTCC
>NW_006433950.1:5530157-5553447 GCF_000325575.1 Pteropus alecto | reverse complement strand
GGCTACACTGGAGAACCTAGGTTCCATCTTCGGACTCAGTCTGAGGATGGGCAGTGGACCCCGGACACACCTCATGCCTCCCTTCCTAGGACATACACGCTCCTCTGCAGCAGCCATACCCTTGCCCCCACACGCCTGCTGCTATGGGTCCCGTGCGACCCCCAGCTCTTTGCTACGACATTGTTAGGAGGTTTGCTGCTTTGTCCAATTCTTTGGGTTCTCCGTGTGCCAAGGGTAAGTGTCAGTGTGGCCAATGCACGGGCTTGGGGATTTCTGTGCCACATTCTTTTATGGGGGACTCGTATAGGAAACACTGACATCAGCCTGTGTGTACACTAGGTATTTACCTGCTTTTTCCTGCCTCCCGCACCCAGGGGATAAACCGCCTCGGAGTTGCAGCTGGCCAACTTTCTTCCTCGCTCCAACTCAGAAAGTTCTCCCTGTCCTTGGTAGGTTTGGGGAAGAGGAACCAACTGGGGGCCCTGGTGGGTCTCATTCCTTTGTTTATTTGAGACTTAAGCTCAAAAAGCCAGATCCAATCTTCAGAAGCTTATCTTTATGGTTTCCATTTTATCGAATCTCATTTTGCTAATTCCTCGTGATTCCACATTCGCCATTAGCCATAATGGGTTCTTTATTGGTTTACCCTTAATAATACGTTAATTGATAGCTCCTACTGCTTTAAAACCCACGCGTTCCCACATCGAGAGGCCCAAACGATCGAGCCATGACGAATAAGGCTCTGAGGTGGGGAGATCTGCAGGATTCCAGAGTTGGCAGGGCAGAAGCGGGGTGTCCCTCACGCAGCCATGTTCCAACATGAAGCCCCGCGGACAGCGTACAAAGGGTGTTGCTCAAACCCCTAGGGAAGGCAAACGAAGGAGACGAATGGCCAACCTCAGCACAAAGCGTGACGCCGCCTCTAAAAGCCCTTTTCCAATGGGCGATGCTGCAGAGACTCACAGCCCTCGCCGGCTGCCAGCACCCCAACGACGCACAACCCCGCGACAACACCATGCCGGCTGTTTGTGAACCAAGTGGGAGCCGAGGGAACATCCCACTCGCGAGGAAAAGATTGATCCGAAGAGGCCCGGGGCCCGGGCCTCAGCGAGCATGGGAGGGCCCTCTCAGACTGCCGCAGGAAATTAGTCCAAGACTGATGAGAGCCCGGCAGGTTACCCATCGCCCCACAAAGGAGGGGACGCTCCGGTCCCCCCTTCACGGAAACACAGATAAAAATTGTGTTCTTCTCCTCTAATGAGGCAAGCTCAGATATAAGTCAATAGAGCAATTCATTAACAAATCTAATGAAATCCCCCCAGGGTTGCCAGAGAGATGGCAGGGAAAGTCTCCTTGGGCGGCTGGTCCATATGTTGAGGGTCAGATTGCGGAGTGGTTCCCTCTGGCCTATTCACTGCCCACATATGGCAGTTAAGGTCACTGTTATCAGACACTTTCTCTGTACACAAAACAGAATTTCCATATGGCCCATGGAAGTGGCCGGGCTGGCTCCTGGCAGCTTCCCACGGCTGTCTTTGTGCTGCTCTGGTTGGAAGTGTAAAGAGAGAATACGGGGTTACCTCGTCGCTCAATGACTCCCCCTGCTTTGTGCGTCAGTCCAATTTAGGGAAAATCTGCATCACTTTTTCCCCTGTCTTTCAGGCACAAATGCTCGTGTCAGTCCATTAGAACGTGATGGAGGTACTGATCGCAGCCTCTGCATTTAAAGCCTTTTGAAACCTCGGTGACCTGCTGAAGAGGAGTTCTGAGCGGAAGGCTCTTTCAAATCCACATAAATAAAGGCCTTTCCCGGCTTAAAGTGGCCCCTCAGATTGAGCCCCACAGAGCCCCTCAAAAAGCCCAACACGATTGTCATGGATATTACATGACAGTAACAAGAACAGGCCGGCGAAGACAAGGCTCCGGGCCGCACAAAACGGGACGGGGCTTTCTTCACGACTGGGCCTCGGGGTTGTTGACAGCCCAGTAAATAGGCTGTTTAACCCTTTGAAAGTGAATAAAGAGGGTGTAGACAAATGCTTTCTGATGGAGTTTTCGCATGTAATGGGCAAGGGCGTACACACACTGGGGGACTTCGGGGACGGGGCGGGGGGCGGTGCGGCAGACAGAAGTCTTGATAGAATTTCTCATAGAATTGACAGAACGAGGCAAGGGTCGGCGAGACCAGATCTGGACGTGCGGGCGACCGGGACGTTTGGGACAACAGAAGTAACACCTGTAACAGTCTCCTGCGGCCTCATGGCTTGTCAACATCTGGTGCTCAGAAAAGTTTGGGGAGCAGTCCTGGGGACCGCTGTCCCCTTACACCTCCAGGCTTTCACTTACTAGCTTGCTGAGACAAGGATGGTAACAGCAATGTCGGTGACCGGCTGTGGCAGACACCCTGCCGGGCATTGTATGCCTGTCATCTCACTTAATTGGTACAGCCACTCTGCAAGGCAGCGACCATTAACCCCACGTGGCATACGAGGAAACTGAGGCACAGAGTGTAAACCCCTTGCAAGTGTGGTGCATTGGGGCTTAGAATATTCTTAACCCTTCTGCTAACCTTCTAAACCTGGCCTTCCCATCCTATCAAAACCGAAAATTCCTGCTCAGCCGACCCATTGTTTTAATAAATACGATAATGCAACCTCTCTGTCTCTCTGTCTCTCTCTCTCTCTGTCTCTGTCTCTCTCTCTCTCTCTCTCTCTCTCTCTCTCAATTTGATTTTGGGTGAAAATATATTTCTATTGACCCAAGAAACCAAAATAAACAGGGGAATGAAAACTGCCTCCCAGAAATTTAAAATTATGCACGTTGCCTCTGATTTCATAAGCTGTTTAGATTCCCATTGAAATGATGCCCCGTGAGCCACAATTCCTAAAGGCTTGGCGGCCGTGGGGTTTCTATAAATCCAAATGCCACTGTTTCTCACCTCTGACTGTTTTAACTGGGAAGGGCCTTTTTAATTCATTTAACTCATTTTAATTGTCTTTGAGGGGGAACGAGAGATTTCTTTGGCCAGCTCTGCTGGCAGGGGGAGCTGATTACAGAGCTCATGCTGCCATTCCCCAAGACCTCTCATGAAAATGCATGCCTAGCTCAGGCACCCCTCGGTAATTCTGATACTTCTCCCTTACTGTTTATGTCAGAGAGTCATTACTGGGAGAGGCTGACACATCTGACATGTGTGGCATCGACACACATTAGGTGGTCCTTAGATAATTTTTAGACAAAGTTTAGTCAGCGGAGCAGGAGCTCAGCCTTGTTGTAAGGTGCAGAAATAAAAGAAAACATCTTCTGGTGTCGGCTCCTTACACACTGTAATTAGCTCTGTCTGTGCGGGTCTCTTTCTTCACGCCTCAAGACGGTCAAGTTCTTGGGGGTCTGGGGCTGGGTCATAACCATGACCCGTGCCTGGAGAGTGGGGTTTCTGTTGTCCCGTAGAGTCTCCAGCACAATGTCGGGAAATTTACTCGTCGTATTTCCTTTAATGCTCACATCAAACGTAAGAGGCAGACTCTAGTACTCTCTAATAATAACAACAAAAAGGTCTGAAGCCCAGAGAGGTTAAGCGATCAGGCCAGGATTAAACAGCTCGCACTCCCAATGCGCTTTCTGCCACGCTGCCTGGCCCAGCATAGCGCCTGGCACAGCCGAAAGTCAGGAGGAGCTTGTTATCCGCATTTCGAGGGAGGCTAGGGCTCCAGCGGACAGATATTCCGGAATAGGTCTCATCCCATCCGTGAACCTGGGCTTGCTGGTCCCCTCCGACCCACCCTTTTTAAACCTTTGCTGCCCTACAGTTTCTTCTGTCACTCTGGGCTTTTGTTTAAGGCAAGATCTATCCAAGTTAAGAAACGCCAAATAATTGCTTGTGTTTTACTACCGAGAAATAAACAGGCATTTTCCACCACCTGATTTCATCGTGCCTGCTCTGACGGTGAGAGGCAGCCAATCGATGGCTGGAGAAGGAAAAGAAGTATTTTTTTTTTTTCATAACTCACTTTAGATATGTGATCTCTAAGTTATTACAAATTATAAGGTGAAGACCTCTTAGACAGATCTTAGCTGCTTAAAAATTTAAAACTCCGGGGGAAAGCCAAGAAGGACGAATGAGCTTCAAGCTACTACATATCCGATTGTAGGGGGCAGAAGCCCTGTTTTACGTGAGAGCACGTAAGTGACATATTTACGGAAGGGCTAGGTGCTGGGGAGGCAGTGTGTGTGGGATGGGGTTTGGAGAGATAAAACAGGTGGTGGCGGTGGCTTAGAACATTCCAGATGAGACGGCCTGGTCCTCTGATTGAGAAACGTTGAGATTCCTCCGAACGCTTCATTATGTCAATACAGCATTAGGTTTCCTTGGCACATCCCTTCGCTCTCTGAAGAAAGAGAGGTGTTTTGTGAACTGTGGTGCCTTCGCACCAGGGTCAGAGTGGGGGTGTGCGTGTGTGCACACAAACCTTTCATGAGGAATCAGGATTAAAATCTCTCAGAAAATATAGTAGGCAGAAGCGACATGCAGTATTTATTTTCCCAACAGAAATGTAAACAGTGGCGGGAGAAGATGAAAATATTTAGAGAACAAACTGACCCGACCCAATTAAACGCTCCAAGAAATGCCTGCCTCACAGTGGAGGGCTGGAGCTGCAGGCTTCATCGCCTACGTGACGGCATGTGTCACATATACCCGCCACCCCAGGTGCCCCTCCAGCCCATCACCAAGCGCACCATCCGAGGGAGCCCAGGGCTCAGAGAGGTCGATAAGGATCCGATGAAGTTCCCGCTCCAGTTCAAAGGTTTCGCCGGTATGTCAGGTGACAGTTCTCAGGTTATTTCTGTTTCCTGCCTTCCGTAGGTCGGAATCACCTTCTCATCAGCCTGATCTATTAGTCTCGGCTTCTTCCCCACACTCCTGACTAAGGATCAGCCCACAGTGACAACCCTCACGTAGCCCTGGGTTTCCCCCCTGATCACCAGCATCCCAAATGGAGCTAACGAGAAACCTCCAAACGACCTCATTTTAATTAAGGATGCTAAAATGGGCCGTTCGGAGGGAACTCCTGTTTGCTCAACATGCACCTTATCCAGCCAGCTTGGGCCTGAATTCCACATTTAAAATTAAATTACGCTTGGGATAATATTGTCTTGAGCTCACAGTTGCTGACATGGATATTGACAAAGACTTAGCCAGTATTTTAATAAGAAAACAAAACGCGGGAAAAGGTGCCAGACTTTCCAGGCGGATCATTAAGAAGCCGCCTCGGAGGCCGGAGGCTGGCACCGACTGCATCACAGTTCGTCATATAACTTAAACTTCTTTTGACATCTAGTTATGTCGAAATGTGACTGATCACCTAGGGGTTGGAGCTCCTGAGAGGGAAAAGTTCACTGACAGACAGCCGCGCGCGAAGCAGCTCTTAAATGAGAATCAAGAGAAGGTAGCATCCGGGCGTCCTGACAGTCTGCAGCTGCTACCTGGATCCGTCCAAGGCAGGCCTGTTCTGGTGAGTTCTATTAGCATCTGCACGCTTCTGTCTCATTATCACACATCTGCCCACCTTTATTCCAGTGACGCCGCCTCTCATCTGACAGCTCAGGCGTTGTCAGCGACTGGATGTTATGGGGGCAGGGGACAGTGGGCTCACTGCGTGCGCTTTTATTTTCCAAAGACTGGAGTGCAGTTAGACAGGGGAAAGCCGCGGAGGTAAAGGAGATGATTAACATATTGGGCAGTCCCGAAACAAAGCCGAGGCGCGGACTCCGTGCGGTCGAACCGCTGTGCGAACGCGATCGTTTTGTGACCTGGGCTCTTGGCACAGTCCCATGGCAGAGAGACCCACCTGCCAAAGATGAGTTTAACATCTCCACGTTTCGAGTTTAAGACGAAAACAAAAAACTCATGCTTCGATTTCCATCACCTTAACCACTGTCAACATCCTGACGTGGGGATTTTCTGCAGGAACCTAGCACCTCGGCTGTGTCTGATGCTTCCTAGCAGACCTTCCGCCGACCGAGGAGCCCGCGGGGGCGGTGGGAGCACCTGCCTGCCCTCGGTCTCCTCCCGTCATTAAAACCACAGGCAAAGACGGCTGCATGTACGTGAAGTCATAGCTTCACATAGCAACCTTGGCACCAGAGATCGAGCAGCTGCACCTGCCACCCTAGAACCCGCGGGGGGGGTGATGCCGAACGTGCCAAAATGTCAGGGCGGAGGGCTTTGGGGTTCCTCTCTCATTTCCAGTTGCCAAAAGAACTGGCTCTTCCCAGTGGACTCCTCCTCGGGGAAAAGGAAGGTCCCTTCGTGTTCAGAGAATCTTGAGTTCTGAAGGGCTTTGAGCGCCTTCCTCCGTCAAGTTCTAGATGAAGACTGAGGCCCCCGGCCTGGAAACCATACGTGACAAAACACGGTCCCTCTGAATGAAGAAGGAGCCCCGGCCTCTGCTTCCCGTACTCCGCTCACACAGAGGAAACAATAGAACTCGGCAGAGGGGACGGAAGGTGCCCACTGAGACTCGAACCCCAAAGGACCCCAAACGGACCCTCGGGTGGCATCCCCGACGCGCCCGGGCGGCCTCAGGAGCCCGTGTGTGCCGGCGCTTTTCGGGCCATTCAGGGAACCCCTGACTTCCCTCCCGGCGCTCGTGGCTTTCATCCTTCTGATACTTCTTTGTTCTCCTGCTCGCCGAGGGTTTGTATGGGTTAATGGAAAAATTACTGCTATTTTGCCACAATGCAATCAAAGTCAGTTCGGCAAACCCTGATAAAGTGAGAATAGCTTATTCAGATCGAGCTGGCAGGCCTGAACTCACAATTGCGAAGTTTGAATACAAAATAAGATATTCCCTTTAAGAAAAAAAAAAAGAGAGAGAGAGAGAGACAGAATCCGTTGTCATTCATGCTAAAAAGGCATTACAGACTGTCGACACTGCACAGGAAAATAGGAGATGTTGACCTTTTTATTATAGACTTTTCTCTACTGTTGCCCTCCTTTGAACTGCGCCTCGCCCGCCCCCCGCGCCCCCCGCCCCCCTCGGCACTCACACACTCTCTTTTCAGCTGTATGTTATCTCAAATAATTACCCTCGCTTCTGGCTGTCCCTGGTGACTTCTGCTGCTAAAAAAGCTACTCATTGTCGGAGACTGAAGAGGGATTTCCAACCTGCTTCTTGTGGCCGGGCAGCGGCTCTTAATTAACCACCCAGGTATTGAGGAAGCTCCCAGCCCAGCTCGCTTCCATATGGCTGGAACATGTCCGCAGTGATAACCGCGGACGGAAATATTGTATCAAAAAAGAGCTCGCACAACCGAAAGCTTGTGCAAATTATTTTTAATGATTCTTCTCTGGTGAGTCGGCTTATTTGTTATTTCAAGCAGAGAGGGATGCGTTTGTCCTTGACCCAGATCCCACAGCTCACGCCCCTTCCCCCTTCCCCCGTGCCCCTCACCCTAAATCTGATGCCAGGCACTGTGTCATCAAGAGGGTACCCCAAGTAGCAAAGCCCCTCCAGATGCCTCAGACAGCTTCTCTCGCTGTGATTTCCATACGCTTTGTTTCTATTGGGTACCTCGCTGCTCTCAAACACATGCACAGACACTCACAGCGAATTCACAGAATCTGCAAGACGCAAGTGATTTTAAATAACTGGAGGAGCGAGCTCTGTTTGGCGGTCCTTCCCATATTCATGCCTCTTGTATTTCTTGCTTAAATGAACGATGGCAGGGGGAGGGGGCGCTGTGAGGAGAGGTGGTGAAGTTAATAAATTTAATTAAAAATGAAGTTGCATTTACATTTTAAAAACCACCCATTCACCAGCGTACTGTCACCAGGCATTATGTACGATTTTACTTTGCGACAGAAACCATTACATTTAAAAATTCATTACAGCAAGGTTAGTTAGACACATGATGGATGCAGCTTTAATCCTGCCATATATTATTACAGTTAAAATGTAAATGATGAAAAATATTTTGTGCTTATCAGCATTTATGTGGAAATGTGTTTTACAGTGATATATGGTGTTATATTTCTATTATTGTGATGAAAAGAACGCAATACAAAAAGATGAAGTGTTTATTAAAACATGGTTACTTGTGATAACATATCCCTGTTGTACATGACTTTAAACATATTCACTCAGGGCATTTGTCCAAAACAACTGTAAAATGTATTTTCTGTGCAAATGGAGCTAAGTTTTTTTTTTTTTTCCTTCTGATCACAGCTCTTTTTAATAGACGAATATTAATTCAAAATCATGTAGAATGCTGTGAGGCTGGCCGTCTGTTTCCTTTCTTACGTGGTTAAACATGCGTGCGTGCGTGCATGTGTGTGTGTGTGTGCGTGTAGGCAGTCGATGGCTCTAAAAAGAAGGCGTGCGTGTTTATGCTGCACAATCACTCAGAGGAAAGCAGGCCACCCAATCGAATGATATTTCCAAAGTGATGTCATCGAGGGCACAATAAAAGCCTTTTAGAGCTGTAATTAACATAATGGAAAAGTAATATCAAACGTGACTTTCCAATCAGGTGAGCATAAAAAAAAAAAGCCTTCGTGGTTGCATCGGGGCACAGGACTGTTTCGGCTGTGGCCGGGGAAGAACTGACGAGGAGGGCGGGCTGCCAACCTCCGACGCGGCGCCGGCCGGGGATGCCGCCTCCTGGCTCGCCGGGTGCCAAGTTCACCCGCCGTGTGGTTCCTGCCTCCTGCTCCCCTGCCTGGGCTTCCGCAGAACAATAGTCCGTCCAACCGCAAAACGAAATAGAAAACAAAAAGAAAATAAACCCTCATCAGCAACGCCGGCCCCCCCCAAAAAAAAAGGAAAAGAAAATTTATTACCAAACTCTGTTTTTAAAAAAGGAACAAAAGACAAAAGGCTTTAGTACAGACGTTCTCTGCTGCCTCTCTCGTCATTTAGGATGAGGTGCTTCAGGGTTCATCCCACTGTCCTTCACCCATAACCTTTAGAGTTAGAATATTGCAATAGTGTCACCAGGGTATCGCGTCTGCTAAAGGCAGGTCCACGGGACCCGGTTCACTGCGTCCATCGTCACTCTTTCTCCCACGTCCTATGGACGATAGATCTTATAATAGATTGGGAAGGGACCAGGCTTAAACGTCAGTTCTGCCTGCCCCTCCTTTATGCGATGTCCGAAGCGTCCCCGGGGCTGAGGTCAACAGAGACTAAATGTAAATTTCCATCAGTCCCCCCACCCCGCCGCCACCGCCGTCCACCTCCTTTCTCTCCTCACATCTGCTTGTAGGAGGATGTCGTTGTGTACATTAGCGTTGTAAAGTTTCGCACCCGTCTGCCTTCGGCACAGGAAGCAAGGGGCCCGCGAGCCGAGGGTAATGCAGGGCCCGCGTTTCCTATCTCGGAACTGTCCCCGCGCTGCCCCTCCGCCCCCCGGGTCCTTATCTTCAGGAAGTCCAAGGTGGGGGACAGGGAACGCTTCTCTGGCTCCCATCCTAGTGAGAGACATGAAACTCCCCCCCCCACACCCCGCCCGGACACCTCGGGGACATTGTCACGGAGGGGTCACATCCGCTCGGATTCGATGCCGGCGACCGAGCAGGCCGGTGACCTACGCCGTCCTCCACCTCCTTTTGTTGGTGGCAGAAAACCGACTCAGCTGATTTCCTTCAAAGCACAGCTTACAGGGCCGGGTGAGGGAGGGGACAGCCCCGCGCCTTCCACAAGCGCGTCTTCCTCTTGCATTTCCCTTCCTTTTCCTTTCTCTTTTTTTTTCCAGTTTTTCGTTTTTTATTTTAAAGAAACACACACGCGTGCGCTTTCTCAAGGAAACAGGGCCTCGCCTATCGACTCACCCAAAGTCCAAATCACGCCCGCTCTGTCCGCTTTCCTGCTCCGAGAACTTCCCCAAGCCAGGGTCCCAGAAGCTGTGGACTGACCCGAGGTCGCCCCATGAAATGTATTTATTTCTTAGAGTTGAAGAGTATTTGCTGAAAGCTGGATTATCACTTGGCAGACCACCAGCAGTTGTCGAAAACCAGGCTGTAAAAGCTTGTTTACGTCTTTAATGACTCACTTAATGATGGAGCGAGTATGTGATTCATAATAAAATGCCCAGGAATAATCTTAATACCCCAATGCCTGGCACTAGTGAATTAAGAAACATCTGCTATGTCATAAAAGAACATTTTATTTGGGGTCTACATTAAAAACATGATTCCATGGAGTTCTGCTGATTTATATTGTACACAACAAATTATGATGTCTTGAAGTAATTATACTTTACAATTAAACCTACGAGGGCCACTCTTGGAAAGAAAAAAAAAACAAATCCCGCCCGGTCTTCATTATTCTAGACCATTTAAGTACATCCTGTGGCCTGGCCTTGATGTATTTCGCCAAAGTGATGCTGGAAACCTCTCTTGGCATTTGTGCCTGTCTAGAAAGATAACGGAGCTGGACGGTACTCCTGAAATCCCCATTGCAGAATAAAATGGCTATTTGGATTCAGGGGGAAAAGCATAAAAATAAGTCCTTTCCACCTGTCTCTTGTTCGACTGTGACCCAGAAGCTTATTTTAATGTGACCAAAGGGAGGAAGAAGACGCAGAGCCTGGGCCTGGTTGGGGCGAAGAGACCGATCCCCTCCCTCCCACAGGCCGTGGGGTGGGACGGGGAGGAGGGACAGGGAGGTGCCCGCCCCAAGGGAGAGATGCCAGGAGTCTGGGACAGAGTGGCCCTAGAGATGTCCTGGAAGGGAGAAGGTGCTGAAGGGGCAGGGTGTGGCCAGCCCGGTCCCGGCCCTCGCCCCCTCTGCTCCAGATGGCGTCTGTCTCCGACACACCCGCTATCGCACCAGGAAGCTGTATGTCACCACCTCCGTGCCCGACACCACTCATGAGCCCAGGGACACGTCTATTGTTTCCTGGAGCTGGGTCCTCAGAAAAGCATATGTAGCAAGAGGAAAGACGAGTTATTTTAAGAGCTGGCTGCAGGGCGAGCTGGTTGTCCAAGGTCAGTGGCTCTTGACCTGGGCTGCTTTGGAGAATGACTTGGACGGATGAGGAAAAAATACCCGTGCCGGACTTGACCACTGAGGGTTCCGATGTCCTCGGCCTAAGGTGCCCTCCCGCCCCACACCCCAAAATTTTTGGAAAATGTTTTAAAGCTCCCCAGATGGGTGGCCAGGGTTGGGAGCTACTGCTTGAGGGAGATCGGATTGTTTTTTTTTTAAAAAGAAAGGTGGCACTTTCGTCAGGCAAATACCTCCGTGAGCTTTCTTTTTGTCTAAGAAAGCAAAGCTACGTACTGCTGGTGGGAATATTACATGTTAAACGGTGCTGTCACTATGGAAAACAGTATGGTGGCTCCACAAAAAATTAAATGAACAGTTACCATATGATCCAGTAGCTCGACTCCAAGGTATCTACCCAAAGGAATCGAAAGCAGAGTCCTGAGAAGTTTCTCGTACGTGCACGTTCATCGCGGCTTTATTCACAACAGCCGAAGCGTGGACGCAACCCAAATGCCTGTCCACAGGCGAATGGACTGAAAAAGCGGTATAGACTTACGACGGAAGATGATTCAGCCTTAAAAGGAAAGAGATTTCTGACACGTGCTACAGCGTGGATGAAACTAAAGGACACGGGGCTGGGTGGGGAAAAACAAAAGCCAGTCCCCAAAAGACACGAGGTCGCTGGGGGAGTGACGTCCACAGAGAGAGGAAGCAGGACGGTGGTGGCCGGGGGGCTGAGGGAGGAGGGACGGCCGTCACTATTTAATGGGCACGGAGTTTCATTGGGGGAAGATGGAGGGCGGTGGCAATGGGCACGCGACAGTGCGAATGTGCTTGATGCCACTGATCGAGGGACTTGAGAAAATGGTTCAGACGGTAAATTTTGTGAATTTTACCACAATTTTCAAAAATTAAAAAAAATTTTGAAAGGGAGGTGTCTCGACATAATAAAGTAACACAAACGTTTCTCTCTGTAGAGGCCCAGATAGTAGGACATTTCCGGCTTTGCGGGCCACATGGTCTCTGTTGCCAATACTCAGCTCCACCGTAGAAACACGAAAGCCGGTAAAGATGACACATAAATGAATGAGTAAAATTGGATTCCAATGAGATCTCATCTCTGGACACTGAAATCTGAGTTTCACGCCATTTTCCCAAGTGACAAAATGTGATTCTTTTGTGATTTTTCAGTCATTCAAAAATGTAAAAACCGTCCTTAGTGTGGCAGGCCGTACGAAACCGAGCAGCGGGCTGGATTCGCCCACAGGAATCACTTGTTAACCACTGGTCTAGACCCTACTCCTTGTACCCAAGATCCTAGAATATTCTGTCCAGGTCGCCCAAGCCCATTTCTGGGCCTGCTCGGACCTGCTTGGCGAGAGTTGACTGCCACGGCGTGCACAGCCCTAGGCCGGGTATGGGGGATGTGGACAGAGACCTGTGTGCGGGTCCAATCACGTGAGCGAGAAGCCCCTCCCGGGGTGTGAGGGAACAGGAACAGGGAGAGAAGGGAGGTGACCTGCAGTCCCAACTCTGAGGAGCTACGATTTCTAAATTCAAAGCCACCTTCTAGATGGTTGCCGAGCTCTCTTTGTCAAGGTAGATGGATAGAACGTTTTAAAACATTTTGTTACTAAAAATATTTAAGACTTTTAATCTTTAGACTTCTGGGGAGTGGGTCTCCCTTGGTGTCCCAGGGCACACCACCGGTGAGGGCGTGTCTGCCTTCCATTACTGAAACTCACAGTAGGGTCTGCTTCTCACAGCAGATGGGGTGATGGCACTTTGGAGGATGACGGTGACAGCGCTGAGAAGCTGGGAGCACCCCGGCAGGTGGCAGAGCCAGGCCCCAGGCAGGCACAGGACTGCAGAGCGAGAGAAACAGGGCGCCATCCTCAGACCTCTTGGTGAGAAGCTGGCTTTTCCTCAGTGGTGGGCACTTAAGCCTTTTTATTTGGCTGTTAAAGCAAAGGGGACTTCTGAAGGATTCGGGCATACGCGGGGCTGCAGGATTCGCCTGTTCTCAGCGTGGCCCAGCCGAGACTCCCCTGTCTGCAGCCGAGACTCCCCTGTCTGCAGCCACGCCATCCTCGAGTTTGGCGTAGACGCGCTCAGAGGCTTCAGTCCCCTGCCCCCAGCACCCCCGGCGATCGCTCTCTGGGTCAGTTCCATCTTTTCCTGTCTAATTCATTAAGTGCCTCTGTCCAGCCGCCAGCCTTTGCCCAGATGGAAGCCGGCAACCCATAGGAAGATGCTCGGGTAAAATCTCTCTGGAGACAGAAGACGGGGAACAAAGTGCTGTGTGGACCAGACCCACCTTCTTCCCGATTTAGGGGCAATGAAAGCCCCTCCTTGAAGCCGGTTCCAGTTCTCACAGACAAGAGGGAAACTTTTATGACGGCGAGACGGCGCTAAAGCCATAAAAATGTTTTTATAATAGATATGAATTTGATGGGTCTTTGCACCATCTGAGCATCAATGTGCGAGAAATATTTCCAGGGGAATGGAACCTCTAAGGCAGGAGCTGAAACATCTCAGCGGCCACCTCTGTCATCCTGCCACCAGAGCCAGCATTGACAGTGGAGGCCATGATGGGGCCGGGCCAAGCAGGCCGCTGGAGAGGTGGCCTTAACACACGCTCGTGGTCCAGCTAAATATATTACAGGCATCTGATGGGTTTAATAAAAATTTGCTTAAAAAACCAAGCGAGCAAACAAATGAAGCTTCCATCCCCCAGGCTGCACTCCGGGCTGCCGTGATCTGGCCCCCAACCCTGCATTTCCGGTCTCACCTCCCGTGATGTCCCCAAGCTCTCTCCTCCAGCCAGATTCATCCACTTGTGGTTTCTCAAACCAGCCTGTTGTTTTCCAGGTTCCATCGCTCTGGACACAGTGTTTCAACCACTTAGAATTCCTCTTATTTTCAAGGTCACCTTGCAGAATCTTTAGGTCTCAGTTCAAATGCTTGCTTATTCGTCAAGCTAAGGTTTCATCTCGTCTTCCATTGTTTGAACCTCAGATTTAGCATTTTATCATCTGCCTAGGGTCTTGCAGATAAGCCAGATGGTAATTCTACCTTTCTGACCTTGGGGGCTTGTACGACAGCTGGGAATCTTAGTTTTCCTCTTCTGTGAGTTGGGGGTGTTAACGGAGGTGCTAACATCACGTGGTTTGTGGTCCGAGGATTCAGTGAGGGTGCATTATGCCTGGTTCAGTCAATGGGGGCCACCATCATCAGTAGAGCTGTATGGAGACCTACCAGGATTCCCAACTTCAGGACAAGGCCTGAATCGAATGACCCATGTACGTGAGTCACATTGATGGACCTTTAGTAAGCAGTTGCTCCCTTGAATTCAACCTCGTATTCTTGAATGGAACTTGCCAGATTATAAAGTGGGGCCCTTCCACTTACACGATTCCTCTTGCTCCCCAAGAAAGAATTCTGCTGCCTCCCCATCCCTCTCCTTCCTCCCCGTTCACGCACTGTAGGTCAGTCTTTCCCAAGTCCAGTTATTCGCCTGTCTCAGTTATAATTTTTGACATATCCAAGTGCATTAGCTAGATTTAAATTTGTTTTATTCAACAGCCCCCAAATTATAATGGTTTTTAAAAAGATAGCAGGAGTGCATCCCTCATTTCTAGAAGTCTAGAAGTAATCAATCCAGGGCATGGTGTGGTAATAGAAACTCAGCCTCCTTCTATCTCGTTTCTCTGCCGTGTGTGGCTGCCATTTTAACATCATAGCTCCTGGAGCTCCAGCAGGAAGTAGGAGGGGACAAAAAACAGGATTACTTCCTGTTAGGACACATCTCAGAAATTACATATATATATTTCTACTGTTTGTAAATGGTTGTCCAGAACTTAGTCAAATGACCATATTTAGCTGCAAAGGACAAGGATAACCTAGCGTTTATTCACTGGACAAGTGTCCGGTGAAAAATTGGGGCTCTCTTTCTGAGGAAGAAAGGGAAAATGGCAATTTGAGACAATGGGCAGCTTCTACCCTATTGTGAAATATTGATATCATCATTTCTTTTACTTTAAGTACATTTTAAGTTTTCCAAAGTAATATAGGCACATAATTGAAATAGTCAAATAATGCTAAAAGGTTTATAATGGAAAGATAAGAGTTTTTTTTTCTACTCACCCCAAATCCACCTCTCCAGAAACATCAGTTTTAATTCTCTTAGTGGTTTCTTCAGGCATTAACTTCCATATTTCTAACATAATATGATGATACAGCTCTCTCTTGATTTATTAATTTTAGGCTTTTTATATTGACTTTTACTTTGATAAATAAGGATTAGGCTTTCTTTCTCTCAAACACACACACTCTTGCTCTGCTTTCTCTCCCCAGGATCTTCCCAGTGGGATCATATCATTTTCCGGTTAAAGCCGTATTCGGTGTTGAGCCCGGTTCAATGTCATAATTATGTTTATTTTTTGGGAAATGTATCTTGAAATCAATAATTGTCTCATTTTTTCATTTTCTTAGTTTTTTTTAAAAAATATATATCTATTTAAAAATTTTCCCATTTCCTCCAATAGCTTTTTAATACAATTGCCCATGTATCAATATATCCGATCATCTATTGGTTTAATTTTTTTTCTTAGAGACCATCTTCCTGCAGCCCGCTGTCCCCCTGCTCCCATATGGACTGATTACCCTTTATGATTGCTGATGGCTGTTGTAGGACCTCATCCTAGAAGATCTTTTCTTCTTTCATGTGTTAGATTTGTTTCCTGAATCCCAAACTCCCCTCTTTGATGAAGTACCTCCTCTAGTCACTTCCTGGGAAGGGGGACCATGGGAGGTAAATATTTTGAATGTGCGATGTCTTGATTCTACCCCAGTACTTGATAGTTTGGCTGGATATAGAATTCTGGTTTGAAAACTCATTATCATTCAGTGTGTTAGAGACAGTATCTCCTCTCTCCTGATGTTAATCTGGTTCTATTATTCCTCTCAGCCTTTGTGTGTGATGTAATTTTTTTTTTTTACCTCAGAAAGTTTGAGGGTCTCTCTCTTTGATGTTCTGGAATCCCATGTGATGAGCCTTAAATGGGCCTTTTAAAATTCTTTGTGCTGAGTTCTGGGTGAGTCCTCTCAACCCACATAACAAAACTTATATTCTTCAGTTGTGGATTTTGTTCTTATGTTGTTTCCTTGATAAATGTCACTCCCTCATTTTGTGTTCTTTCTTGCCATCATTTCTAAAAGATCGGATAGTCAGATATGAGACCTAATAGTTAGATATTATAATTTTTTAGCGATTTTTCTCTCCATTTTTTAGTCTTTTTGTTTTACTTCTTCAACTGTGCCTTTCAATTCTTAAATGACATTTATTATTTTTCTTCTACCCTACTTTGAGTTCAGAGTTCTTTCTCGTTTGTTCTTTGATGGACCCTGAAAAGCAATAGCATCCTGTTACTGTTTCATGTATACTATATATTTTCTCTCTGTGAACATTAATTCAATATTGTGACATTTTCCTTTATTCCTTGCATTATCTCTGATCCCTCAGAATTTCTTTCTTTTAGTTTCTCATTTGGTCTCTGTCTTTCTTGGTAGGAGTTTCCTTTTGAAATTTGCGAATCCTTTGCAGCCAGTTTATACTTGAGAATGCAGCACTGGCAATAGAATCGCCAGGCGGTTCCGTCTATGTGAGAGCGCTTTCTGACCCGTAGGTAATTAGTTGGCAAACCAGTTTTTCAAGTATTCCTATGTATTTCCTCTGGTTTCAGGTTCTCTGCCTAGGAATCGTGGACTTATGGGTTATCAGCCCGACGGCGCATTCTGGGAACTAGGCAAAAACAGTACACTTAGGGACCACGATGCATAGTGCACGGGATTTCACTTAACTCACATAATTTCATTGCAGCGTCTCATCCTCATCCTAACGTGGTTCTCTCTCCTCTATCAGATTTCCATTTTAACGTCATAGGTAAGTATCGCAGATGGCGTCTAGTTTCAGTAGAGATGGAGATAGTGTTTTGGTCTCTCATTCTTCTGGATATTTAGGAGTGATGCCCAAAAAGCGAAAGGGAACAAAAAATATCCCACCAACTGAATTCTGGAGAGTCTTACGCTATTGTTTAATTAACGCTTGCCTTCATATTCGATTCATTCTTTTCACTTAAGTACGTTCATTCCAAAAGGAAATTTTTCATCACTATTGCCAAATGGCAAACTGGAAAGAACTATACAAATAAATAAAGAACAAATAAAATAACGTTATTAATTCTGGCCAACTACTACTGCTGGTTAAACATTCTGGGCTTGTGGTCTCTCTCTTTGTTAAAGAGACGGGCTAGCAGGTATTAGAAAGATGTTGCTAATAGAAAGACATAAAAATTAGGAAAACATACTAATGACAAATGGAGACATTCCCCCTTTGAAAGAAGAAGGCGGTTCTTCTTTTTCGCTAGACCAAAAAAATACTCGAAAATGGGAATAACTGCCCCAATCTGTAAGCCAGGGTTATGCAACCCTGTAACCTCACAGATCACTGCATCCCTGGCTTCCTGTCCTCGTTCAGGTTTGGGCTCAGATTTCTTCTTCTCAGAGTCCTCCCTGACCACTCCCACTAATGAAACCTCTGATTACATCTCGCCACCCTGTTCACTAGCACTTACCACCATTTCACATGACTCTATTCGTTCACTTGTTCGTATTCTGTCCATTCCACACCCCTGCTGGAAGGAAAGTCTCATGAGAGCAGAGACTTTGCCCCATTCACCCAAAATACCCATACATAAAATAAAGACCGATGCATAGTAGATGCTCAATAAATATCTATGGATGGATAAATGCACGAATGAAAAACATAAGAAATCGGTTTGCTGTTTGCTCGTTCCCAGCCTTCCCACTTTCTCTTCTCTTGTCCTTCCCTTCAGTCATCAGGTTGCAACCACTAGACTCACCCCCGTGTGATGGGAAGAAAAGTAATTCTAAAATGGAGGCTGGAACCAAGTGGAAATGTGCTGACAGGCCTCACACCACCTCTCAACATCTCTCACGGGGGCCAGGATCTCACAATGGCAGATGCTGGTCAATTAGGCAGAAATACTTTCATCTTTAAAAAGAGAGGGAAAAAAAAGGATTTAAAGACCCAAAGGTATTTTTGGCTGACATAAGTGTAATTAATTTCTTCACAAGACAAAATGGACAGAAAATGAATGCCATTAAGAGCTGAGTCTTTATGCTGCCAAACCAACAAATCAATTCAGAGAAAACAGCAAACCGGCATGTTTTGTTTTCCCTCACCATTTTTACTTTATTGAAATAAAATTAACAATAAAAAGTTGAGACAGTTTACATAAAATTTTTGATTTCCAGTTAGTCATAGAACATAAAATGAACTGGGCCCACATTCCAGTTGGAGATTATCATGGAGGCTGAGCAGTGTCCACCTCTTCAGGTAGGGCTGGCATCTCGAGTTTGTCACGGTCCTCCCCAGGCCTACATCGTGCACTTATGCCGGTCCTCACAAGCACTTCAAGACAAGTGCTAAGTGCTAGGTCTTACCCCATTCCACATCCCCTACAAGACTGAGCTAAGTTCCAGGCACACAGTAGGTGCTTAATAAATTATAATAGGAGAGTTGGATAAATTTCCTTGTATTTTTTCACTTTGTAACCAATCTATTGAAGCTTATGCATTGGTACCTTTATGAAAATTTCAATTTTCTCAGCATAAGGGGTTCCCCTCGATCAATAAGATGTCTCTCTAAACTTATTTATAACCATCTTTTTCCAGAAACGAAATAGCCATTAAAAAATTTTTTAAACAATTACTCTATGTTTCCATAAGCAGACTGACAAACACTTCACTACATAGAATGCCATTTCCAGGTGTTATTTGCTCCTCGATAAACAAACATAGGCATTTCTTTAAAATAAGGTAAGTATCTGTGCTCACACGTAAATTCAATTGCTAAATGAAGCTGCATCTAGAGGTCAGAGGCTGCCCCAGGCAATGACGAGACTGGCCCAGCAATGCATTTCCATGGCGACTGCAGGTGGCTCCGAGTTTCCTGTGTGCTCTTTCCCGGCAGGCCAACTCCTCTCTAAGTGAGTGGAATACGAGGTCACAGGGACTTGGAGTGGGGGTTCGGCAGGAATAATTGCAGGTGATTAAAGGGCTTTTTTTTTTTTTTTTTTTTGCACATTAGCCGCGAGAAAGTGAGCCACCATCCTCCTCCAGTACAGTAAGTTCTAGCTATTGAGATAGTGCGCAAATTTGTTTAAGGTAATTTTAAAGAATGATGACTTGGCAAATATCGGGGAATGTCAGAGTTTTCTCTTGAATGAAGTACCTTCTCATGGAGGTGAACTTGCTCACTGTTCTTCTGAATATTGAGCTGGAATCGGGGTGGGATGGAGGAAAGTTTTGAGATGGTAGTATGTGGAATAAAGCAAAACGATTCAACTCATAATAAATGATAAATTTTGCAAGTGATGGACATTTTTATATATAAATAAGGGTCAGTTCAAAGTCATCCATAAAACAGTCTCATTCGCTCATTTGCCTTTTTGAGTGGGAGAGAAAAGGATGTGGTTAGAATATACCAGGAATTGCACATAACCCAAAGCCAGGCTTATCTATGCCAAAAAAATGTACTGAGTAATTGTTCCCAATGTACTATTATTAGTCTTGATCTATTCTATTACTAGAGAGATTAACTTCTCTGCCAAATTTTTTAAGGTTGGACAAAACCTGGGCTCACCCATGAGAGCACAACATTCACACATACCCTAACAGGAAACAAAATGTTAAAAACCACTTCTCTTTTTCATAGTGACGGGGCATTTGCCAGTTATCACTTCTGACATTATCCGTTATGTTATTGTGTCCCTCATGTAAAATTTTATGCAATAAATACCTCCAAGAAGTTAGTGCCAGGAAAAATATTTCTCTCCAGATAAAGTCATATGGCTCCTAAAGCTCAGATCATGAGATGAACTACAAAGTTTATCTTCTTGGCTCGTTCACCCTGTCTGCCAATGAGCTGGAAGTTTCAAATTTAAGATCATCTTACAGTTGAATGTAATAAAATAAACACTAAATCGGAAGTCTAAAGATCTGACTTCTAGAACTAGTTCTATCACTTGTAAGTTGTATGTGTCTTGAACAAGTTACTTAACCTGTCTGAACCTCGGTTTCCATATCTGACAAGTGATAATAACATGTGCCACCATAGGGTTTGGCAGACATTCTTTGTGGCCTGCTCAGTCATCCTCCACTTTTTCTCTTGGTAGCAAAAGTTCCGTATTATTTGGGCTCCCAACTGCAATATGCTCAGGAAAGGCGGACCCAACGCTAGTGAATGAGTCATCATTAGTCACTGCCATTATAATGAACCCATTCTCCTTCCCCTGCGATTGCTTCAGAGACGGACTCATGACCCAGTTACAGTGAATGAGTTATAGTGAGACGTCTTCTGGGAAGCCCAGGAAAAGATTTCTTCCATGGAAGATGAGTAAGGAGAAACCAACCCCCTCCCCTACCCCCGAGACATCCTTCTTTTAGACAAAGTTTTGTGAGAATGTGAGAGCTGGAGCTGGGCAGCCATCTTGAAACCATGAGGGGAGCCAGAAGATTTGCAGGAAAGCCACCTCTGAAGTGAAGGAACGGCCAAACGCCCAGCAACCTCAGGACTTCTTGCTGTATAGGACAACAAATGTCCTAAACTTTTAAGCCATTGATAGTTGAGCACATTCTTTCTTGTCATCAAAAGTATTTTAACTGTTAGTTACTTTGAATCATGTAGATCAAAATGCTTTGAAAAACTATAAAGTGCTATGACAATTATATTTATTCCCAGTCCATCTATTTCTAGAATGTTTCACGTGATCTTATGGAAAATCGGCCCTAGTAATTATTATTATTGGTGTTGTCATATAGCGTGCTATTCATTGACTATTTATCATGAACTCAGTACTGCGCTAAGTGCTTTCCGTACTTTAACTTATTTAATCAACACAAGAACTCTATGATGGAGACATTACAATTATCTCCATTTATAGATGAGTAAATTAAAGCTCACGGAGGTGAGAAAACTTGCCTAAGATCATACAACCAGTGAGCAGCAAAGCTGAAATGTGAACAGCAGCCCAAATGAGACTAGAGATTGAACACTCAACCGAATTCTCAGATACCACTCATTCACGAGATGTGAATGACAAATCCACCCATCGAATCGATAAGGAATGTACACATTAGGCACCAAGGCTTTTTAGGATGTCAAATCTAAGTGGGATTTGTCCAAGGATTTTAAGAAGACTCAGCTGGCCATCTTTCGTTTTGCCATAGCAGACACTAGAAATTCTTATCACTGTGCTTCCACCATTAAAACATAGATGCAAACTGGAAAGTCAGAATAATTTTCTCACAAGTCCCAAACGTTGCAATACAAATCTGAGAATTGGTTAAGGTCAGCTGACAGTGAACAAAATCCCCACTCGGCTGACATCACGACGATTGTTCTCTTGCATAAATGATAAACTCCTTACCCCGCTTCCTGGTGTAGAGAGTTGTCAAGAATGTATCAATTAGCTCAAATACCTACTGACTTAACAAGAAACCCTTATCATAAGCAGGATGACACGGGCATGTTCAAGAAGGTGCTGAGAGAGAAGTTTTCTACCAGGCTCATCTGAATGAGAAATACCTCCCCAAAGAAATGCTTACTTTTCAACATGTCAGATTCCATTTCGACAGATGAAAAGGCAAAAGCGGGAATCATATTGAGTGAGTCTGAAAGTGCCTACCTCACCGAGATCACGTTCTTCTCTTAAAGGGTGCTGTCATTCAGTTTGTCATCAACCATCCTCAAGCAGAATCACCAGAAATGGGAAGACAGAGATAGGGGGGCGTTGAGATTCAGAAGCTCTACACAGAGGTGATGGGTGAGATCTTGTCTCCTGTGTCTAAAACAAATGTCAGGGCATGTGCTCAGGCAGCTGACTCGGTCCCAAACATGTGGTCAAGTGCCAAGAGGGCTTAAAAGCAAAAAGGAGACCAGCGGCTTCTTGAAACAGGGCTGAGGGGATGTGGTCAGGAGCTTATGTCGACAACACAGCAGAGGCTTCTAAGATGGCGAGGAAGATGGGCAGGATGCCCCCTGGGTTCATCGTCCCAGGCAACAGTGCTGGCCTGCAGGTGCTCTCCCAGAATGATTTGGTACAGCCCAGAGTGTGGGTGGAACCTTGCACTGGCGACTGGAAAAGTGAGAAGGCCCTGGACAGCTTGCAGGGAACAGCCCTTAAACGGGCACCAAGTTAGACTTTCTACCTGTTTCCAATTACCAGAAGTCTGTTTGTCCAAAGGTCATCATTTTGTGATGAGGCCCTTTCTCTCTTTGAGACAAAAAGCCCCTGCTTTGGTCCCCACCTCCAGCCAGCCCTTTGCACAATGCCCACCCCAATCCTTTCTCTTCCTGCCACGTCTAAGAACTGGAAGAGGATGCTCTGGCTGGGCCACGTTTCACCCACGCTGGCCATTCAGTGCCCTGGTTGTGAGCAGGGGTGAGACGTCATGGGGCACCATGGGGCACCAGGACCAAGAGTGTTCAAAGTCGCTTCCGTTATCCCCACTTTTAGGTCAGCAAAGGCGCTCTTGTGAGTAATTCGTCAAGTGCCTACACTCGGAGGTATTGCACAATCTCATTACCATTAATTTTTGCATATTTAACTACGGTTTTTAATTAGATGGTATTTTATTATTCATGCACATAATTTGAGTCCAAGACGGGCTATTCTCTGGGAGGAAAGAAAGAAAAAAAAAAAGGTATGGGGGGGGCGGGTCAGAATTCTTCTGAATCGAAGGTTGGCGTTGGCGTCCTTTCCCGACTGGTGAGTGAGCACAGCAGACTCTAAATCTATAATGGCTCTCTTTTAATTTTGCTAATAGCTATCATGTTATGTACCTTTATAAATTTGTTAAGTCCAGAGTGCTGGGAGTTGTCTCTGTATGCGGTAACTGTAAATAGTTTGCTCTGTTTGGTTTGCACATACAAACTGTTTGCTCAGGCTCCTTGATGTATTATTAAAATGGGTAATGGACCCCTGGGAAACCATCTAGTTATATGCCTTCATTTGCAGAATAAACCATGCGTTGTTTTCATCTTTACTCATGATTGTTAATGGCACTGATGATGAGATGGGTGGATTTTTTTTTTTTTTTTCTCCGCCGCCTTTATCGGCAGTGTTTTATTATGCAGGCAAAATGGCCAGGCTGCTGATTTTCGTCTAAGGTTTTCAATTAGTCATTTGACTGAACACATCTGTGCTGGCATC
>NW_006433950.1:5520053-5530111 GCF_000325575.1 Pteropus alecto | reverse complement strand
GAACTCGGCTGGGAATAAACCTAAATTGGCCTTTTAGATATGGTTGAAAAGTTGTAATGTTGCCGTGTTTTATAGAGGTGTCGGGAAGGTGTGAACTCTTCTGCCTTCAGGCCTAAGAACCTACCGTGATATTCCACTCCACTCAGATGACTCGCTTACAGGTTGGTTATTAATATCTGTTTGCCGTTTCGTAGCCCCAATGACTTCATCGGCTGACGTTAAGTAGATAAGGTTATATCTGTACTGTGACTGGGAATGGTCGAGCTTTAATCGTGTTAGTAAACAGCGCAGTGGCTGCTTCGCGATCTCTGCAGATGCAGAGTCATTCTGCAGCGGATCGGAACGTGAGTCCTACGTCTTCCACTGAAGTGAAAATTGCTTCACGGGCAGAGCAGAAGCCTTGGTGCTGGGCCTGGAGGTGCAAAGAATCTGTCATTTATCATGGAGGAGGAAGCCTGGGCAAACTTTTGCAAAATAAAAAGTGATCTCCTCACCGCTCAGTGCTCATGTGTCTTATGAGAGAAATCGCTAATTGCTAGATATCTCGAAATCCCCTTTGCTGGTCAGACAGCAATAGCCAGGTCACTGAGCAAAAGCTCACATCTGGACACCTGCGTTCCTGGATGGCCGCGGAAGGGGCGACATTTCCGTTGGTTCCAACAGATTCACCGGGGACCGAGATGAAAACACCTGCCTCACTGAAACGACATTTCAGACTCTCTGGATGACAAAAGATGCAGGCGTTGTACCCCGAGGGGAAGTGCTTGCTGTGACACCATCTCTGCCCCCAACAGATTACGCTTTCGTCGGGTTCGCCGCAGCCACGTGAACGTGTGGTCGCCATATTTACCTCTAATAAGCCTCGAAGCTTTTGTGCTGAACCCTTCAAATTTGGTTTCTGGGGAAAGACCCTGTTTCTTTATTACCCTTTCCCCTCTATTAGAGGCCACCAATCATTCTTCTAACCATTTTCCTGACTATAAACTGAGCTTATCCAGTTTGTGAGTAAGGAAGGATTAAATTTTCCTCTTGGTTTACACCAGCCAAGTTCATTTCTCTGAGCTTTATCTTGGTTGGTGGTGGTGTTTGTTTTTACTTTTCCAATTAATGTCTGAGACAGAGCCAAGCCATAGCTAATCATCATCATTATTATCCCATCCCATCTCACCTTCATTTATGGAAGCCACATAGCAATACTATGCAACGAACACTATGTGACATATACCATTCTAGACACTCTGTTTGCACTAACGCCTTTCGTCTTTATAATGACACTATGGGCAAGGAGCTATTATTATCACTCCCATTTCATAGACGAGGAAACTAAGGCACAAGGAGATCAAGAAAATTGCCCAGGATCACACTGTAAGAAAACGAAGGAGCCAAGATTCATGGCAGACCGTCTGGGCCAAACCTATGCTTCTAACCGTGAGACTACACAGCCTCTTAGCACTAGAAATTTTCTTAACTAAAAAGAGTTTTTCTTATGAAATAGCAAACTGAGATCTTGCTGGAAGAATTCCATGGGTTGGAACCTTCTTTATTTTCCACCCATACCTCTTACTGGTGAATATTTAGGTTGTTCCCGTTTTTCGACATTGTAAGAACATATTTTTTCTGATCTCCTTGGGCACACATGGACATATTTAGAAGTGGATTTGCACAATCACAGGTCATGCACACTTGAAATTTCACTCAATACTGCCAAGTCACCTTCCAAGATGATTGAACGAATACAGATACCTACCAGCAGTGGTGAGCCACAGTTTGAACTGTTTTTCTACTCCCTCGCCAACATTTTGATATTATCAACCTCTGAATGTTTCCACTCCAAATGCATTTTTTCAAGGTTGAAGTTTTCAGCTGCTTATGAAATTAAACCTTTGGACTTGCTGTTTGTGAAGTTAAGCCTTCTGTCTCCCAGGCCTACCTGTTCGCTCTCACCTTGGCACCCTCCCCCTCCCCAAAACAGAGATGCTCTATGTTCTTTCAAACACAAGTCAAAATACAAGACCTTTTCTCCTCTAGTTGTATAGATCCAATACCAGAACGACTAGCTGGATGGCAGTTTTTTCAGCCTCAAAACTGCAGAAATAGCACGTTGACTTGGGATATAGTATAATAGTTAATTATGCAGGCTCTGGAGTTAGATGACCTGGGTTCAAACTGTGGCTCACCACATCTAAGCCACAGGACCTTTCCTATGTCTTAATTTCTTCATCCGTAAAATGGGAATGCTCATAACAGCAGCCTCATGAAGTTGTTGCAAAGACTAACATTTAAACGAAGTATTCATAAACTCTGCCCAACTCTGGACCCAAGAGGCTAGGAAGGAGAGAATACGTTTCTAGATCTCATTTTAGATTTTTTTTGAAGCCTCCTTTTTAAAGGTTATAGACTCTGAAATGGTAGGAATCATTACGGTTATTGAGCCCAATCCTTTCCAGTTGCCATGAGTGACTTGTTAGCAAGGGCCAAGCCTTCTTCCAACCCCAGCGCCCCACCAGTGCTTGGCACCTAGTAGGTGTTCAGCTAGATGGATGGACAGTCAAACAGACATGCCACGGTACATTGGCCTCGGTAGGCAAAATCAGTACTTGTCCAAAATGCAAATGCTTAGGCCAAGCTCAGCTCACGGAGTCAGAATCTCAAGGGGAAGCCCGGAGGCTGCGTTTTGAACAGAGCCCCCATTCCCCCACTCCCACTGTGATTTTGGCACACTAAAAAGCCTTGCGCGTGGGACTATAGATAATCCCGGTTCTAGAGAAAATCATCTCCAGCACCTGGCACAGTTCCTTACACATAGTTGGTATTCCATAAAGTAAATAATTAAAAAAATTAATTTTCATTAAATAAATTAATCCTCTCGGGTGGTGACCATAGGATTTTCATGTTCACATGGCCCGGAGAGAAGGAGGCTCTTCAGACCCTTTCAGCCACAGTGCTTGTGGCATGGCTCCCGGAGCCCACACCGCGACGCCATGCTGGGTTCACAAGAGGAGGCGGGCAAGGTCCTCCAGGGCGATCTGGCTTCTCCTCCTCCTTCTCCAGTCAGCCTCAGGCCACCAACTGTCACCTAGCACTCTGAAATGACTTCTTGCAAATACCTGAGACCTTGAAACCTCACAGATACCGTTAAGCAGGCTGGAGGGAAAATCTTTGGAGCCGAAGGCCAAGCTTACCTCACCAGCTGCCCCATCACCCCCCCGGTTCACCAGATCTCTTAGATGGCAGACGGTGGCCTGCACGGGCCTCTCAGCCTGGTGGCCCCTCTGGCCTCCCTGACACCCTCTCTCTACCCATCGCTTCCTCCCTGGACTGAAGGACCTTTGATCTCTGGCTTGATTTTCATCGTTGGCATAACTCCCGCTGTCCCTTCTCCATGTCCAGCTGGCGCGAACGCTCCTAGCTCCCCCCACACCCTGCCTTATCGGGGCAATCTAGAGATCCCAAGAATCGAGTCCAATGTAGGTCGTTTCAATAAAGGGAGCACACTCCCCAGAACTGCAAAGCGCTCAGTACTCATTTGGGAATGGATGATGAGGTTGGCAGAGCTGTATTATCTTTTTGAAAACACTATCTTGCTTAATAAACATTATTTCCACTGTTGGAACAAGCAGTCATCTCTTAAAGCTGCTTTTAAAATATTGAGGATTTCTGGGCCGTGTTCAAAAGTATATCCAATGGATGTTTTTGATGATCACGAGGATTTGTGGAGCCCAGGCAGAACACAGAGTGCTGTAGGCGTATTTTTTTCCATTGGATTGTCACAACCACACAGGGTTGATACTAATCCCACTCCCACTTTACAGAGGAGGAAACTAAGCAAGAGAATGATGCAATAAATTGCTTGGGGCGATATAGCTACAAGGGAGCAGAGTTGGATTCGAACCCAGGACATCTGGCTGCATGCACCACAGGTGGCAGTGGAAGGCACTGGCTGTGGGCACCCTCGCAGGCCCTTCATTCCCTTCCTTACGAGGTAAACATGCCCAGAGCACCAGAGACACAAATAGGGTTGGCCTCGTTGGGAAGAGAGGCCAGACCGGTTGAACTGGCCAGGGTTGAAAAATTCTCCAGCCTGTCCCTACGGTGACAGTGACTTCGGTGATGGCAGAGGGCCTAAACGGAGAGGTCATTTCAGGACTGCAACAGGCCGTTCCTCCGGGCTCAGTCTGTGTCGCTGCTCCCCAGAAGGCCGCCGGCACTGAGGTGGTCACCTCCTCCCCACTCAGGCCTCAGATTGGCCACGCACGCCCAGGCCCGGCCAGCCTTTTTCTCCCCGTGTGGTAGTGGGGATGGTCAGCCCCAGCACATGAAAGCAGAGGGCCCGACAAAGGGAAAATGAAATTTCCCTTGAGCTATTTGCCCTGGCTGACTAACCCGAAGCTTCTTTCTCAGGATGAAGAACAGCTCTGATGTTCTGATGTGGAAAGCATCAAAGGCTGGTCCCACAGCTGAGCGGTGACACGCGGCTGCTTGGCAGCCTCGGAGCTCGAGCCGCACCGTTTGCAAAGCCCAGACCCGACTCCATCCGCGTTATTAGAGGCCAGTGTGCCGCTAGTTAGACGACGGCTACCTTGACCACTCTCCGGCTTGCATGTTCCCTCCTCCTCCTCTGTCCTTCGTGCAACCCTCTGACCCCTACATTTCTAATGAGGACACAGACTCTGGCCTTTCCTAACACCGTCTGTACCAGCTGCAAAGTTCAAAGCCAGTGGAAGGAGAGCCCGAGGAAATACAGATCAGCTTCCAGAAGGCTAGGCAACCTCGTTTCTAGAAAAGGTTTTTCTCAACAGTTTCATCTTTTTTTTTTCCCCCCCCTGAGGTTAACAAGTGATCCAGGTTCACTGTCGACGTTTCAACAATTCTTAAAAGTGTGACGAAGAAAGTAGAGATTTCTGGCGAGCCCACTGTGGAGATAGTTCCGTTGCTGCTGACAACCGTCTGCTTAAACATCCAAGTCGCCCGCTGCGAACGCTTGGCCTAACTCGTACCCCGCTCTCAATGTGACCCTGTGACCTGCCCTCCCCACTCCACGGGGTTGTGGCCACCTTTCCCTCTCGGACACTTCTTAAAGCGTCTCTCCAATTGAACCATAAATTCTGAACCTCTTCCAATAATGCAAGAGCTTCACGCTGGCGACAGTGCCCAGCTCACTTCAAACTGTTTTTAAGCTAAATGGGGCACTAAAAAGATGGCTGGGAACCAACATCAGACAGCCACAGGCAGCTTTGTGGGCCAAGAGCCTCTCCTCACGGTTCGTGTAAAGCAAAAGCGTGACCACACCCCTCCTTTGTTTTTAGAAATTAATAAAGCTTTTCCAACACACAGCACTCGTCACTACTAGCGAATAGTCAAATCACGGCTTTTATTCCCAGCTCACCACATCAAGTAAATAGAAGCTTACAGAATAGACCGGGGAACGATAAGCAATTCCCACTGCAGTGAATTCTTAATATATAAATTCATCCAGCAGCAGTTTAGTATCAACTGGCAAAACCAGGAACAATGGGAAGCAGCCAGGCCTGGCTCTGATGAGGTCAACCATCAAGGTTATCTATATTCAATTACTGGTATCTACAAACTTGCATAGCTGTCAGCTGGTCAGAGCCCAAATGAAAACTCACCATGCACTCAGAAAGCAAATATAGTTTCCGAGGAGAGCCTCAAATTAGCTCCGTGAATGACTTGGCTTCAGATGCACAGAAGCCATCAGCCTTTGGGGACGTTTCTGCCGGCGGCACCTCAATGTCTAAATTTGGGCATCATCTTATAAATCTCTGTTCCCGAAGTAGGAAAGCACTGGGATTGCTCCTTAACCCTCAGCGACGATAAATTATCTCACTTAACAATAGATAAACTTAGGACACTTTTCCTGTACCGGGACCTATTGTGAGGTAACTGCTAATCTGCAGCATCTCTTCTCCCCCGTCGGCCCTGCAAAAGACCTGTCGGTCTTGAGGAGACACAATAATTTGTTTGCTAACTCCTCCTCCGGAACCATATATCATGTGTGGAAACAAAGCTCCCCAGCAACAGATACGGATCTGTTTCCTTCATCTGAGTTTTTCTTCCCAGCAGGGGCAAGGCCGGGGAGGACATGTTTTCAGCGTAGTGCTTCCCATGGCGAGGAAAGATGACCAGCGCCCTCCCAGGCCGGGCTGGAAGTGGGGCAAAGGTCTGGCTCTCGGGCAGGAGAGAGAGGGTACCTGCGGGAAAGGAGGGCTTTCTGCTCATTGCCACATCCCACCTCGGCTTAAATCACATCTCGGTTCTTCCTGGCAGGTGCCTTTTCAACCCTGGCTCCGTTTTCAGGTCACCATGGAGATTTACCGACTAGGCAAGTCAGGGTTAATCAATGCCGAGGTAATTTCTAGATTAGCTTAGGGAGGCCATAAATCGTAGGCTTGTTAAGAACGAGGTGTCTTTGATTTTCTCCTTGGGCCGGAAGCGTGTGAGTTGTTACTGTCCTCCTATTCATCCCACACTTTGCCCAGTATCTGCCATCTTCACGGCGTCGATGACCCCCGCTTCCGGCGGCCCCCTTCTGGAGCCCTCCCAAGGCTGATGTACCCGTCACGGGCTTACATGGCGCATTGGAAATCCAGAGTTACGGATGGTACATTCACAAGTGAGATCCGTTAGGTTAATAAGACCAGGTTTGGGGATAGAGGTCAAAATATGATTATCATCATAAGAAATTATTTACCATGATGGGCTCACATGTGGAGAGAAAGGCCAGATGGAACAATGCCAGTCCTGACTTTCAATCAGGCTGGGACATGCTCCCGCTTCCAGTCTGGGTCCCCGGGCCCCCCTACACAGAGGCACCATACGCACAGCTGCACGGGTCGTGTATACTGCACAGGAGCTCGTAGGTGAGGGGATGCGCGCTTCGCACCACAGCCTTTGCAGAATTTTAACGCACGTGTACCTCATCACGACCCTCTGAGTCAGATCCTAATAGGACGCAGTGGCAGAGAGGGAGTTCAAGCCCATGACTGTCAAACACCAAAGCCTCCGACTTCCTCGTGGGGAACATGGTGGCGGTGGTGATATAGGTAATGGTGGTGACGATGGCGGTGGTGATGGGTGGCGGTGACAACAGTGGTATTATAATTATAATGGCGGTGAAGGTGGTAATGCCCTCCACGATGGTGGCCGTGGTCGTGTGAATGCCGGCGGTGTTGTCGGTGTTGGTAACAGTGAGGGTGGTCGTGGCGGTGGTGACGTCACCAGGAGGAGTGAGGGTGGCAGGAGAGGGCAGAGGTGAGGACTGACTAAAATGCAAGACACCGGAAAACTGCCAGGAAACACAGCATCTGGACCAGGGAAGCCACGAGCCACCTTCCCGCATGTGCTACTCAATAACGATCAGGTCCAGGGCAGGACCGGGAGTAAAGCCCGAGAAAATGACACTGGCTCTGAGGCTCTGGTCGACAACATCTCTGTTGATTGCTCTCTCTCCCCTCTAAAGAAGAACCACCTCACCTTCTGCCCCACCCAATAAAACGGCTCGGTAAAGATAATTACTTGCACCACCTAATCAATAGTGGATTGCTCCTGGCCCCTGCTTGTTCAATATCAGTGTCTGGGATCACAGAACCTCGATACTTCCCTCAAGATGCCAATTTCTGCTTAATGTTAGATAAAACACATCTATCAACCTATCCGCTAATGAGATTTTATTGTCATTAATAATACATACCTTAAAAAGTGTGTTTTCGACTAATATAACATGAAATATGAGGTTGCAAATCTTCTCCCCTTTCTAGCCATAGAACTTCCAATTGCCAATTGAACAACCCAAATCAATGTTGTATTAAGCAGTTAAGCAGTCTCAGAAAGTGCTTATGGAATTTGAGAGACAACCCACAGATAGGAGAAGAGAAACTACTTTTCCATTGATTTTTCTAAGAGAGAGCGAAAGAATTAAATAAAAAGCAATCTCCATTCATATTCAGAGGCTTGTTAGCAGAACTCAACTTATAGCATCGGTCACCCCTAACGGAGGTTGGTTCTTCACCCTGAGTTTGGGTTGCGAGTTCCAAAGAAGCACGGGGCTCTGCGGTCCCCTGGATGCTGTAAATGTACGAATACCGGGCTCAGATTTCTCACGGGGAAGAGGAGACGAGATGCACCCGCCCCGTTGGGAACACAGTGCCAATAGCGTGTGGCCGGGACGCCTGCGGATGAGAGTCATCTGTACGTAAACACTGGCTAAGCAGCCCGGTTCTGAGGGGAGCTGTCTCCACGTCAAATCCCAGGACAGAAACCCCCGGAGATGTAAAATTGTGTCACAAAACAAAAAACAGCTGCGAGGCAACACGGGACAGAAGGAGAGATGCCACGGAGTAATTAACGGGCCGAGTTTTCTTGATCTAGAAGATCACATTTGTTTTAATTGCCTCACTGTTGGGTTCATCATGTAAAGAATTGGGCCCATTCTCTTTTATTTCCTTATTAGAAACGCTCTCTCTTTTTGGAGCGAGGCAGTCATCATCAGTTCGCTCTTCCCAGGCTTTGTGGCTCTTCAGTGAATGACAGGCAGAGTCTTTGTGATGCGAGTCTTCGTGTCTGTAAATATGTTGTTAGTAATTCACCCTAATAGTCAACTCCATGGTTCACTAATTATTTAACTAGTAACATAATAAATAGCAAGTGTCTTAAGCAGAGAGAATCTGTAAATCGAGATGCCTCGTATACTAAGAGAACGGAGCATCTTTTCTGAGCGAGTGTGAATGTGTTTGAGGCTCACACAGGATGCCTCGTATCCTGGCCAGCCACCTCTGTGTGTTCTGATGTTTGGGGTTCAGCGTTCAGACCTGTGAGTTTATACGCAGCTAAAGGTCTGGGTGAGTTTAGATATACCCACGCACACACAGAGTATTCAAGCGTCTTAGAGCCATAAGCTACATCCGTCCCCCACTACACACAGCTGTGGATTGACGTGTGGGTTTCGTCTCGAGGACCGTGACTGTCTGTGCCATGAGATTGTCTGTGCCGTGGTTTCTCCATTCAGCCTCTGATAGAGACTATGATCACTGCCACACGGAGATCAAAGGGATCAAACGCCGTTCACCTTCACCAAATGGGCCTCTCTGTGTGAGCAACGCTTGGGTCTCCCTCTCTCTCTGGCTCTCTCCTCACCGACCTCCACCCCGACTCCCCGCCTATTCTTCTCCCTGCCCCCCAAAAAATCAATGAAAAAATATTTTATCCTTACCTATCCATTGGTTTTCTCTCAAATTTCATAATCGTTTTCTGAGGTTGCTTAATATAACATTGACCGGGGTCTACGGGTCCTTTTATGTTTGAATTGCTGTGGTTCTAGAATTTCTCTCTCTCCATTTTCTTTTTTTAAATATTCCATTTTTAAAATTTCAAAATAAAAGGTGTAGCCATACTCTACCTTCTTCTGAATATGTATTCTTCCTTGATCCTTTTTCAAAGTCTTTTAGTACCGACTACTTCATTTCACCCTAGAAATAGCTCCGGCAGCCTGGTAGATATAACTTCAAAGAAAGCCACGATTCTCAGGCCCTGGCAGAAAGGTGAACATGATGTAAAAGCTACTACCTTTGTGTAACAAAAGGAAGACACAGGACCATGTGTTTGTATTTACATTTGCATAAAAGAAACCTCTGGGGTAGTATGATAATTGAGCAGAGGTTTGAAGCAAGACTTCTCGCTGAATAGACTGTTGGATTTTGGAGCTCTGTGACTATGGTGTCTATTCAGAAAATTAATGCCGCTGAACAGCTCAGAGATGGGAGGGCGCTGTGAGCTGGAGACTGCGGGCAACCTCGGGAAAGGAGGCAGAGTGGGGGGTTCGAATCCCGTTTGCCCACCGTGTTACGAAGCACTTTGAAATTCAAAAAAAATTACTGCGCACAAATTGAAAAATAAAAATCCTCATTGACTTGGCTTCTTGGGTTGTTCGATTGGCCTTAGGGTGGCGGGGGTGGGAGGGAGTTATTATGACTCTACAGAACTTTTTCTGTCAAAAATGAGCAACATTTTCAAAAACAGGTGTGTTTTGGTGTTACCTGCTG
>NW_006433950.1:5511658-5520025 GCF_000325575.1 Pteropus alecto | reverse complement strand
TGACTGGCTGGCTTAGAGCTGGGTAGACACAGCCTGAGAGAAACCCCCAAAGCGATGACCTGGAACAATGTCTGTAAGGGCGTGGGGAATTGGGGGGGGCGTGGGGAATTGGGGGAGCGTAGGGCCTGTATTACGGTATCCAGAGTACAACAGACAATGAAGATAGCACTTAGGACTGGAAACGACAGTCCTAAGTAGAAGAAAGATGTCGAGGGGTGTCCACTTTCTCGTTACCTTTGATTATGGGAAAACATTTCCGGAAGCTGGCGTTGAGCATGAAGGCTTTCTTTAAACCAGAAGTCAAAGGTGGTCGTTTCCACTCGGCTGGGTGGCGTGGGCCACGGTCACAGGTCCCCAGGAGGGGCTGCTGGCCAGCCACATAATTTCGCTGAAAGTAAAGATCTATCCGAACTACAGCTGTGGACCACGCGCTCTTAACCGAAGACGGCCGTTCCCTCCGCCGATTTTTTCCCATCTATTTTCCATACTCGTTGAAAACACTGTCCTCTAGTCGCCCATTTTTCTTCGTGAATCCCACGTGGACAAGACACCGGATTCCTGAAGGCACATATACACCAGTGTTTCCCTTCCTTAAAGCAAAGGTTCAAAAACGGGTCTCCGTTTGTCCAAAGACAGCACTACGGTTGCCTCACTTGATTTCTGATGGCTGCCATAAACACCTGCCCAAGGAAGGGGGAGGCGGAGAAAGTAAAAACGAAACGGTGGATTCATCGACCAGAGCCGGTATTTATGTGTAAGTGATACCGAGACTAAGCTGAGTAATTCAATAGTAAAATGGGCAGGTTTTAGGACTGTTGCCATTAAGAAAATAACACTAATACGAGACACATGTGGGTGCCGGCCAGGACGCATGCCCAGAGCTCTCGGGCAGCCGAAGCTGGGGATCAAGGCTGAGAGCTTGGCCCCAGCTCACAACCTTTGCTGTGATCCCAGGTCAGAATCTGCTAATGTAATTTTCTGCCAAGGGGGGAAGTCCATGTGTTCCCAATGACACGTCAGGAAGTTTTGTTTTCATCTATTAGATCATAGAATCGTCGACCTTTAAAGTTCCAAGATCTTTATGTTTTTGCCTTGGCTTTTTTTTTTTTCTTTGAGGAGGAGCCCAGACAGGTTAAGTGACTTACATAAGGTCACACAGTGAGTATGTAGCAGAACCGAGACCACACCTAGATCTTCATAGCTGTTTCATAGTCGGTGTGGCCCAAGAAACAAGGTGAACTACACGTCGCCTCGGCTGAAGCGCCATGCCTGGTTTGGGTACCAATCGCATTCTGAGAGATTGTTATGATAATATAGTCTCATGTATCAAAGCACACGCACAAAAAAGTAAAAACTATTGCTTGGATTCCTTGGCTTGTAACTGCTGCCTCCTGTTTGAAGCCTTTTCTTATTCGGCTCATGTTTTGGGTGTCAGCTTGAAGATCACCAATCAGAGAAGCCCTCCCTGACCCCTCCATCCCAAGTCGCCTACCTCCATCATTTCACAGTCGCTTTCTACCGCCTTCCTGGTTTGTTTCCTCCACTGAAACGACCTCGTTTGTTCATCTGTTTATTTACTTATTATCTTTCTGCCCCTCTAGAATGCGAGATCCATGAGGGCAGGGATCCTCGACGATTTTGTTCAATGCTACGTTCCCAGTGCCTGGCACATAGCAGGTGCTCAATAAATATTTTTGCACGCATAAATAAATTCCACTAAGTGAATGCACCTTTCCCTTCCTTAAAACCTCCGTGCATCCTCTTTGATGCATCTCATGGCCTTTGTATTCTGCCTTGAAGGGCCCCGCTGCATCCCATTTAGCCTCCTCCAGCAGGTTGGAAGGCCTTTGAAGGCAAATATGTTTATATCTGCAGCAGCGCTTGTGTCCTGCCCGTGTTGGTTCTAAAATTTAATTGAGACAGGCACACAGATCAAGAAGCTTTGGAGCCCTTCCAAAAATAAAAGTCAATTCTCCATTTCTAGACCACTGAGCTGAAGAAAAGCATGCATTTAAAGAGAAGCTTCCATTGCAACCAATTAATGTGTTTTGGTCTCTCTCTTTCTTCTGGGCTTCAAGCTGGGCACCGCCAAACACTGTGTTGAACAAAGATATCTTGGACCAAGTTCTTATTTGTGTCTCCTGAACAGCTACTCCCAGCTGGCTCTATTTAAGTGACCATAGGATAAAATTTCATCACAATCTCCAGGGAATGTGACAAAAGATTGCTTCATCTATCGTCTCCAGGTCTGGTGCTCAGAGGTCAGTCAGCCCAAGAAGGGACCTAAGACACTGAGGGGCCATCACCCTACTGCAGCCAGAAGGCAGCACTGACCAAGACGGCGGCGAAGGGACGTGAGCAGTGTCTTTGGAATCTGATAAACCCGAGGTCTAATCACAGCTCTCTTATTTATAGGCTAGGTGACCTTGGGCCACTGGACCTCAGTTTCCTCATCTGTAAAATGGGAATGATACATCACTCACATGGAAAGGATAAATATTTATGGAGTGCCTGGAACAAAGTAGCCACTTAACAAAGATTAGTGGTTACTACTCATAGGACCGCTGTTTCTTCCTCACACTGTCTTTTGTGTTTAAAACTCAAACCCATTTCTATGCCTGCAGGTCCCAGAGAGCCTGAGCTCTGTCCCACCTCGGGGCTTTCGACCCTGCCGTTCCTTGTGTTGAAACCCTGGTCCCACCTCCAACCT
Source organism: Pteropus alecto (assembly GCF_000325575.1). NCBI lineage: Eukaryota > Metazoa > Chordata > Mammalia > Chiroptera > Pteropodidae > Pteropus > Pteropus alecto. The sequence continues at coordinate 5,517,315 of NW_006433950.1, read as the reverse complement.
CCATGGCACGGCTGGTTCTTATTGTGTCACGCGTCTCTCAGCTCAGATGTCACTTCTCAGAGAGGACTTCTATCACGGCCTAATCACGGGGCCCCGTGAGAAGCCCTCTGCCTTGCGTGACCCTGCCGAAGCATCCTCACGCACTCCACGCCCTCAGAAAGTGTCCCGTTTACTCATTCGATGCTCTTCCCCATTGGCGCCTGCAGTCTGCATCTGAAGTGCCTGACACATAGTAGGTACATGGTGTAGATGAACAAACACATCTACATGAAAACAACTCCGAAAAGGCCCATGCAAACCAAGAGCAGGACCAGCTCGATAATCTGCAGAGTCCAGTACAAAGGGAAACCTAGGGCCCCTTTTTCAAAATATTAAGAATTTCAAGACGGAGACAGCAGAGCATTAAACCGAGCTCAGAACCCTTCTGAGCAGCTGCACAGGTCACATACCCATGAAACTGGCCTGCCCAGAAGGCCGTGGCGGACAGCTGGAGGAATTCCTCGCTGATGGGCAAGGCCTCCGGAGAGTTCTCAAGTCATGCCACACAGATGGCCCCGGCAGACACAGTCCAGGCCTGGCCTTTCTCCCCCACCTCTGCCAGCCCTTTCTTCTCACTCCACGAGGCTGGTTCCCGGTGGGTCCCATTCTTAGACCCTCCTTGGAGGATTTCACTTCGGAGGAGAGTCACGTAATGAGGAGCCTGTGAAGGGCAACGTGTGAGAAAAATCTTCACCCCAGGAGGACAATAGCTCTGAGACCTGGGCTGGCAGAGACTGAGGGAGGCCCAGAAGCAGGACTGCCACGTACCGCTGTGCAGGTTGCTCACTGTGAAAGGCCCTTCGAAGGGATGAGCGAGGCCCGAAAATCAGCCCATGCTGCAGCCACCGAGGAGAAAGCCTGATGCGCGGCTGCGCCGGCCCCCAGGGAAGGGCACCATTTTCTTTGCAAACACACCGTCCACTTGATGAGCCACATGCCTGCCTAGAGGGGGCATCGGTTTCTGATTTATTCAAAAGCACCCTAAAGTTTAGCAGCATCTCTGCCCGAGACCGGACAAAGGAAAACTTTCCAAGTAGCTGGGTTAACCAAAAGCCCAAAACACAAAAAAATGAAAAACACAAACTAGATCTTCTTCGACTCCCAGCCGGGCTGGCCTGCTCAGCGTCCAGATGCAAGCCGAGGTACCAGCATGGAGGTCGTCCATGAAAGCCACACTCAGTGACAGGACCTGCACCTGGGAAGGATGTGGACAAAACCCACTTCCCCCTGCTGGCCCGCAGGACTCAGTACATGTTCCTTGGGACCTGGCAGGGACCCCAACGCTGGCGATTTTCCTGGGATGTGTTTGGGGGTGAGGTTAGAAAGACAAAAGAGGAAGAGGGTGTTTGGCGCAGATCGAGATCCGATGCTGACGTTACCTGGCAGGGACCCCAACGCTGGCGATTTTCCTGGATGTGTTTGGGGGTGAGGTTAGAAAGACAAAGGAGGGTGAGGGCGTTTGGCGCAGATCGAGATCCGATGCTGACGTGCTGGGCCGTTTGCGGGATGGGAGCCGAGGCCCGGTTCTCACTGGCACTCGCCTCTGTGGCTTCGAAGGGTTCGTGAAGCTGCGGAACACATGCTGGTGGAGCCTTGTGCTCTCTCCGTGGCTGGGACGCTCCTGGGACCAGGAGTGATGAGGAGCGCGTCCTCCGTCTGTCCCATTCGGAAGCCTGGCACGGGAACTCTGCTGTCGGTGTGGCAGCTGGAGCCCAGTCGGGACTTCTTAGGCACCTGCAGGATTTCGGGCGCCTAAAGGGGGCATGTCCGACCTCCCAGCAGGCCTCAGCCACACCCCGTCACTGCTCTCGATGAAACACTAAATCCACCCTTTCTTTAGCTGTCATTACAAAGTCCCTGGTGTGTAAATGAGACTTTTACTCAGATAGCCGTAACTGTGGAAGAAGCAGTGTGGATTCTTGCATTAGATTAGTTTTTTTTTTTTTTTTTACTAGATTGCTGGTTTATTATAAAAGGCTGTAAGTCAGGAACGGCCAGATGGAAGAGATGCTTAGGGCAAGGTGTGGGGGAAGGGCACAGCGCTCCCATGCCCCCTCTGAACGTGCTGCTCTCCCTAAATCCCCACGAGTTCACCACCCCAGGAGCTCCTGCTCAGATTTTTAAGTGCCCAGTCCCACCCGATTATAGTTAAGTAGGGAGGTGACGAGGGAACCGGGGAGCGTGCCATTGTTTGAGTTAGCTGTTTGGCATACAGGGTCTCGATTAATTCTTACAGAACTGTCGGGCGGGAATCGAACCCATCGCTTTTGACAGATATGGAAAGAGAGGCCAAGAAAGAGAACACGTTTTAAGGGCAACCCTCCTCTGGGCGATGTAACAGGTTCAACAACCCTGTGAGATACATGTTATTAATCCCCATTTACAGATGAGGAAACTGAGTCCAGCATGGTCAAAAGGTCCAGATAACCACGAAGTGGGATTCCTGGGATTCGAACCCAAAGACCAGTTTCTATCGGTTCTGCTTTCCTTTCGCAGGGACGGTATCGTAAAATTTATGTTCCGGGCTAACCCTCCGTGGTCCGACTCCATGCTGGAGCACAGGGCCCCTCCCCCCGCCGTGGATGAGAGCGTGGGTGGGAGGGTGTGCTTCGTCTGCCCGTTTCAAAAGTCAAGTGGCGCGACTTCGCGGCCACCATCTGCGTGGGAAGAGCCTCAACCTCTCGAGGTGCTGTCCAGGGCAACTGGACCTGAGCAGAGCCAACAAGTCAATGGCAAACATGCTCCCAAACCCTCCTTAAGCCACACATGCCCTGAACCATGAGATTTACAACTGCCAAGGGCCTCGCCTTGGATGGAAACCAGCCCACCATCATGATCCGGGCCTCGGAGGCTAAACTCTCAGATGGAGAAAGCATCCTGCCCTTTACAAATCCAGTCCTTCTCTCTGTTTTATTAACCAGAAAGCTGTGATCTGGATATCGGTTTGCAATACCAGTTCCCAGCTGGTCGAATCGCAGAGCCTTTCCCCTGGAACCAGCCTGAGGACCACACCAAGCCACCAGATGGGCAGTAAAATCTTTTAAACAGCTGCTGTCCACGGCTCTGCTACTACTGGAGTTGTAAGTTTATTTAATAGGGACCATGGGCATGCAGAATCCTGCAGACTGAAAATTTTAAACGCCGCATTACCAAGGCTGGTTCATCTTCCCAGCATCTTGGGATGGTGGCGGCTTCCTGGGGTTTCACTGGGGGAACCCTGGTCTCTCCTATATTCTGGGGTCAGAAAAACGTGGCACTCTTCCCAGTGAGAGAGACTAACACAGCAAGAACGACATCGATGGACTGACTACTTGCCATGGGCTTAGCAGACGTTATCTCTTTTAATCCTCGTAACAACTGCATTAAGTAGGCACTACTATTTGGTCCATGCAACAGATGAGTATTCTGAGGCTGAGAGAGGTTAGGATTTGCCCAGAATTATGGCTGGAAAGTGGTAGAGATGGGATCCAAGCTGAGGTCTCCCTAACGACAAAGCCTGGGCCCTCACCTTTGGGGATATTCCCAAGTGACTCCCATTCTCCCTCGGACTCAATAATCATGCAGGAAATGAGCAGCTCCGGTAGGAAAAAGGGCCTCTTTTTGTACCTCCCAGGTCGTCTAACTTCACATTCAGTGTGCTGCCTCAGTTTCCCCAGCTACGAAACAAGAATCGTGAGGCTAGCCCTTCACAGCATTGTAGTGAGAAGTAACAAGATAATGAATGCAAAAGGCTCGGCCTGGCGCTCGTCACAGAGTGAGGATCCGATAGATGTCGGTTATGCTTCTTCCTCTTTGCCTCGTAACGATGACATGTCAAGGGAACATGGCGGCCCCCAGGTGTGCTCCCCTAAGACCATGTCAGTGCAGGGATCGTGCCTGTCCTCGGAAGAACAATCTCTGGGAAAGTTCTGTCTCGCTTTATTTTTAGAAGCCAAACTGGTTCCATCTTTCTTTCACCATCGTTTGTAGAAAGTTCTTAACGTTCAAACCAGTTCCCGTTTAACCTTTTGCCCAACATAGCTTCACCTACTTCAAACCCCTTTGGCTCTCTGAGGCCTGGCTTCCTTCAGGCTCAGGCTGTAAATGTTTGACTTTGATTTGAGATACATGACAATAAATTAGGGGACATTTATCAAAGCTGCTTTTTGCATAAATTACCGCATTATACAAATACACTTAGCAGGATCCTGCTTCTTTGATGTTGGGAGCAAAGATTTATGTGCGATGGAGTTTTTATTTATCTGCCCTGTTCACCTCTACAAGAGCTGGACATAGTCCTCAATTAGTTCCATACTTCTCGAAATGACATGTATCTCTCGCAACTTGAGTCGAGGGAACAAAGACACTTAAGCCCCATCGGAGTGGCCTTTTTAAGAAGATGAGAAGCTTTATCTGACCCAGAGTGTCTCTGAATTCTTTCTCTTGAGAGCGGATTGAATGGCATTTAAGTCTGTTGTTCTGGAACCTTCTTCCACTATTAAAAAAAAAAATTGAATAGAGAAAAGGGTTTTCTCTTTTTTCCTATCAGTATTATTATTATTATTTTATTATAAGAGCTATGGGAACATGAATACCAACCCTCTAAATTCAAGTGGATAAAGGGACGCATACGTCTCTCTCGTCCTGGATTTCTGAATTTATGAATTTAGCTCCCCTGAGTCTGTTCCACAGGAGTAAAGATCTATGTGACCTGGTGGGAGGGGACCAAGATTTTGGATTTCACGGGCCATTGCCGATTTTCATGCATTCATTGAGGTGACCACGAAAGTTACCATTTTTCCTTTGCGTGACATCAGAACATTTTATAAAGGAAAATGATGCACTCTCGTCACCATCCGTTCAGAGGAGATGGTGCAGTCGTCAGAACATGGTTTGAGAAGACGTGGTTCCCATTTTGGCTCAAATGAACAGCAAGGTCAGAACTGAGTAGGGCAGTCACGTTTTCAGGCAGAGGGCTCCCGGGCTGTTCTGGTCAGATTCTAGAGTGTCATAGAGGTGACCTCCTGCCCCACTCTGAAGGCAGGGAACGTGGGACAGACACCTGGGTGAGGAAGCTGTGCATGTTGTCTCATCCAGGCAGGAAGAAGCTGCACAGAAGCACAGCCGGCAGAGGAGACAGTAGCATCGGTTGCCAGCAATGGGAGGCATCACCCTGACCCCAAGAGCCGTGTCTACTGCCTAAGGCAGTCTCCTGTAGGAGTGAACTGGAAATCAGAGGTAAGGCAGCCCTTCCACTCAGCGGTGAAAAGTTCCCCTCTACCCTTCCCTCCACCCCCGGCGGAACATACCCCCACCCCACGTTTATACCTCAATCTTCACCCTCATTCTCAGAGTAGCCACTCACGGTTCCTGAAGCCCCTGCCAAGTGCAGACCAAGTGGGGGACACAGGTAAGGAAAAGGGAGGGATTTGGTTACATGAAGATGAGAGGAAATGGCACTTCGAAATGAGAAAAAGTGGGATAAAGGAGGCAGAAACGTTTGGGACTGATAATGACAGCATAGGACCGCTGGCATTTGTCAAACACCTGTTCCGGCCAAGCACCGATGCCTTGCCTCGTTTCACCTTGCCCACGATCTATGAGGTGGAAACTGTGGTTAACCGCATTTAGAGATGGGC
>NW_006433950.1:5506003-5511624 GCF_000325575.1 Pteropus alecto | reverse complement strand
GTCACCCTGCTCGTCAGCTGCAGAGCTGGGAGATGAACCCAGTCCTCATAGTCCAGTCTTGCTGGCCCTCTGGCAGGAACTGGACAGGCACTGACACTAGCAGCAGCGAACATGCGTTAGCGAGATTTCCAATCAGGTAGGTCTTAAATGCCGCCTTAAAGGGTTTGTGAAAGTGACAGAGCCAGGGGAGGCTGTCTTCCACACCTATCAACAGGCGGCACTCAAATGGCCTCCCTGCCCAGAGCTCTCCTAGGCAGCGTCCACTTGCTGAGCAGACAGGAGCTCTGACGAAGAAAGGCCCTTCCTACATGGCCAGGAATCTCCCATCTTCGGCCATTGCCAAGGGCTCCTCACCACTCCGTCCATCGCGAGCTCCCCACATCGAGGGTGTTCTGCTGGAAGTCACGGCTAAAACTTCCAGACACTGGACAGAGATACCCCTCCATCCTAGAACACGACATGACTGGTGAGAGGGGAGGCCAGAGGGGCCATGACAACCTCTTATGCATTTTGGTGAAAAGGGGGAAGACCCTAGGCTTTGTAGAATTCTACCCTTTCCCACAGTAGCTATCTGATCTTGGCCACGTACCTACTTTTCCACATCCGGAAATTTTGGATTCTACTACCAATCTCACGGGGCTGCTGTAAACATGAAAGGAGCTCACGGTGCAAAGGGAGGTGAGGACAGTGCCTGACACACAGTAGGAGCTTAGGTCCACCCAACTCCGTTCTTCCCGAGCCTGTTCTATTGGTAAGTATTGTTTTTTTATGATGATAAACTTTTAATAAATTTTAAGTTTAGACTTACAGAGTTATTCTGAAGCTAGAGGTCCTGTATGTTCTACACCCAGTTTCCCCTATTATTAACACTTTACATTGGCATGGGACATTCGTCATCGTTAATGAACCAATACTGATACATTATTATTAACTAAAGTCCATACTTGATTGAGATTTTCTCACTTTTTTCCTAATGTTATTTTTCCGTTCCAGGTCCCCATCCAATACCATATTACATGTATTCATTGTGTCTCCTTAGGCTCTTCTTGGCTGAGATAAGTTTGTCAGATTTTTTCTGTTTTGTTTTTGATGACCTTGACAGTTTTGAGCAGTACCGATCAGATATTTTCGCAGAATGTCCCTCCGTTGGGACTTGTCCGATGTTTTTCTCATGATCGGATGTAAGAAAAGTGTTTTGGAAAAGAAGAGCACAGAGGCAAAGCACAATTCTCATCCCATCGTATCAAAGGTACATACTATCAACACGATTTATCCCTGACGTTGACCTTGATCAGCTCACTTGAGGTAGTATTTGTCAGGTTTCTCCTCTGTAAAGTCATTCTTTCTTGTCTCCTTTTCCATACCATCCCCTTTGGAAGAAAGTTACTACGTGCAGCCACCCTTACGATGGAGGCAGATTCGCTCCCTGCCCCTTGAGGGCAGACAATCTACATAAATTATTTTTAATCCTTCTGCACAGAAGATTGGTCTACTCTCCCCCCTATTTATTATGAACAATCATTTATTTAAAAGTCCAACCAATCAACATGGACTCGTGGATATTGATTTTATATTTTAGGTTACATACTTTAGGTTATAAAAACAATTTGCTTTTTAAGTTTTTGCTGAACATGTTCTAGTTCTGGTCATTGGGAGTCTTTCAGCTGGATCCTGGATCCCTTTGACATAGTCCCATCATGATGGGTTTGGGTTTCTGACTGCGGTTTTGTTTTTCAGCGCTTTCTCATTTTCTGCCACTGCAAGACACTCAGGCTCATCTTGCTTATCTCGTGCCCTAGCCCTAGAGTTCGAGAATCAGCTATTTCTCCAAGGCGTGGTTCCTTTTATCATAGAAGGATGTTAGAAACCAAGATCCGGGCCTCTGATGTGCACGCTACAACTGAGATGTCATGACTTCTAAGCCCTCTCAGCTGACAGAGCAAGAAGATTATATACCTGTGTACAAGCATATATGTATTAAAACCGTGACATGTAACTGTGTTTCTATATTAAGCTAGACTTGCGTTCATTCTGATGTCTCCAACTCTAATCCACTACCTACGGCTTAGTCTAACCTCCTCCCTTTACTCATCTGTAACCCAGTGTGAAAACTCTGGCTCCTACCATCTGCACCATTTCCTTAATTGTTCAGTTCGGGAATACACATCTTGTGATCTCGGAATTGTTAACATGTCCCTTTGTGGGAAACAACTTTATCAACTAGAGGAGAGCACATATGCACACTTCCTTTGCCTGTTGTCTTACAGTTCTACTCACGTCCACTCATTTCCACAGTTCCTGAGGTCAGCACTTTGTTCCCGCATCCTCTTCCATGAGATCGTTTCATACATTGGTACTGCGGTTAGATTGCTGTCATAGCCTGCGTTCCATCTTGGGATCCCTCAACCGCCTAAAATTTTTTAAGACGTATACGATAAGGTTTACTCTTGGTGCTGTGAAGTTCTCTGGGTTTTGACAAATGTATAATGTCTTGTATTCACCATCGCAATAACGTTGGAAAGACTTTCGCAGATCTAAAAAAATCCTCTGTGCTCAGTCTATTCAGCCTCCTCCCACCCCACCCCAAACCCCATTTTACTGTCTCTATAGTTTTGCCTTTTCTGGAATGTCAAATAATTGAAATAATACAGTATGTAGCTTTTTCGGATTGGCTTCTTTAGCTTAACAATACATTTAAGATTCATCCATATCTTTTCATGACTTGATAGCTCATTTCATTTTCTTGCTGAATAATATTCCATTTATGGACGTACCACAGTTTATTCATTCACCTATGGGAGGACATCTTGGTTGCCTTTTTGGTCATTATGAACAGAGCTGCTATACGCATTGGCAGTTTTTTGTGTAGACGTGTTTTCAAATCAGTTGTGTAAATACCTCAGGGTTCAAATTTTGGGCGATATGGTTGGAGTATGTTTAATTTTGTAAGAAACTACCAATCTGTCTTTCAAAGTGACTGGCATTTTGCATTCCCTCCAGCACTGAATGAGAGTTCCCGTTGCTCCATATCTGGCTGTATCATCGGTTTTTTTTGGCTTTTATCTAATAGATGCGTAGTGATAACGCATTGTTATTTTAATTTGCAAATTCTTAGTAGCGAATGATGCTGGTATTTTTTCATATGCTCATTTGCCATCTGTATATCTTTTCTGGCGATGTTCAGATCCTTTGCTTATGTTCAAATAGGGTGATTTACGTTTTCTTAATATTGAATTTTCAAAGTTCTTTGTATTTTTCAATGTTTTCCTTGTCTTTGTCATACCCTCTGGGCCCGTGCTATCCATGTTGCCCCTGCCTTCTTGCATCTGTATCATCCTGAGCTCAGAACACATGGAATGTTCCATCACCCCAACCTCTCACACCCAGGCTCAGAAGAGATGAAGGCAGCTCCCCAACTGTGACCAGTAGAAACTTAACTGCCTCCCTGGGAGCCATGACTGGGTCTGAACGAGCTCAGCCAGGCTGAGTTCACCCCCTTCTTGATGTCTCCAGGCCCCCGGTGAACTTTGCACACCCCTCATAAGATCATGGGCTTGGGGATGCTCCCTTCTCCCCATCCCAGAGCTGACTCAGCAACAATCTCAGAGCAACACAACCAAAGACTGCTGGTTTAGGTTGCAAGGACCCTTTAGTTCGTTTTATACATGAATAAAGAGACTCAGCTCACAGATGTTACAGGTGTTCTACCAGGGAAGGGTAAACAGAGTTTGATGTATGTGGGATTAAACGCAGTTAAATTGCTTAATTCCTTCAAAATGCAACAATATCACCATTACATGGGAGCGTATTAGAGATACAGACTCTCAGGCCCCACTCCAGACATACCGAATCAGAACCTGCATTTTAGTAAGATCCTCCCAGTTGGTTCGAATGTTCATCAAAGTTTAGGGACCCTGCCTTAATTCAGTAATTTATCACATCATTATTGAGCATCTACCACATGGCAGGCATTGTGCTAAGCATTGAAGATTCATCCCCAAACAGAGAACACCTGCTCTGAAGGAGTTAGTCTGAAGCGGACACTCACACCAACAAACTGCTTCACAAGTAATTGGAGGACTGACTATAGCCAACACTTATGCCATGAAGGAAGTGCGTATTTGAGAATCAGAGACCTGAAGGATGGGTAGGATTGGGCTAAGCCGAAGCCACCATGGACGATGGGTCCACGTGTGTGTAGATCACAAAGGAGAGCATGCAGCTGGCAGAGATTCCCAGACTCGTCTGGCCGGGCCACCCCACAGAGCATTTAATGGGAGCGATGTTCTGTGAGAAGTTGTCCTAGAAATTTCGTCCAACCCAAGACTCAACAGGACGGTGGAGTGGGAGCCTGCACTCAGCTCTCCTGCCTCCCCAAACTAAGCCCTTTCTCCCACACCACGCTACCCTGCCCCGATCCCTGGGGGTCCCCCAGGAAGACATGGAGAACCAAGGCCATGGGCATCAGACTGGCTGCCAGCCAGGCTGGACACACATGCAAGTTATTTTCATGGGGCAGCAAATTCTGGAAAATATGTGGTTTAGAAGCAACATAATTATCATCCTCTAAAATTAGGCTCATAGTCTAAACAACCCCAAGTCTTCCTGCTGCAAAAAAACAAACAATCGCAGGCAGGAAGCCTGCAGTGATGCGTGTCATGTTGGCCAACAGGCCTGCTAGTCTCCCCGCTGAGCTAAAAAGGCAAACAGCATGCAAAAATGTAAATACTATATTATTTTTCAAATACCACCTATTCCATTCTCGCCCCAGCTGCCTCTGCCTGTCCCCCTCGGTGCCCTCTGCCTACCCCGTCCCTCCACACTTTGGCCACGGAACACATAGATGTATTTTTTTTTTTTTCAGAAGCCATTATCGAAACTGCTGATGTAATAAGGCCTGGGTATATGAAATTCACTTAATAACTCACGCTTAGTTATTTATTGTGAACCTGGGTGCATTCTGCTTGATTCCATTTCCCAGAGAAATATAAGTGCAGCTTTCATCGTGAGCGCCTGAATTTATGGCAAACAGACCGAGTGACATTAAGAAAGCTGCACAATCCCTTCATTCAGTCTTTAATAAGGAAGCCAAGGAAAAATTATCCTAGCTGGTTTGCGGGTGACAGCACAAGAACTTTCTGGAGTCAGAAAGTTAGCACCGCGCCTCCTTGTCAGCCCATTAAAAAGCAAAGCTGGCATGGCATGATATTAGAACCATGTGTGAGAGGAATTTCTCTGGTAAGGCATTCCAAATTCTGTCTCGGAGCCAAAGACTTTGGTGTTAGACTAATTTAAGCAGCATGTTGAAATCAGCGCTCAGGACTTTGATCATACGGAGATCGTTTGTTACAAATTGAACTGACCCAGTCTCTGTTTCTGGCGGATCAGAACTCTGGATTTGTTGAATTAAATGCCTCATTTAGTGTCGTTTGCACATGAAAAGAAACGCTGCACTCAGGAATCTGATAGCGAATTTTTCACCTAACCAACAGGTTTACTTTTTTTATTACTTTTAAACCTAATCCATACTCGGTCCCCACTGTTCCTCGTAACCCCAGGGCTGTTCAGAGTGAAGTTTTAAATCAACTCCCATGTTATTTGGGGGCTGGGGGTGGGGGGGG
>NW_006433950.1:5488763-5505909 GCF_000325575.1 Pteropus alecto | reverse complement strand
GGGGGAGGAGGGGAGGAGTGGCAGGGCAGCAGGAGTCACTGAGCCATCCCTGAATTATCAAACCATGTAATAAAGAACATATTTGGAACCCGGTACCAAAATAAAGGAAAAGAAGAGAAAGCAAAATAAATTAGTCCTCAGTTGTTATTTACTGTCTAAATAACCTGGCTTCCTTTCATGACAACTGTGGGCTAAAAGAGCAAAATGATTTTGCAGACGTTATGATTTTTATCCCGTTGCCTGTCTGGTCCAGCTGAAACTCAGAGGGAGGGAGGTGAAAAGGGCACAAAATAGACCATTTCCACATATGGCTACACTTTCTTTTCATTTTTGAAGTTATAATATCTTTAACTGTAGATAATGATATTATAAACTGTCATTTAGTGCATTTTAAGTATATTACATACATGAAACAGAGATCTAGAAAGAGCTGCAGCTGAAGTCTTAACAAAAACATTGTGACTCGAACTCACCAAGCAGGAGGCAGGTATCGGGTTTGCTTAGAACGGTGGGAAAGCAGATAATCACAAACACAGACTGGGCGTAAATTGTGATCCCAGCCAAGACGGGGCGATGATGATTTAATAGTAATTAACTGTTAATTATTAACACTCAGGGGTCAACAAGCTACTTTGCCGTACGGTTTTACTTTTACATTATTTGGTTCATCTATAACTTTGTTTCCCATAATTTACCGCCCCTTGGTGGGAGGTGGGGGGTGTGTTACTGAGCCATCTCTGCTTCAGCCATTAAAACGGCCCTGACGTCTCAACTAGGGGGCGAAAACACCAAAACATCTATCTTTAGGACATGATTTTTTTTTCCTAAGCCCTACGTGCAGTTAATTCATAAATACCCTCACCTGCAGGTTTAAAAATCCTCTCGTGTAAGGACTGCCTTAATTTAAAAGGAAAAGAATTCATTAATTATTAATTTTTTTAACATCACGGCTCTCGTGTGCCAGGAAAACCAACAGATGATTCTTTAGTCTTATTGGCATGAAGATGAGGTTGACTTTCCTCTCTCTCCCACCCTCACGCTTTTGGAGAAAGAAAATGGTTACGAAACAGATAACGATAATAAATGTTTTATTGGTGAAAAAAGAAAGATCAAATCTTTAATGAAATCAGGATGGGCTTAGAGATGAACTCCGTCTGAACTCGCCAGGATTCATGGAACGTCAATTAAAACAATTTCAGAAGGGCAGCTGACAGCAAAGGGGCTTGGAAGTGTAATTAAAATTGAGCAAAATTTTAGTGTCAGTTTTTCCGGTGGGATCGTGAAAACGTACGGCGGCCCAGGGGAGGAGGGCCGTGGACGTGAGGGCGTCCGTGTGGAAGATGAGCGTTCTAGGCGACACGGTGGGGGTAGGGGGGGAACCCCAGAGACGCTGGCCCAGGCGGCTGCTAACGACACGCACTTGTTAATCCTGTTTTGACCTCCATCCGTATGGTTGGAGAGAGCTGGCTTCTTGGGCTGGAGATTGGCATTTTCAACCTGAAAACAGCCTTTTTTGGTGAAGTCACACACGAGAGCTCCAGTTCAAAGGTCATCAAAGCCCCGTAATGTTGTAGTTAACGGCATGGACTCTAGAACCAGAGGCCCTGGGTTCAAATCTTGCTTTTCCACATTGCAGCTGTGCGACCTGCAGCAAGGTGTCGAACCTCTGCGTGCTCCGCTCTCCCAGCTGTAAATGGGGACGGCGATGGCACCGACTCTCAGAGCTGTCGGGAGGCCTTAGAAGGATATTCCATGGAAAGCGCTTAACATGGTGGTTGGCACCTACTTAGCACTGGTAAGCGCGAGCAAATATTGTTATTTATTAGGGCTGAAAATTAGGATCGTTAACTCCAGAAATACGGCCAGTCCTTTTAAGAAGCAAAGCCTTCTACCCAATGTGGCACAGGACGGTGCAGACAAAATGGAAGGTTTACATGGAGATGCGTGGGGGCCCTGGGGAGCTTTGCACAAGGGACACCATGGCTTCGCGGCTTTGGGAATGAGAGCTGGGGCGCACCCCTTCGTGAGGCCGGTGTGGGAAGACGTGCTGCTGGCGAGCTCCCCACCTGGGCCTGTGGAGAGACTCTGGTTCAGCCTCACTGCCAGCAAGAGGAAAAGGAGGCAAAAGGGAAAAAGAGAGAGAAGAAGGAAGGAAGGAAGGAAGGAAGGAAGGAAGGAAGGAAGGAAGGAAGGAAGGAAAGAAGGAAGGCAGGCAGAGAGAGAGGGAGGGAGTGAGGCAGGGAGGGAGTGGGGAGCTTTGCTCCATGACACACTCTAGTTCCATTGTCCCCCTACAGCAGACCTTTCTCTGACTTGAGCTGGCACGAACGGGCTTCTATTCCTCGGCCACCAAAAGTGCTCTCTCCACACTTGGAGCAGTCACTTAATCTGAGGGAGGGGTTTTCTGCAATGTGGCCAAGGCTAAGCCCTGGTCACAGATACCCAGCTCCATGCGGCACAGTGGCCGCAGGGTTTGCACATGGCACCCTGGGTTGCCTGAGAGTCACCGAGAACGGATCGACACTCACTCACTGGTCAAACCCAATCGGTAGCACGTGGCCTTTCTCTCTGCCCAGGTTCCGACTTCAAATGGATCCAGCCAACAGGTCTCCATGTCCCACCAGCCTCCTGGAGAGAGAATTTCTCTGCCCAGCTCCCTGCAACTGAGAACTTGTGGCTGACTCGGCGGTTTTCCGAAATTCTAGAGCTCCACATTGGCTTTGGGGAACTAGCTTACGATTTTTAAGTCAACTTTCTAATGGCACAGAGTAATAGAAAAAAAAAAATTAATTACATATCCTTTGGACTGTCTTCCGTGATTTTTTTATAGCTGCCGCAGCAGAATTACCTTCCAAATTATATTGGACCCAGGTTATTAAAATGACTTTCAATTCCCTGAGTAGACACAGCGTAGACAGCCAGGCAGGGGAGCGGAAGCAGTAGGAGGCTCCCCCTCCCCGTCCAAAACACACACACACACCCTTTCTAAACTTCTTGCAGATAAGCTGCATGCAGATAACCGAGAATTGACTGGTTCCTCCGCCAATTAATCCGTTTCCTCTGGCATCGGGTATTTACTCCTAGGCTGCCCTCGTTTCCAGTACAAACCGGCCCTCTTGTAATACTCCGAATCCTTTCGATACTTTTCTTTTCCCTCACGAACAAAGGAGAAATGTTTTCGTGCCACTGTATGGACGCCATCAATCTCACTGAGAGGCTGGCTGCGCTCAGCAGAATCCACATTAGAACTTATGCAAAACGGAGGACGGGAGGCGTGGGGGGGACCCCGCTTTCTTTGCGTGGTAGCAATGCATTCAAGAAAACATGCATTTCTGCTGAAATTCATATTGGTAAATGGATTTCCCATCTGAAACATTGTTTTTCACTAAGAGAAGCTTTTAATCCCCTTAAGTTCCTTTCTAATCTGCCTTGGAAACGCTTGTCTCAGGCATATAACAGTGATGATATAACAGATTTAATTTATTAGAACGAGAAGCAGCCAGCCAGCGGAGTATATGCGAGTGCACGCCCGCCGGCGGAGGGGGGCTGTCGGTCCCCGGTGGGTAAAGCCTGTCCCGCCTCCTCCTGAATCTAGATCCCCTGCACTGCCGTGCACCCAAGTGCAGATGTCAGCTCCCCTCGCTCTTTCTGGAGCAAACACCCCAGCTTCACAGGATGAAGCCCTTTATTCTCTAAAATTTAAAGGAAAGTGAAGGAAGGAAGGCCACCGCCTGCTCCTGCGGCCCGGTCTTCTGGGTGGGAGGAGGGACTACCCAGCCTGGAGGGGCCAGTGGCCTAAAGCTGGGCACAGGGTCTCAGTGAGACAAGCATCTCCCACTGCCTCGTCTGATGCGCCTTCTGAGAATAGCAAATGGCCCCAATGTGCCAAGAGTCAGGACGGACGTGCAGCAGCCATCCTTACCACGCTCCTTGTCACTCCCAGCCAAGACAAGGAACAGAATGATACAGAAGTCGACAAGCCCTGCTCCGTCCAAATTCGGTTTGATCTGGGAGGCGGCAGGAAATGCACGCTCGTGGCTGGCCTGCTTCGTTCTCGAACCCAGACTCTAGAATGGAGACGGCTGGAGACAAGGGTTGGCTGAGCCCACCTGGCTGCACCCAGAACAGTCCGATGTCCCCGGGGACATCCACACAGAGCTCAGTTTCCTCTTCCTCGAACAGAAAGCTGTTAGTTTATTCACTTAGCGCCTGCGCGTGAATGCTCCCCTGAGCCAGCTTTTAACGCATGGAGATAAATAACGCTCAGCCCATCACGATTTCAGCACCAGACATCAGTGGCACTGTCTGAGCTGGCCCCTCTGCTGTCACACGCAGTATGGCCCAGATCGTGGCCTCTGGAACCAGAAAGCCCTTTTAACGCATGGAGATAAATAACGCTCAGCCCACTACGATTTCAGCACCAGACATCAGTGGCACCTTCTGAGCTGGCCCCTCTGCTGTCACACGCAGTCGTGACACTATAGTGGCCCAGATCGTGGCCTCTGGAACCAGAAAGTCCTAGATTCAAACTCCCGCTCCAGCACTTACGTGAGCAGCGTAGTGAGTAATGAGGAGCCGCCCTGTGAGTGACGCAGCCTGTGGAATAGACACGCCCCCGTGGACCTCCAGTGAGGAATGAATGACATCGTTTTGTAAAATGTTAGCAGAGTGCCTGGCACCTTTTAAGTGCCGATTAATTGGAACCGTTATGGCACATGTAGGTTTTTACCCGTAGACATATTTAGCCCTTCTATTCATCCATTAATTCCCCCAAATGTCTATTGAGCGCCCACAATGTGCCGGGCGACACGCTGGACACTCTGTGACAGGAGAGAGCAGCGGATGGAGAGATGCCTAATGAAAACAGCCTTCGAAGGAGGTGCAATTTTGCATTTATTCTTTTATTTAAATGTCAGGCGTGTACACACACGCGCATGTGCACACGAATCCGTGCACTTAGGGGACTTTGTCGAATGGCGAAGCTGGAAGGAGCTGGGGGGTGGGGGATGGTCTCAGACCACCCTCCTCCCGGACTTTTTCTTGAGTAGTATTTTCTAGAAAATGGAATCCTGAATCTAGCAGCGTAGAATGGGGTGACACAAAACCACATGCGCACGAGCGCCGTGGGTCGGGGACACACCCCACCCTGTGGCAAGTGTGTGCTTAGGTAGGAAACCGTGCCCCACGCTCAGTGGGAGCCAGGTCCGCAGCCTTTAGACGGCAAGAAGGAGGCCAGGAAAGAGAAGAGACCGGAGAACTTGACGCTTATTAAAAGCACTTGCTCACAAGCCGTGCTCAGGCCCACGTGGTGCCCGAACCCGGGAACCTGGCCTCGGCAGGGGTCAGGGCCCCGTCCTGACAGGCATGAGCTGGGGAGTCTGGGCTGGAGATGGATGGGGGCGCGAAACACGCCCGTGACAGAGGTAATCCCCTCGACCCAGGGACACGGGCTGGTATTCTGGCCACTTCCCCACACATTTTATGCGTCCAAAGTGGGGGAAGGGAATTTTCATCATTTCAGACATAAATAACTCCGTGAACAGTGTCGAGATCAGACACCTCAAAATTAACCACTCTGTGCAACACAAAGCCTTGGACTGGGCCAGATTTACTGCTTGGTTGCAGAGCTGCCTGACGTGAGCTCGGCAGGGCTCCAAGGGGCATTAAACTTGCCTGGCACTTCTGTCACGGCTCTTTGCAGAAGCCGTGTCCTGCTCGGAGAGGTGCCTACTTCATGCTTTCCTCTTGCTCATCGATTTTGCCTGGCTCCCTCTCCCCGCACCCTGGGCTGTCGGCCCTGCCTCATTCTTCACAGAGGAATCAGAAATGACCAAACTCACGCTCTCTCATTTCTCACCCTCCCCCCAAACCCACAAAGCCGCCTGCATTCAAACCCCACTCTCTTTCACGGAGAAAGGACATAGTGGGAGATGTGTCCCCCCTCCCACCTTTCCCTTGTGTCCTGAACTGTCTCCCCTTCTAAGAGTCTGTCCTCCCAGCCACACGCTCACACTCACGCCAACCACCCCCTCTCTCCTGGTTCACTCTCGCCTGCAATGGCGCGTCCTCAAAACACCAAACCAAACCAAAACATCTCCTTTGATCCCTCATCTGTACCCAACTATGTCCTGTATTTCTAATTCCCATCTTGGCAAAATATCTTGCAAGCCCTGTCTCTGCTTTTTCAACCAAGTCCAACTTCCCTTGATCTTAGCCAAAAGGCCGAGAAGCGATCAACCAAGTCCAACTTGACTTCGCCATCACTCCACCGAAACTGACGTCAAGTTTATCAGCGACTCCGTGTTGTCAAATGCAAGTGTCTCCCTTCTTCTCTCACCTGGCTTCTCAGTGGGCCTCTCGGTCCTTTCTGAGCCATTTGTTTTTCTCAGCAGCTTCTTCCTCCAAACTCCTCCTCTGTCTGACTGTTCTTTAGTCTTCGGTCGACCTTTCTGCACCCGATGTTTAGCTGTAGGAGGGCCCCGAGGTTCAGGCCTCAGCCCTCCTCCGTCCACTTTGTTCATTTTCTCCTTCGGTGAGGTCATTCTTTCCCATGGTTGTAAATACCACCTATGAACTACTGACTTGCAGAATTAAAGCCCCAGCCCAGAAAATACCCCTGAGCTCTGCCTCGTACATCCGGATGCCCCCTTGACATCTCTTGGATCTCTAATAGGTGTCTCCTCTTGACATATCTGAAACTAGGCAGTTTACAGAAGGAGAAACACAACAGGCTGTTTTAGACATGTCAACGGTATTCAAACTCATTGAGAGTTAATAGAATGTGGATTAAAACAAACTGAGACGTTTTTCACCAATCAGTTGGCAAAGAGGGATCAAAACATTTGAAAATGCACTGTTGACGATTTGTGGGGAAAGGCGTAGGGAATATCAATTGGTATAATCTCTTTTAGGGCAAATAGTCAATATGTATCAAAATGAAAAACACACATCCTCTTTGACCTAGCAGTTCTACTTCTAAGTATTTGTCTAGTGGATACATTCAATTAATATATTCAATAAATGTGTTTCTTTCCATTAATACTTATCCAATACAAAGAGTCACACGTCTGCAAATGGATGTTGAAAGCACTCAGGAAATCATTTAATAGAAGCAATGAGATGGGCTTCGCAAGCGAAAGTAAGTTTCACAGTGTAATACCACTTAACCATTACAAGAATGAAAGAAATCTTTACAAGATAATACAGAAAACTCTCCAAGGAATAATGTTAAATGAAAAAAATTAAGGTGCAGAATGGGCATAATATGTTACTATTGGTATTTTAAAAAGGCAATAGAGACAGAGATACACACAAACAATTACATAAATATAAAATATTATTGAAAGAAGACACAGACAATTTGAAGTGGGGTTAGCCTTTGGGGCAGTGGAACCAGACCAGTTTCTACGAGATTAGGATACATTCTCTGCATATTTTTTTGTACTGTTTGAATTCTCTTTGCCATGTTATTTCCTCTTCATTTTTAAAAGAGAATTATTTTCCATATCTTAGCTCTTTCTCTCCTTTTAGCTCTCAGCCGAAATGGCACCTTTTCAGCGCCTCTTCTACCCTATCTGTGTCAGTCTCCCCTGTTTATTCCTACCTCCCACTAGAACAGCTCCACTATTAATTACTGTAAATACCGGAGCTCCCAGGAAGCTTCGATTCGCCTTAGTATAGAGTCGCCCCTAGCATCCCACGTGAGACACCTGCACCGCAGTCAGGCTCTCGCCCTCGATCCTGCTTCTTTTTTCTCTTTCAACACATTCATCGCCACCTGACACGATACACTCTCTACTTGTTTATCGCTGGCTTTCCCTCATTAAAATGTAAGCTCCAGAAGAACAGGAATCTTCCTCATTTTGTCCAGAGTTCCATCCCCTGGGGCTGGAACGATACTTGGCACACTGCAGATGTCCAATAAATATTTGTTGAATTAACGAATGGTTCTACTGCGAAGAGAAAAACAAATAAAGGACGAGACTTTTCAAGGCCATCGAAAATATCCAAGGCCGTGAGTTTAGTGCCAGGTCTGAAATTCATTTAGGTCCTCGCCAGCACCCTGTCCACATCGCGCTGACGTCGGCTTGCTGAGCGAACGGCCTGGGGATGCGACGTATCATACCAAATGGCAGAAAGAAAATAAAGGAGACGAGAGCAGGTAGCTCTACAGGAGAAGCCCAGACATGCGGAGAACCGGAAGAAACAGCATTACAGAAAGCACAGGTAAGAGCGTTTTTAGCAAACCCCCAAGAGGAAGCACCTTGCTTGGTCAGCACCCTGTTTTAGAGAAAGTCGGAGTTGGAGAGAGATGAGAAACGAGGAAAGTCAAAGGGCGGCCTTGAGCCTTTACATCACCCAGACGGAGCTGAGCTCTGGCATCAGAGTGGACACGGGCCAAGGGGAAGAGTGAATGAATCGTCATGTTACTTACAGCCCCAGCGACCTGGCTCAGGGAGGTATGAGTCAGCAAGTTACTGGGAGGCAGTGACTTCAGTGGATGGGCTTGGGCAGTGGGCAGCCTGCGAGTGTGTGCCAGGGACCTCCAGACCCGCTGCCCCCAGGGGCCAGAGAAGCAGCCCTCTGACCCACTGGGGACGGGCTTGGGGTTACATGATGGCCACGCTTCTCATTGACTTCGGAAAACTGCGTTGTCAGCCCTGGTGCTATAGTGCCTGCATCGATCCTGCCGGGGCCTCCCAGAACCTCAGGAAACCTCATGTTTTCTAAATTGTACTTTTATGCTCAGCAAGCCCTCAGGCTACCTGGTTAAAAGTTTACATTAAAAAATCCTTCATAATTGGTTCGTTTGAATGGTGCCCTCTGCAGAGTCATCAAGGCAGGCCGGGTTCATTAGCAGCCGTTCACATAAAATCCAAGCAGTAAAATGTCAATCATTCTGGGGCTTCAAAAACTGTCTGCGGGCTTCCCCGAGTTCCAGCACATGCCAACATGAATCAAGCCAGGGCGAGATGAGGGTGGTGTGGCATCTTCTAATCCAGCCTTTCTCCACCTTGGCGCTGTTGCCATGTGGGGCCGGATAATCCTCTGCGGTAGATTGTCCTGTACGTTGTAGTATGTTTCATGATATCCCTGGCCTCTGTCTACTAGACGCCAGTGGCTCTCCCCTGTTTGTGACATCCAAATATGTTCTCAGACATGGCCAAATGTCTAGTGGATACATTCAATTAATATATTCAATATATATATGGCGGAGAGGGCAAAATTGTCCCAGATTGAGAACTATTCTTCTTCTCGGCTGCTCTTCTATCCATTCAGATGGCTGGAATTTGAAAGAAAAAAAATCAACTCAGAAAAGACATTTCTTGAAGGTCTCCTACAATGCTTGGCACTGGATAGGGTCAAAAATAAGGTGCACGTGGCCCCAGGCATCTGTCTTGAATAAAGAGGGAACCAAACCCTTAGTTCATTCTCAACAACTTGGTTGCAAGGCCAGGTTTTAGCAGGAAAGGCGGGCAGGGTGAGGCCAGGCGGTCTCATTAAGAGAGAACAGGTGGCTGAGGGCTTAAGAAATTCCTCCAAGGAAGACCTCGGAAATACTTGTGTTTAGATCCTCTTGTAAATGGACGTTGCTGGCCTTGAAAAGAGCACAATGGGTGGACAGCAGTGAATCATCTAAGTTAATTATAGAGACCGCTGCAGAGCCCTGCAAAGCTGGACTGAGCTTAGGCTGCAACGCCAGGCAGCGCAACTGCCACCGATGATGACGTTTATGTTACTAATTGGCACTGACGCAGCCACAAAGCTGTCCCTGCTCCGGGCCTATGCCAGGAAAAAGAGAAAAGCCGGCAAGAAAAACACAGTAGTATTTATCACACCTTCTAGTGAAAGACGGCCGCCACGTCCCCCCGCTGTGGTCTTTGAGTTCTCGCGGGATGGTGCTGAGTTCTCGCGGGATGGTGCTGAGACTGGCAGATGGACAGGTGCAGGGGGCGGGGCGGAGGAAGCCCATGTAGACAGCAGCGGAGGTGGAGCCACAGAAGGAGATAGAGCGGACGGCAGAGGCTCGGGTGTATGTCGCTTCGTTGCATTAAGGGTTCGTTTAAGTGACAGTGGAATGCCCCCAAGAACTTGCCGTTGACCAAGGTCATGTAGCTCGGAGATTGAAGTAGACCCTCTACAGACTACGCATAAGCAGGGTTCTCTCCGGTGCAGCCACAGATGGCCGCGTGCGGGGTTGGGGGAGGGGGGCGGGAGAATTTGGGAATGTCCAACACTCTTGTCCAAGTACCGGGAGTGATTTCCAGCAGACAGGCCTGGAGGTGTTGGAAATGTAGTGAGTGCAGAGGAACGAGAAGGCATGGCAGCTCAGAAGCACATTTCCCAACACATGACACGGTTGTCCCAGGCGATACAGAGATGGTTCCGGGTGACTGAGGGACACAGCTTTCCCTAACGCTGAATCACACGGGGAGAGAGGCATTCATTCCTTCCCACGTCTTTGAGGACTTCCAAGGAAGATGAGGAGAAACTCTTGGCTTGGTGCTAGGACATCTTTAACATGGCTTCGACGTGGGGTCATCTCTCTCCCTTTTTGGCAAAGAGAGAACAGACCTCAGGCCCAGGCCTTGGGCCAGCAAGGCTATCTGGGAAGAATTTAATGATGTTGACTTTTACTTTTCTTTCAAAGTCAAGTTTATCAAGGCCTAATTCACATGCAGTAAAATTCACCCTTTTTGGTGTCTAGTTCCATGAGCTCTGACAAACACATATAGTTGTGTAACTACCATCACAATGAAGATACAGAACGTTTCTACCTCTCAATGCCCCTTGAGGTCAACCTTCCCACCACCCCCAGCCCCTGGCAACCAATGATCTGTGTTCTCTTCCCATAGTTTTGTCTTTTCCAGAAAGTCATAGAAATGGAATTATACAGTATGGACCCTTTTGGGTTTTTATTTTGTTATGTTTATCTTTAGCTTAGATTTATGAGGTAGCATACTGGTTCTCCACTTAAGGTAGTTCTATAAAGTGTTCTTTTTAAATAAATCAACATTTTAAAAAAGAGATTTGGTTTACAGACAGATGTTGTTAAGGAACTGTGCCGGCGTTGTGTAGATATGGCAAAAATTGGAAAGACTGAGTGAGAATTCTCAGGAGCTAGAAATGATCTGAAGTGTTATCCTGCTTGCCCATTAACAAGTTAGCTTGCTAGGCCCATGGATGCTGGCAGAAGACACGACCTCTGGATCAGAGACAAGGAATGTTGTTACTCATGGCACAGACAGCAGCATATTTGCAACCGTCCCCGTTGTCCCCAACCCCACGGGGATGACATAGATTCGTTAGATGGATACCTGTCCATGCAGGGAGGTTGCATTATAGAGAGAAGCTCCAAGCTTAAGGAACTGGAATCTTTAAAATGAGTGGTAAGCACACCTGTCTTTCATTCTGGGGGTGACACTGTCTCTATCTTCCAAAGCCATTCGTTATACAGAAGTCAGTCAGTATCTCTCTTGTAAAACATGCAGATATGTGAGAGACTCCCCTGGAGAATGATCTCCCAACACAGTGACTGAAATTTGGGCCAAAGTGACTTACACAACAGAAAAAGAAAACGTAAGCTGTCACAAGTTGGGGGTCCAGAGGAGATGTCACGGCTAGGTGGACTTGAACACCATGTAACCCTGTGGAAGGCTCTCCCCGGAGGGGTGAGAGGCCTCAGATTTGCTGAGACGTGATTCCAAGGCCCTTTCTTCCCACCATGTACTTTGCAAAGCAACCTTCCTGTCAGGATACGGTCTCCTACGGGTTCTCGCCCGGGGAGGCGCGCCCTGCTTTGTCCACCTGGCCACACCATGCTTGCACATAGCTGTACTTCTGATTACCGTTTGCATTCCAGTTTATCCATCGGACTCCATGCTTGTTAACGTGAGTCTGTCTCACCCTTACTGTGCCCATGAAACTGAGCTTCTGATCCTGAAAGGTTGAGAAGCAGACCCCTAAATTTAACATGGTAAACTGTATAATAACAAATAATGTCCAGCACTCAGTATATGTTCTAAGTTTTGTAGATTCATAATCTAAGTTACATTTCCAACCAGCCATATACTTGGCAGGTACATCTAAGAGTTATATTTTATAGATGAAAAAAGTCAAGTGTAGGGCGCAAATTACTACACTAAAGGCTCACAGGTATATGTGGCAGAGCCAACATTTAAACTTGGTCTGGCCGAGGCCACAGCTAGTCATCTAATCACTGCTCATCATGGCCTTGCCAGAGACGTCCTGACTCAGTAGGCCTCGCAAGAAGCCAGCCAGTCTCACCTGTGGAACTCCTCTACCCTCCGTGCTGAGTGTGCCCTGACCTGTCCTGCCAGTGAACAGGAGATGGGCAAAGCCTTGGGCTCTCTCTGGGGAGAGGCCCTGAGTATACTTATGGGGACTCCGGCCCATGCCTTTTAGCACCTTCGGCCGCCCCAAGTCAGGCTCACCTGAACGTGGAGGCATCTCCTGTTTGGGGAGCCCTGTCCTCTCATCTAGACTCCATCCAAAGCTTTCTAGAAAGTTCTCATAAAGTTCTGGGGCCTGTCCAGTTACTACTATTACAGAACACATCACCCCAAAACCCAAGAGCTTAAAACAGCCTTTTTATTTTGCTCACCATTTTGCAGGCTGGAAATTGGGAAAGGGCTCAGCTGGGACATTGTCACTTGGGCTCTTCATGTGGCTGCCATCAACCGTAAGCTGGGCCACACACATGAGGCGGGGCAGGGGGTGGGGGTCTTGATGGGCCTGGGCATCCATAAGGGCTCACCCACCGGGCTGGTCGTTGACTCTCAGCTGGACTGCTGACCCCGGCAGCTGGCATCTACACATGGCCTGTCCACCAGCGGTGGTCTCGAGGCCACCAAACTCACTACACATGTCTGGCGTTCCCCAGGAGGAAGTTGCAAAGTCTTTTATGACCTAGCCTTGGAGTCACATGGTACATATTCTTTTGGACAAAGCAGTCCCAGATGTGGCTAGATTCAAGGGACTCATTTCTTAATGGAAAGAGAGTCAAAGAATCTGGGGTCCATGGTTTAAAACCACCATAGGTGCCAACCAGATTCCCTCGTCTTGGTCCGAACTAGCAGAATGGGCCCCTTGCACTTTTGGATAAGGCAGCCCAAGGTGGGACTGAGGATGAGGAGCGCCTAATCCACCTCTAATAATTATGGGCGAGATGAAAGACAATATGACCTTTGACCTCACCAAAAAGACTTTTCAACAGTGGAACCCAGGTATCTCCCCAAAGCCACCCTTGACCTATCGATCTCATACCTCCCCATATGCCAGGCTCACATCAGCCGACGGAAGATGCATTTAAAATACCTTCCCATTGTTTAACAGTCCAACCCAGCCTTCACACCACTGTCTGGTCGGCATCTGTGAAACGGCTTCGCATGCCGCACACCTGTTCCAAAGCCTTCGCTGACCCTCCATTGCCCATAAGAGAACAAGGAAAGGCTTTAGCCCGGCATTCAGCCCACAGCTTCCCTCCAAGCTCTCCTCGTGCCCGCTGGACATGTTCTTGATCCCCCAACATTATCTGTGCCCCGTCACTTGATAACCAGCTGGTGCTGCCTTGAATTGATACGAACATCATTCGTACGCGTGCTGACTTCTCTTTCATTCATTCATTCACTCATTCACTCATTCGTTCCTTCAATTCATTCATTCATTCTTTACTGAGAATCCACTTGGTGCCATACAACCTGCCACTGGATGACAAGCTCCTTGAACGTGGAAAGCTGTGTGAAACCAGGAACACAGCACCTGCCCAAAACCAGGAGCCCTGGGTACAGAGTCAAATGTTAGCTGACATGTTGACAGGGGGTGTGAAAGAGTTTGCCATGTGGAGGGGAAGGACCGGGCAATTGGGGGGGAAGTAGGTTTCATCGGAGGCAAATTCTGGGCCTGGGTGAAGAAACGTCGGCCACAGAAGAGCGAGAAAAGACAGGCTGAGGCCAGCCTGAGGGTCATACTGTACCATATGGTACAGGTATGTTTTAGTGAGGACTCTGGGCTGAAGGAAACCCACAAACTCAACTCAAGCTCATTAAGTCAAAAAGAGAATTTATTTGTTCATGTTAATATGAGGTTTTCAGGCTGGATCCGGAAGCGGAATGACGTCATCAGGCATCAACCTGGCCCTCTCCCTCTCAGCCCGTTCCCTTGGTCTCGGCCCATCTAGAGCAGGCTTTGTCCCCGTGGTGAAAAGCCAGACTGCGGCACTCAAGTTGGCATTCTCCCCTCCAGTAACCCCCATGGAAAGAATGCATCGCTTCCTACTTATTCCTGCCAGAGTTCTGGGATTGAACCTCTTTGAACTGCCACTGAATCACGTGCCCATCTCTTAGCAGTTACTGTGGCCAAGGGATTAAACATCCTGATTTTCCAGACCTGGGTCACACGTCCATCCTTCAGCCAATCACTAGGGCTGGACGGGGCCTCTCCCTGAACCAACCGCTATGGGTTGTGACCTTGAATGCTCTGATTGGCTAACTAGCTAATCCTAGGTCACATGCCCAGACTTGGAAGAGGGAAGTGCAGAGTTAGCCCCCTTTGACCCATGTGGACTGAGCATGAGAGGGGGAAATGTAGATTTCTCCAGAAATAAGCACGTAAACCAGCAGACGTTGCTTACACAATGGACAGTCATGGAAAAAAGATTCCAGAGCAGGCACTGACATGTCGAGGACAGCATTTTTGGAAGTCTTATTAGACAGGCAGCCCTGTGCCTCTGGGTTCCCTCAAGAGAAGAAGCCCTCTCTGCCCCACCTGGAGCGTGTGACTCCCAGCTCAGCAAGCCACTGCCAGCTTCAGCCTACTCCCCTGGTCCAGGGAAAGTGGCCTCCACACTCCTTCGCATGCCATGGGAGGTCTGAGAGCAGAAACTGCCTCAACTGCCCCAGGACCCTGACACCCCAAGGCTGGAGAGCACCCACACACCCACTCCAGCCAGGAGACCTGCTTGCATGGCTGACCACAGTGCTCCCACCAGCCCCCGGCCCTGGCCTCCAGCGCAGCCTAATCTCTGGAACAGGTGGGAGGCCTGGGCCCCGACTCTCAGCTTTCACGGCCAGGAGCACAGCAAGGGAAAACTCATTACATGGTTTTAACGGGGTTTAAAGGCGTTAAAGAGTCCTGTGGGCCAAATTAAGGGGCCTCGACTTACAAGCCGAGTTATGAAGAGATCTAAGGCATGTTTAGGCCGAGAGCAGGAGCCCAAAACTTGGTCGAGCACAGTCGCGGTGAGAAAACTATGCGCCCCAGGGAGTTGCAAACAGAAGGAATTAGCAGGTGCTGGAGGCTGGGCGGCCGGCCGGTCAGGGCATGGAGAATGCCCGAAGGCCAGAGCTTTCCCTTTCTTCCCCATAAATGGTCTGAAAAACCAGGCACTACCCATCAAGAGGCAGCTAGTTAAACAAATTAAGATTTAATCGAGGTCTATCTTCAGGATGGGATACTACGCGACTATTCAAAAGACTGAGACGCGTCCATAGGAACTGGCACAGAATGGTTTCCAAGACTCATGATTAAGTCAAAAAAGTGAAAATAAATAAGACACAGGACAGTGTGTATCATCGGCTCTCATTGTTTACACACACGCACACACGTACACGCTATGTAGGTTTGAATCATGATATTTCCATTTTTGTAAGTCGGAATATTTATGTACGTCAGTCATATCTACGTGTATGCAATTTCCGTGGAGAATATCTCTGGCAGTTTACACAAGACACTGATAACCACGGTTTCCTCTGAAGACACACTGTGGGACTGGGGGTCAAGGGTGGGAGACGGAGTTGCTTTTCAGTGGATAACCTTTCATACCGCCGGAGTCTTTTAAGTCCTGTGCCTAGTTTCTATTTGGGGGGAAAATTTTTCAGAAATATATTGGGTGATTCCACTACGCCAAGTGTTTATATGCACATCATTATCCCTCTCAGTCCTCACGACACTCCTATAAGTGCCAGCAACAGTCCCATTTTACAGATGAAGAAACTGAGGAAGAGAGGGCAGAGACTTTTAAGGGGCTGAGCGGGATGCATAGCCTGGTGTGTCTGGCTCTAAAGGTCAAGTCCTTGCCCATGAGGAATGCCACGTTTCCTCCTACGGGGTGATTCAGACCAGAATCCCCTGGGTCTGCCCTTCAGCGCCCTTCCTGAAACAGCATCCGTGAGCCCAGCAATCAGCAAAGGGCTTCTCTCTCTCACTCCGTCGTCACTTTGCATGTGGAAGGAGGGTTCCATCAAGGGTCCAGTCCCTTCTCTGATGGAGGCCCATCCCAAGGACAGAGCATCAGGGGATCTGCTCAGAAGGCCAAGGGGTGCTGACTTGTCATCTTCTGAGAGTGCAAAGGCTCCAGGTGAGTCCCCCAGGGGGCCATTCTCTTCACAGGTCAGGTTTGACACACATCTTTGGCCCACTGTGGCCCGCCCCTTCTGTGGGGACACCAACGAAAATAGCTGCTGACCACAGAGATAGAGTTCACTAAGCCCCACTGCCTTCTGATGTAAACACAGGAAGAATAGTCCTATGTGCGGGCGCTGTCCCCAGTGTTTTACAAATATTGTCTCAATTCAGCCTCACAATGGGCCCACGACGTAAGCTACGACACAATCCCGATGCACACATGAGGGAACGGGCACAGAGAGGCTACGCAACCTTCCCGTGGAGGCAGAGTGCATTTCGAACCTGGCAAGGCCCACGTTTTTCTCACCACATGGCACTCTCTGCCGAGACCATTACTTTAGAAGGGGCCACATCTATCTCACTGTGCCAAGGAGAGCTTGACTCGGGGCCAAGAGGTAGGTTCAAGAATCAGTCTCTCTCTATCATCTATAGAAGGGGAATAATAACAAGAGGACAGATGCAGGAGTCAAATCCTGATTCATGGTTCCAGAAACCATGACCTTTCCAACACTCCCAGCCGCCCCACCCCCACCCCTGCCCGCATAGGTGGCTGGCGGGGAGGCGCCTTCTGGTGGTTGCTTGTCTGCGTTTGTCTTTGGGTTTTTATGATGCCTAGGAGAACATTTCCAAAAGTTGAAAGCTGAAAGGCAGGTCAGAGGGATCAGTGGAGTCTCGTCTCTTAATCCAAGGATCCATCTCTATTCTACCGGATAGGAGGGAA
>NW_006433950.1:5486348-5488591 GCF_000325575.1 Pteropus alecto | reverse complement strand
CTGAAGGAAACAGCAGTGCTCTTGAACTTTGATAAACCCATCTACTCACGCCTCTCAAGGTCCTTGGACGGAGCAGGTGTTCGTGTGTCAGCCTGTTAGACAAAATTTTCCAGAAAGAGAGCCTATGGGGTTACCTGAGAGGTAGAATAAACATGTATTCAGGGCACCAGTAAAGCTAGTCATGATCCAGTTCCCACTCCCAAGCCCCAAAATTGAGGTTTTGCTATTTGATTTTTTTAAATAAATGTTTTTTTTATCATGCAGAACATTGGAATTTTGATGTAGATGTCTAATACTTATTTTATACATGGCTGAAGAAATTAACTCTTGTCAGTGCCTAGAACCTCAGTATTAATTATGGTCATATCAGTTGCTATAACAAACAAACCCCCAAAATGTATGTTGGTCCAAACACGAAAGAAAATTACTTCCCTAAAGTCTGATAGGGGTTCTCCTATCCAGTGCTTGGCTCTCTTCCACGTGGTGATTCAGGGACCCAGGTTTTTTGTATGGTGTGAGCTTCTACATTTAATATGTGGCTCCCAAAGTTACCACATTCATTGCCATGATCTGCAGAAGGGGAAAGCATAGCGCATTGCCTGTGGGAGGTGTTCCCAGGTTGGGCTGAATTCCATCTGCTCAAATTCCATTGGCTAAAACTCAGTCACATGGCACACCTTGGTGAACGAGACTGGGAACTACAGTCTAGGAGAAGGTCATAGGTTTGGTCAATGGCTGGCTAGTCTCTGAAACAACCTCCAAAGGTCTTAATCTGACCCTGACGGAGAAGCTGGTTTATTTCCAACTCTAAGCAAGATACTGAGGAGAAGGGGGCCAAGTCTCCAACCCCCCGTCAGGTATCTGGGAAAAGAAACTCTTCGATAAAGAACAAATGATTAAAAACTGCTTTAAATATAATGTATTGACTTAAGAAGACCATAACACGTGCATCTTCCAGCAAGTCACCACTGGGGCCGCAGAAGCTCATTCCCACTGGGGAGCTCTGGGACCCTCACAGAATATGCTCCCAGCAGAGGGGCCAGGGAGCTGAGGTATTTACACACTGACCGTCAGCAGTTTACGCGATGCTAATTTCCTGGCGCTCCTGGTCTGTTGTGCAAATGGGCAGAGCAGACGCCCCCAGCCAGAAAAAGGTGCCGAGGTTGGCAGGCGAAGTCGGGTCACCGCCTTGGGCTGACGTGGAAGAGCTAAGGGCTCTTGGCATGACAGCCTCTGCTGTCTTCCTCGGATGCCATGAGTGAGAAGCACAAGGTCTATGAAAATGAGACGAAATGATGGGGCAAAGCTGAAAGAGGCGTGGGCTCTGGAGCCAGAGCTCCTGGCTCGAAACCTGGTTCTTCCACATGGCAGCGGCGTGACCTTAGGCAGGCCAACACTTCTCCGGCTCAGTTTTCTCATCTGTACAAGGGGCAAGCGATAGTTCCTGCCTCAGAGGACGGCTGGGAATATCAAATGGGACAATTCTGTAGAGGGATGGTGTTTACATTCCCCTCTCCCCTCACAGGCAGGTGGCTTCCTCTCCCAGTCAGTCATCACACGGTCAGAAATCAGGTGGCACTTTTGGCCTCTCCTCTGGAAACCAAACTTCCCATGACCCAGGGAATGGCAAAATTCCCGGCCTGGCCGCCCTCTGTGCTCAGTTGATCCCGCCGGACACTCGATAGCCCATTTGTACGTGATGGCATTCACTTCTCTGTTTGTCGGATTCCAGTTTCAGGCCAGTTCTGAGCACCGGCCCACAGAGAGAACAATGCCCCCTCTGTTCGCCCCCAGCTATTCATGTCGACTTTTGTTTCAGCCTAAAATAACACCACACTGGAGGGTGTTTCCTTAACATCACCGAGCCCTGTGGAAAATGCAGTGGGTTCTGGCTGCTCAGGGTCCCTGGCTGATAACGATGTCGTGACGTATAGGTGAACTCCTGCTCTCGCGGGGCGACGGTGACCCTGGGATTAGGGCCGTGCTTATCTCCCAGGACATCTCCGAGTGTCTGGGATTCCATTTCACAGCGGAGGCCCTGGGGGCTGAAGTTATGTTATGTGCTTGTGAGCAAAGTGGACTATTCCTGGTCGGGGCTGGAGTGGATTATGGCTGATCATTCGGCCTAAACCAGGGACATCTGAGAATGTTGAAGAAAGGGAAGGGGATTCCGCAAACCCAAACAAACACGGACTTCAAGGCAGGCTCGGCACTAAACATTTTAAAAGGCCTGCCTGGGCGAA
>NW_006433950.1:5483370-5485929 GCF_000325575.1 Pteropus alecto | reverse complement strand
GGGGGGTAGGGGGGGGCGCGACGCTATCGGGTAACTTTTTCCATAATTTGCAGAGTCGAATGTGTTGCTGCCGTCGTCGCAAATTCGCTTTCCCATCTGCTCTCGAGAAATCAGACAGAAGCCCACTAACCGATGGGCGAGAGCCATTCCAAAAACGCCGTAGAACGACGACGAAACGTAAAGAAAAACGTCCCTTTGATTGCAGACAAGCTTTCGAGTTCGTTCAGCAGCCCCGTCATGAAATGGAACTGAACTTCCTTTCTGATTCATTCTTCAAAACCTCAGGGTCGATTTTATCAGAAACAGATCTGATGGCCCGTGGCCCTCGCGGGGTCAGCCTCGATCCCGGGTCCGCGTCTTCATTAAAGCGCGTCTGTTCGGTTTGCGTGGGGAGAAATCAGAACCTATCGGATTCGATGCCTTCTTTGTTCGTGAAAAAACGTCCTGACCTTTCTCTTGCCTCATGAGGGTCACCAGAGGTGACAAAAGGCACACAACACAATATTTTCCTAAAAGAACCCCAAATCTCCACCAGAAACTCATGGCACTGGACGTGGCTGGGCCCTGGCCACTGAGAAGTGAGGAAGAGTCGCTGGCCGCCACCAAAGTCTGCTCCTTACGACTTTGGAAGATGCTCGGGTGACTGCGGATGTTCCCTAAAGCTGAAAGCAACAGTTTAAGTCCCTCCCCGCCACCCCATGGCCCTTGGCATGGATGCGCCCTTTCACACTAACCTTAACTAAGCCACTTAAAAAGAAAGTGAGGGGGGGGGCGTGTGGGGGAAATCTTTATAGATCGCCATCAAAACCTGACCACAAATGGTTCCAATTTGCCGCAGTGATTAAATCTATGTGCGTTTAAGGGTTTTCATTCAGGTCATTTGCTACTTTGGAATTCTGCTGCACGCCTTGCTAAGAAAACTAAGTTAGGAGTCACTGGCGAGTGTGAAGAGGAAGAAGGTTACTAAACAAACCCCAAGCAGAGCTTAAGTGGATATAGAAAATAAAGACTCCGAATTCTAAATATGGATCTGAGCCGAGTGTCGAAGGGATTAGAGCTGCCTTTATGCCTGGTGGGGCGGCCCGAAAACCCGCTTGCCTTTTCAGAGCCGGCAGCCTGGGATCAAAGTAACAGCCACCAGTTTGTCAATATGCTAAGCTGGGTGTTTACACAAAAGTGTCAGCGTGTGCTTTCCACCACAAAGAGGCTCATACATTCAAAGATTAATTACTTCCAAAACAGAGATGGTGAGTAAATGCTGGCTCCTCTTTGGACTAGGCTCCTGCCGACCCAGGATGAGATGTGCTGCCAAAAACAGAGTTAGGGGTTAGCATCGAGACGCCGACTGAGACTCATCTCGATCCCAGTACTTTTTTCTTAGCACATGTGGTTTCTTGGTATTTCACCTACCTTGGAATATATCGCCTGGACTCCAGGTGGTCAAAAGCCTCATGTGTAACGTGTGTCTTTTTTCCATCTGTCTCTCTGTCTCTCTCTCTCCCTCTCTCTCTCCTTCCCTCCCTCCCCCTCTCTCTCTCAATCTCTGTCTCTCCCACACACACATACTGCAGAGTCCTTGTGAAATGCACCTGACCAAGCCATTTAACTTCAGCCTCAGCGTCCTCCTCTGTAAGGTGAGGACAGGAAACGTGCTTGCCCCATCTACAAACACAGCCCAATTAGAAGATTCAAAGGAAAGAAAAGCCATCATAATAGAAAGCA
Source organism: Pteropus alecto (assembly GCF_000325575.1). Lineage (NCBI taxonomy): Eukaryota > Metazoa > Chordata > Mammalia > Chiroptera > Pteropodidae > Pteropus > Pteropus alecto. Next base: position 5,484,207 of record NW_006433950.1, on the reverse strand, counting down.
ATAAGGTAATGGTGACGATGGCAGATTTTTACAACAGCATTCTGATAGGACCTTGTTTTATCGGGCATTGAAAACTTGCCTGGGTATGGACTCTACACACACACACACACACACACACACGCACACGGGGACACATGCATACGCACCACTCCTCACACCAAAAACCAAGTCTGGAGCCTCGGATAGGGACCTCAGAGTACGGTTATCAGACCACGTGCATTAAAATGGAAACACTTAGTACCTGCCTCGGGAGGTTCCCAGGCTCCTCTCCAGCTCTAGGACCAAATTTCTAGTACAGTATTTGCTAAATAAGGTGCTCCTATCGCTGTGGTACAGGGACCGCACTGGGTAGTGCAGGAGGGAATGGCCTTCATTTTTACAGCTGTCTATGTCTCTTAAAGAGTATTATAACAAATGTAATGCCACACACTTATACGACTTCAGAGTAGGTGAGCATAACACTAGGCATAGAAGACAACACAGGAGTTGTTTTAAAAATTACCTAAGTCGTTAGATAGAGAGGGAGAAAAAGGTAGTAAAAATCATAAAAAGGGTCAGTAGATGTTTGAGTCTCCCACTCCGGAGGTGAGAGAATCTGTATTTCTCAAAGCTCCCCAGGTGGAGAGCAGGCAGGGCCTTGCTGTCAGCTTTGGGCTCTTTCAGCAAGGAGTTCCCCGCTCACCCCTTTGTTAAAAGAGAAAATGACTCAGCAGGTAGTGGGGCATGAGATTCCACCGTGTGGCTGAGAGCTGGTCCTCGGGGGTGCCCCCAGGGCTCAGGGAAGCTCCTGACACCGAGGAGAACTTGTGGGGCAAATAGTTTTTGAAAAAAAAAAAA
>NW_006433950.1:5472758-5483315 GCF_000325575.1 Pteropus alecto | reverse complement strand
GCTGATCGCCCCGCTGTCAGGATGTTTGCTGGACACCCCGCCTAGAGTAGCCTGAGGTCTCACAAGAAAACCTACAGGGTCAAAAGACCGAGGAGAGGAAGAATGTGTTCTTCCCAGTTCTGCTATGGGGTCTCCAACAAAGTTTACTCGCTCATTCATTCATTCATTCATTTATTCATTCTGCAATCAATATTTACTAGAGACCTACTATGTGCCAGGCACCATTCCAGGCACGGGAGACCCTGTTGGGAATAAAAATGACGACGTCTCTGCCTTCAGGAAGCTCATGGTGGGACAGGGGTAACGTAAAGCCGAGCAGACAAACGTATAAACCAGGGAATGAGAGATAATATAGTCAACGGTGAGGGAAATACCAATGGTAACGTGACAGATGAGAGTACCTGGGGCCAGCCTTCTTTGGAAGAGCAGTTAGAGAGGCCATTCTGAGGAGTGACTGGGCAACTGTCCCAGGCAGAGGGAACGGCAAGGGCAAAGGCCTGGAGGTGGGGACAGCCGGGCCACAAGTGTGACAGGACTGCAGTGAGGGAAGGAGCCGCAAAGGGACACTTCAAGGCAGGGCACTTCAAGTACAGCGAGAAGCCACTGGAGGGCTCTAGCTGGGGAAGGACGGGGTCGGATGGGCATTTCAGAACACCCGGCCAGCTGGACCGGTGGCAGTTCCCTCAGCCCCAGCCATACCGGTCTCCCCGCTTTGTTCCAAATGCTCCAAACTTGTTCCTGCCTCTGAGCCTCCTCTACCGGGAATTCCTTGTCCCAGAGAGCCACATGACCTGCCCTGCCCAACTCAGGCCTTGCCTCCGGTGTCTCTCCATTCAGAGACCATTCTTGACCACACGAGCTGTAAAGGTACACCCTGTCCCCAGAGTTTCCTGTCCCCCGATTCTGCTGCGTTTGTCCCCGTAGCACTTGGCTATTACCCAGCGGACGTATGTTGATGTGTTTGTCCCCAGTCAAATGTAAACACGCCTGGTACGTAGTGAGTGCTCGATAAATATTTGTCGAAGGCATCGAGCAGCTGAGTGGACTCAGCTGGTCCATTAACCTCTCAGAAGCCCAGTTTGTGTCAAACAGGCTTCGCAGTACCCACTCCAAAGGTGATTCACATCCACTCATCGTTTACTTATTAATGGTTTAGTCATTCGGTCAGTATTTAAGAAATATGTATCGGGGATCTTCTACATGCCAGGCCCTGTGCTGAAATTAAATGAGACGCTGTATCCAAGTAGCTAATGGGATAGACATTTGTTAAGACATAATAGGTAACAGGTTAAAGGAACTAACAGGGGACCTACCGTGTGCTATGAATGTTGCCTAGATGGGTGCCCCACAGAAGAAGGTGGCCAGGGCCAGGCGGGAGCTTCGCTGTCCACCAACTCATGCTGTCACCCTCCACCTGCCCGCACCCCCCCTCACCCATTCTCCTCCCTCTTTGCCCCGCCCTGCGCCCCAGGAGGCTGGCGCCAGGGCCTGCACACCCAGGCACTCACGCTCTCTGGCTCCCTGAGCAGACAGGAGGACAAGGAGAGGACAGAAATCTGTCCTCCGCTCTCCTCTTGCTTTGGGCCGTGATTACGGGCAGCAGCGTGTGCCTCCAAGGCCACAGGAACTGGTGGTCAGCACTGCCCGGCAGAGCTCCCATGCCCCCGATCTCCCCTGCCCTTCCCCGCAGAGAGCGGGGAACAGCGCCCTGCTCCTGTGCTGGTCTCTGTGGTGCTGTAGGCCCCGTATCACACCCTTAATGTCCCTGAAAGCAGGCCCGTTCCTAGAGACCTCTGAACCGTCTAAACTGGAAACTATTTGCTGCAGGGGCTCTGACCAGTAGACCAACCACGTCGATGAACGGTTTTTCAAATGGCCGCTCTCGGAGTCTGTCTCGGCTGCTATAACAAAAACATTGTACACTGGGTGGCTTATAAATACCAGAAATTTATTTCTCACAGTTCCGGAGGCTGGAAGTCGGGGTGTCGGTATAGTCGGGAGAGCACCCTTGTTGTGTCCTCACATGGCAAAGGGGAAGGGAGCTCTGCCAGGTCCCTTTTATAAAAGCACTGATCCCACTCATGGGATATGAAGTCGGCTGGGGGTGACCCAACACAGCAGTCATGTATATTTAAATAATAATTTATGTAGGTGTATGTAGCTATACACATATTTTATATATACTCCCCACGCCCCTCCTCACATCTGGAAATACACCCTGGCTGAACCTTTGACACAATCCTGAAGAGATCGTCCCCTCGCCCATGGCCCACCCTGACCGTCATGTCCCTGTGCCCCTCCCACCAACGTGCTGTCCCTGTGATTCTGCAGACGGGTATTCACAGCGTCCATGTACTGTGCCCCACAGAACTTTCTGGAGGCATCTACAGCCACCAGCACACGTTGCCTCGGGTGTCTGAGCCATGGCAACAGCTGTACCCACACTTCGGGATCAAACTGCTCAGTTTCCTTCCAGCTTATAGACGGCAGCTTGTCTTTAGGCCTGGGAAGGAGGCGGCTGTGGGTAGGAAGAAAGTAGCCTTGCAAAACAAGTTGTCAGCTGGCGGTGGGGGGTACGGGGTGCGCGGTGCTGGGGTGCAGTCACTCCTTCACATTCACCCACTCATCATTTTCGCAGGCCGAGGATATGCTGGGCACAATGCTAGGCTCTGAGGACTCGGAGGTGAACTGGCCAGACAAGGACTGAGGCTTTGAGAAGCTCCGTCAGAGAGAGAGAGAGAGAGAGAGAGAGAGAGAGAGAGAGAAACAGGGATGTGCGAACACAAATCTGTTTGCTGAGCCCGCGGTTCTTGGCGGGAGGAGGTGCTCGGAGGGCAAGAGCTGTTCCGTCCGCTTCCAGATGGGCGGGAGACCCCAGCGCCATTCTGGAGAACCGAGGCGGTCCCGGGATGGTCTCCAACAGCCAGCCCCGTCCAGCCAGGAGACCTTCACCCCCCAGTTGGCGCTGACTTGCTGGGCTTTGCTCCTAAGGGGCCAAGGGGAGCACAGCACAATCACACCACAGACGAGGCCACGAGAGTGGTTCATCACGGGAGGGTTGGCAAGCCGACTAATGGAGATACGTGTTGTTCAACAAGAAAAATGGGTTGTGTGGCCTCACTGGTGCTCAGGAAGCCCGTTCGAGGTTGCCCCACACCTCTCCTTTGCCTTATCGCCCATTTCCATCATGTCCGTGATTGCAAAACAGAGGAGGTGTCATCACTCTCATCTGCCCCTGGCATCTGATCGTAGATGGGACCGAACAGATCAGTTTGCCGCACGCAGCCCAGTGCCCGGAAGCTCCCTTTCTGCGTGCGGGGTGCCCGGTGGCAGAGTGCAGCCCGAAAGACTCCCCTGGGCAGCGACCGGGCGAACAGATACAAGGGCTGGTTCCTGCAGTCACAGAGTGTTCAGAAGCTGTCTGATGGCCGCAGCTTTAGGGTAAGCTCCCACCCTCCCACACGGTTGGAGCGATGCCTCAGGTCACGGGGGGAGACGTTGTTGAGAGACGGTGCAGTGGTTGCTCTCCAGGACGGGAGGCAGGCGTCCATGTGTGACGGGGCAAATACTTGGGCCTAAACCCTCGTCTCTCCTAGACCTCACGGCCTCTGTAATTTAATTCCTGGCGCAGGTGAAATGTAAAAGGCCACGACGTGGATGAAGAGATACAGTCAGGTGGCTTTTGTAAAGCTACCGGCTTTTTGAGCCAAGGGACAGCAGGAGAGGAGAAAAATGATATTGACTCAGCGACTGGAGGTTAAAAGTAAATACTGTCAGTGTAAATAATTAGGCTTTTAAAGAGAGCGTTTCACGCCGATTCGCAGGCGCCCATGGGAGCCGGGAAAGGGGGAAATAGAATGAGCATAAATAGCTGACAGCACCTTGGCCTTTTCCATTCCCCGCTTAGGGACTGATAGGTGGCACTTAGGAGGAGAATGGAGAGAATGGCTGGGGGTCCAGGAACCCCCTGATCTGCCTGCCAATTTAAGGGTACCTTGTCCATCTGTGCATTTGTTTGAACTTTTTGCAGAATTTGTGGGTCTCTCCCTAACGTGTAGAAGGGCTGATATTTAAGACATTCAAAAATGAGTACCATCGGACCAGGAAAATGGGCATTTAGGTCCCAGGGGGCTGGGACTGCATTTATCCCAGTTGCCACTGGGTTCCTGGCACAGAGGAGGTGCTCCACAAAGGCCGGACTGAAATCAAGTTAAACACACGGCAGATAGGCTCTCACCAGTCTACCTGTCCCAAAGCTCCGTCACCCAATATTTCCTGGGCAACTTCCAGGGGCCAAGCACCTTTCATCCCTTCATTCCGAGTAGGATCTATTATCCCCATTGATACATGAGGGCTTCAGACTGAGGGCAATGAAATGACTTCGCGGGCCACTCAGCACGTTAGGGGCAGCAGCAGGACCGGAACCCGGAGCCACCCGCTCAGAAGGCCATCATCACCCACAGCTGGCGTAGAGGGCGGGCCTGGGGCTTTTCTGGAGGAGGCCTCAGTGTCCAGGCCTTCAGGCGCATGGGCCCAGATGCCCCAGCCCGTCGGACAGGCCCCGGGCCCAGAGAAAACGTCCATCTTTCCCCCATTTGACCTGTCACTTTCGGGAGAAGGCGAAACCACTTCTCAGATATCACTCTAACATAGGCTGGAGCAACTCCGGCCACGAAGGAGACCGGAATGTGCCCCCGGGGCTTTCCGGAGAAACCCCAAGGTCACCATAATTGCGGCCGGCGGTACCATCCCATTAAAACCACACGACGGGCTGCGCATGTCCGCGTCTGGGGCCGAGGGCCGCACTCCCCCACCACGTGGGCAGCTCTGAAGCCCGATCGTGAACTGTCCACCTGCGGACTTAACGGAGAACCCCTCAGGAGCAAGCGGGGCCAGGCGCTTGACCGTAGAAGCACACGACAGGAAAGTGGCCATGACGGGCAGCGGCATCCTAAACGCTGGGGAGAAATTCGCCGCACTCTGAGTGATTCTCCGTGGCCGGTGGGCCTCACAATGCCTGATGGATCTCACCCCCTACCCTCCCACCCCACTCACAACAAACCCCCCGGGCGGCCTGGAAGGGCCCCACTGGGAGGGAACCTGCTCGGGGACGACAGAGCCAAGGCAGGCAGGGTGCGTCTTGCCGGCCTCACTGTCCATGAGAAGGAAGTTGAGTCAGGTCCTCCACTGGGGCCCACGCCATCCCTCCTGGCAGAGCCGTGCCTAAGTGGGTGTCCCCAGATTGCCAGTTTGCAGAGAGAACCAGGAGGCATACTAATGAACATTTTTTTACTTTGATATATATAATTTGTGATTTATTAACATGACTTGGGGGGGAAATTCAGCCTAGCTCACATTCGACCCATGGTTTAGAGGAGCTCGTTTTGGGGGCGGGAGCCAGAATCCCTGGGTTTGAATCAGCGTGACCTTGGTCAGGTGACTTTACCGCTCTGTGCCTCAGTTTCCTCGTATGTTAAATGGCGGGAAATAACACAATGTAGAACCTCCCTCAGGGAGCGGATTTTGACTCGGTTAATATATTTAAAGTGCCTGGCCTATCGTAAGTGTTCTCTGAGTGATACTGATTATTGCTAGATCACAGATAGTATTGCTTATGACAATGCTAAATTCACTTACACTTAAAAAAGTGGTTTGAATATATGTATATGTACGTGCATATGTGTGTGTGTGCATGCGTGTGTGTGTGTGTGTGTGTGTGTGTGTGTGTGTAAAGACCGATGCAGGGCGTGTGGGATACCAAACCTGGGGAGGTAGTGTGCAAATGCTTGTAGCTTGGGAATCACTGAACTTCTTTCTGGCTGACTTTGTCACTCCCAGAGGCCTTCCTGTGGCCTCCCAGCGGAGCTGGCCTGCTGTGCCTATGGTCAAGCCCCTCCCAGGCTACACGTCCTTGGAAACGGGCTATACCCCAGGGCTCTTTACTAAATGCAGCCAAGCTCTCCAGGTGGCCTCCCTGTTGCTCGGGAGGCGCACAGAGGTGGGGGAAGGGGGTGCCCATTGTTCCCCAACAAGCTCCCCCAGCTTATCTCTGCTCCACTCCGGCCCAGCTTCTCTCTCCCACCTCCTACCAGAAACCTAAAGGGAACTAGTTGGCAGGCGTGACCTGCCTCATCTGACCGAGGATGGCAAGAGATTAGAAACTTCGGCTCTTCCCACTCTCTGCCCACACCTCTGGCCCTGAGATGCAGTCTGAAGTGCCCAGGTCCCGTGGGATACTAGGCCAAGGGCTTACCAGAGCCTCGCAGGTCGTCATGGCGGGTCTGCGGGCCCACACACCTGCGAACTGGCTCTGCCTTGATGCTACGTTCCTTCAAGGTCCTGCCACAACCTCAGAGAGGTGGCCCCAGCAGCGTTGATACGCTCTCTTGAAATATAGGGGAGCACTACATTACTGCACTCAGGGATCCCTCCAAATGGAACTCAGAAACGATTCTGTTTTGCATGTCAGCACCAAATGTCCCTGGAGGAAAACCAAAATTAACTTGCCTTATCTTGAAGGCTGCCTGACAATCAACTGGGTCATGGCAAAGTTCCAAGGCAGGCAGAGAAGTCCAAGCCATCCCTGAGTCCCTAAGCTCCCCACCAAATCCTCCTGGGTTTAGGGGGAGCCACCACCAGCTGACCTCAGGGTGACCCCGGCCCCGTGGTAGGTGGGGGTGCTCAAGACGGCAGAGTCTTTGAGATCTGATGACACGGGCTGTGGCTTCTTCACCCACACCCTCTGACACCCCTGCACACTAGGTTCTCTTGGGAAGGGAGATGGGTGAGTGTCAGGGTGACGTCGAGAGAGTCCCCAACCCTTGGGAGCAGCTGAAAGGCTGACGAGAAGGAGCTAAGCCTGAGTGAGACTCTCAGCTTAGGATGCGTGAGGTCTTAGCTAAAGCGGGCAAAACAGTGTGGATCTGGCAGAGGAATAAACAAACAGATCACGAGGACTGAAAACAGGACCTCAAAAGATGTATCTATGTGTGGATTATATTTTACGTGTGGGTCGATTGTCGGGGGGAAAAAAGGTCTATTCCATAAAAAATGCTAGGAGACTGGTTACCCATATGTCGGGAAGACTAAAATTAAATCATTACTATATCATACACTCATACAAAAAAATAAATAAACTCTAGATGGACTAAAAATCTAATGGTTTTCAAAATTAGATGAACATTGTGTTAAGTACAATAAGCCAGTCACAAAAGGACAAATGCTGTATGATTCTGTTCACACGAGGTACTTAGAAGGGTCAACGCATAGAGACGGAAGGAGGAATGGTGGAGGCCAGGGTTGGGGAGAGGGCGGAAGGAGGAGCTATTATTTCAGGGGGACGGAGTTTCCCTTTGGGAAGATGCGAGAGTTCTGAGGCTGCACGGTGATGGTTGCACAACCGTGTGAAAGTGCCTAAAGCCACCGCACTGCACACTTAAACATGGTTAAGGTGGTAAATTGTAGGCTACGTGTATTTTAACCACAACTAAAAAAAAAAAACAATAATAATTTTAACGGTCATATTTCTAAAAATTATACGAGGATTAGAGATCAATCTGAGATAATGTTTCATAATCATAGGGTCGGACAGCCCTGGTTGGTGTCTTAAACAAGGCATGAAATCTAGAACCCATTAAAAAAAGGCAGAGTTCAAACTCTAATCGCATTGACTGACAGAGGGCTGTGGGATTTTTAAATGACAGTTAGAAGAACGACAGGTTCCTACACCCAGCTGCCTTCACAAGACGGGCCTTTTCACACAATACCTGTTTTATGATTTATCTATTTTTCCTTTAAACACTTCTTTTCATCAACTTGAGTGAGGTAGACGTCACATATAAGAAAATGCATTTTAAGTGTATTTAAGTGTATTTCTATGAGTTTTGAGAAACTGACATGCTCATGTAACCATCTCAGTGATCGAGACACGGATCTCTTCCGTCATCCTCCCAAAGGGCTTTCGGCCCCTTCCACGTCTGTCCCCTCCCCATCCCGGGGTTCCAGCACCTCGTTTACTGTGGCTACAATTTGCCTTTTCTAAGAAAGTCACGCAAATAGACTCACAGAGCCCCGATCTTGCTTCTGATTTCTCTGACTGAGCGCAATGCCCTTGGTGTTTTATTTCTTTTTATTACTGAGTAACTCTTCGTGGCATGGCAAGGCCACCATTTCATTATTCACCTGTTGAGCAACACTCCGAGGTTTCCCATGTTTAGCTATTATGAATAATACCACTATGAACGTTTGCATATAAGAAGTGTGGACAAATGTTTTCACTCCTCTTGTCGTGTGTAAATGTGTGTTTTAAACTCATTCTGAACTTAAATTCATTTTGAAAGAAAACTGGAGGTCACTACGATAATTGAAAGGCAGTATCAGCCATCAATCACAGCTTACCATAAGAATAATCATCATCATCATCATCATCATCATCATCATCATGGTATTATCCGTTTGCAAAAGTTGAGTATGCAGTCTTATGCAAAGAGATGTTCTTCTATGCCTGAGTGATACTGTTGCCTGCCAAAGGCTCTGAGTCTTAGGTTAGTCCCAGAGACCTCTCTCCGCTTAAGGGGGAGATTAGCAGCTGTCTTTGAGGGACGGACGGACTCTGTAATACGATGTTACTTAATGTCATACAGGTATGCCATATAATCAACACACGTACTTCAGAGAGCAGGAACGGAGGCTGATGCACACAAGAAGCCAACGGTCCCGCTCCCTTCTGTGGTCAAGGAGAACGCTAATTTAACAAAAAATTACAAAGCGCTTATTATGGGCCATTATCACTGTCGTAAGTGCTTTACGACTCCTAGCTCATTTAATAATAGATAGGGTAGAACCACTTTTTATGAGAGGTGAAGAGTCTGTGAAAAGCACACTTGGTTGCTCTTGATGAGAATGAGGTTTTTGACCCAGCTAAGGAATAATCCAAGTAGCATGCACATGAGACCGTGGAGCCCCAGCTCACAGCGGAAGCCACAGGCAGGGGTGACCCTGGCCATGCACAAAGCCAAGCTCCACAACGTCACGGTCGTAGCCGTGGATCTGAAGTCAGAGCCAGGCAGGAGTCCAGGCCCTGCCACTTACCAGATGGGCAATCTCAGGCGAGCTCTTGGTCACTTAGTGCCTCAGTTTCCTCGCCTGTGACATGGGAGTAAGAGTAGCACCTGCTCACAGGCTCCGTATGGTCACTGGGAGAGTGGCAGGAGACAGCAAACAAAGGTGTTGAGCACAGTGCCTGGCAAGGAGCCCTCAGTGAATGCCAGGTGTGTTGTCATTGTTATAACAGTAATATGGAATGCTAGTGCACAGGGTGCTCTGTGGTTAAGGAGGGTATGGGTCAGTCTGTCAACAAGTGGCCATTTCAAATACATGCCATGATGTGCCCAGCAGCACTGTCTTAGGCTCTGGATCTGGTGGGAGGGAAGGAAACACAGGCCCGGTCCGTTCCCTTATGAAGCTCATACTCAGTGGGAGACAGAAAATAAGCCTGGAAACAATAGATAGATAAGAGAATTTCAGGTTCCAATAAGAGCTATGAAGATGCTAGACTGGTATAATTTGATGCAAAGAAATTGGGTGTTCTTTGAACTACTCAGCGAGGGACCCCCCTGAGGGTCTATGAAGTTGAGACCTAAATGACAATGGAGAGTCGGAAGAGGCCTCGAAAAGATAAGGAGGGAGACAGAATGATGGTGAGCATTCCAAGATGAAAGATTAGTATTTTCAAGGGCCCCAGGGTTACTGGGTTTGAGGTCAGAATGAGCCAGAGGTGAGAGGCAGGTAAAAACCTGATTATCAAGGGCCTGGAAAGCCATTCAAGAAGTTTGTATTTTATTCTGGTTGCAACAGAGACATTTTCCTTAAAGCGTGTTAAGCCAGGGAAAGACATGATTGGATTTGAGTTTCAGAGAGATCGTTCAGCCTGCTGTGGGGAGGACGAAACACAGGGGGTCAGAGCAGAAGCAGGGAGCCCAGTTGAGAGGCTGTTCCAAGAATCCAGTCAAGGGATGCTTGTGGCTGGGACTAGGCTGCTCGCTGTGCAGCCGGCGAGAGGCGGTCCTAACAGGACGTCCTTTGAAAGTGAGAGCTCACAGACATGCCGACGGATTTGATAAAGGGTGTGAGGGAATGAACGGAGTCGCGAAGAGTGCTGGGTGTTTTGATCCCAGCAACTGGTGAGCAGTGTTGCCCGTTGCCACCTTCCAAGACAGATAAGGATGGGAGAGGCGCAGGTGCATTTGGACATTTTGAGTTTGAGGGGTCTGCCAGACAGTTGTAGAGTAAATGCGCGGGCGAGGGGTAGCGTCTGAAGCCCAGGAGGAGAGATCCAGGCTCAAAATGAACATTTTGGATAAAAATGGGATGTGTTCCATCTAAAGCTGTCGCAACAATGACATCACCTGAGAGCAAAGACAGGTCAAGCTCTTCGATGCTTAGCGAATGCTCGGTAGAGAAAGGCGTTTGTGTGGTACCGCTTGCCACCTTCCCGCCTCGGGGATTCCTGGGGCGCACCATGGGATTAAATGCTCTTCTAAGTCTTGCAGTAGGGAA
>NW_006433950.1:5465296-5472714 GCF_000325575.1 Pteropus alecto | reverse complement strand
GTTGCCAATTAACTTAGGATTCCCGAACGAATTCTATCGGAGAAATTCTTTTACACGTAAGACTGATGAACGTGGCATGGAGCGCCAAGCAGATCAAGAGCTGCAGCTGGGTCTTCGAGGATGAGTGGAATCGGGGCGATTTATTTCTAGGAGGACATCAAGAACAGGGATTGGCAAACTTCTTCTGTCAAGGGCCAGATAGTTGAGATTTTAAGGCTTTGTGGGACGTATGGTGTCTATGGCCACTCCTCAGGTCTGCCACCAGAGCAGGAAGGCAGCCACAGAGCACATTTAAGTAAACTGGCATGGCCGTGGTCCAGAAACTGTATTTTCAAAACCAGGCTGCAGGCCAGATCATCATCATCATCATCATCATGGTATTAGCTTGTTAAGCCATGGGCCATAGCTTGTTGATATCACCCCTGATCTCAGATAAGCAGATCTAAGGAAGGCAAAAGGCAGAGGAAAGTGTGATCCAGAGTTGGAGGCGGAGGGGGCGGTGATGAGCGGCATGTGTCTGGGGAAGATGAGCTGCATCGCATGGAGGTGAGCGTTGCCTTCATGTGTGCGTCTTCTCGACAATCTAGGAGGGAGGGAGGGAGGGAGGCCTGAGTACCCTGTTCTACAGATAGAGAAGTAGAGTCTCAGAGGCTAAGCAACCTCCCCAGCTGGCACCCCAGCCTCATCGCCTGATTCAGAGTCCGGCCACACCGATCATCTCCCACACTGCAAGTTGACCTACACATGTGAGAAGGACGGAGAGATGGTCTGCAGCCAGCCTCCACCTCCCCCAAGCCCCATGCATGGAACTGTATCTAGAGGCCACCTCCACCCTCACCCGAACTACAAACTGGATTGAATGTCTGTCCTAGTCCACGCCAGGCTGCCAGCCTGCCAGCCTGCCAGGCTGAGCCTCCACCTTCCTCCCCAGCCCCATTAGATGAAAGGGGCAAGGGCCTCGCCAAACGGAGGAGATATGTGAATTAACAAATGCCAGTGCCTCCGGTGCCCACGATAGCAGAAAGAGATCCAAGAAAACACTGATATTTATTTATCTGGTGTTTTCTTTCAGATCTAGCAATGTGACAATAACACGTGTCACTGTCAGCCCAGGCCCTGCTGGCAACACCTTGAAAACTACGCGGAGATTCAGAAAATAAACAGCGGTCGCTCTGATTTCGGGTGATAAAATACCAGTGCAAGGAGAGCCTCCTGGGATCCATAATCTGGAATTGTCAGGGGATAAGAATTGTCTGTCTTTTTGATAAAAGATGTCAGCTCCCCTTCTGGGTTTGAAACAGAAAGAAACACTTCTGATTATGAGACTGGTTGTATATATCAGGAAGTCTGTTGAAAGAACCAGCGTGTGCAATGAATGCCTTCTCCTTGCCCGTCAATGTCCTTAAAATTTCCTTATCAGAAAAAAAATTCAGCCAAATCAGAGTTACAGAAAGTACACAAGTCGGGTGCTTCGTTTTCCTCCGAGCACTTGGCTTCGTGAAGGCTGACGTTCCCTGATTACTATTCAGTTCAAAACGCCTTCAAAGACTGCTCTAGAATCGGCAATTATTATTTTTTTTTAAGGCTTAGGACTAATTAGCCTCATGAAAGATTGTTTTGTTGTTTGTGGTCTGTGGTTGTTACATGGCTTGTTTTGCCTTGAAAAATGCTGCCATTGCTTTTTTCTTTCTCCATTGAAATTCAACAGGGGAAAAAATAGCCCAATTAGGAATCATCAGTGGACTGCCTCACACATAATAAGCCCGAATAAATAAATATTTATTGAATGAGTGAATGAGTGAATGAATACTAAACAGCCTCACATCCTGGGAGTGACTAAGGATCCAAAATAAGAATTTAAATAGCCATCCGTACCTGTTGATCCAGGCAAGCTAGAGGACCAGTCTTATTAATACCAGTCAAACTCAGTTGACCTTCAGGACACTGTAAAAGATCGTTCAGTCATTCAACAAACCTTCATGGAGTGCCCACTCTGCTCCTGGCTCCCTGTTAGACGTTGGGGGTACAGTGGAGAGCAGGACGCCACAGTCCCTGGCTGCCTGGAGTTGATGTCTGAATGGGAGGAAGTCAGACGAAATATAAGCATATAACCTAAGGAAAGAATTTTAGGTTTAACGAAGTGCTGTGATCGAGGTCAAGAGGAGGTTAACCGGCTCTGGGTAAGGAGGTCCGGAAGCCACTTTGAGGAGGTGTCGCTGAGTCTGAGCCCTCAAGAATGAGAAGGCACCAGCCACATGAAATCATGGATGTTTGCAGAATGTGAAGTAAACGTTACTGAGAATGTATTAGTTTCCGGTGGCTGCTGCGACAACTCACCACAAACTTTATGGCTTAAAACAACGGAAATGTATTCTTTCATATTTTAGAGGCCAGAAGTCTAAAATTAGCATCATTAGATTAAGATGTCAGCAGGACCACACTCCCTCCAGAGGCTTTAGAGGAAAACCTGTTCCTGACCTCTTCTAGCTCTGGGGGCTGCCAGCGTTCCGTTGCTTGCGGCTGCATCCCTCCGATCTCGCCTCTGTCTTCACACGCTTGTCTCCTCTGTGTGTACGTCTCTCCGCTTTTGAACGTGCACCAGAAGCAAATTTACTGTCCATATTTCTGCCAACTGTCTGACTAAAACGATGTGGGCTTTTTCTCTCCTACGCCTTTTACCCGTTATTCCATTCCAAAGCCACTTCCACATTTTCAGGTCTTTATTGCAGGAGCTCTCCGCTTCCCCACTGCTGCCTGAAAATCTCTTGAGTTAATCAAGATGCTTGTAGCACAATCAGGCTTGTCTATCTGGCCTGCTCACAGGCGCATCCTGATGCAATGTTTTAGAGGCCATGCGACATGCTCCTTTAGCACCAACGTCTCTTTTATTTTAACCATTTTGCTTGGAAATATACCTGCTATATAGTGTGTCCTTTAGTAGCTTCCAAAACAAATTATATATATATATGTTTATTATGTTAATGTGTTATTTATGTTAATGTGTTATATTAATATATTATGTTAATATATATGTTAATTATATATATATATAATTTAAAGGAGACTATGAGTAGCTTTTTTAAAATAATTTTTTAATTTTTCAATTATAATTGGCATTGAATATTTACTATATTAGTTTCAGGTGTACAACATAGTGATTAGACATTTATAGAACTCCCAAAGTGATCACACCAATAAGTCTGGTACCCATCTGACACCGTTCGGAGTTATTACAATATTATTGACTATATTGCTGATGCTGTACTTTACATCCCTGCGACTATTTTGTAAGTATCAATTTGTACTTCTTAACCCCTTCCTCTTTTTCACTCAGCCCCCCAACTCCCCTCCCATCTGGCAACCCTCAAAATGTTTTCTGTACCTATGAGTTTGTTTCTGTTTCGTTTGTTTATTTTGTTCTTTAGATTCCATAAATACATGAAATCATATGGCATTTGCCTTTCTCTGTTGATTTATTCCACTCAGCAAAATACCTCTGGGTCCATCCGTGTTACTGCAGACGGCAAGATTTCATTCTTTTTTATTTTATTTTTTTACGGCTGAGTAATATTCCACTCTATATATGTAGCATGTCTTCTTCATCCATTCATCCACTGATAGACACCCAGGCGGCCTCCACATCTTGGCTACTGTAAATAATGCTACAGCGAACATCTGGATACACATGTCCCTTCGAAGTCGTATTTGGGGTTTCTTTGGATAAATACTCAGAAGTGGAATTACTGGGTCCTTCTTTGTCTCTTGTTATAGCCTTTGTTTTGAAGTTTATTTTGTCGAGTATAAGTATTGCTACCCCAGATTTCTTTTTTTTTTTTAATTTTCATTTTCATATTTGTTTCCATCCCTTTATCCTCACTCTGTGTGTGTCTTTGGATCTGAAGGGAGTCTCTCGTAGGCAGCCTGTGTAAGGCTCTTGTTTTCTTATCCGTCTGGCCAATCTACCTTTTGATTGGAGCATTTAATCCTTTTACATGTGAAAAAATTGTTTAAGTAGGTAGTTATTGGCACGTTATTATTCATATTTTTAATCATTTTTTCTTCTTCTTAAAGAAGTCCCTCTAACATTTCTTGTAATATCGGCTTGGAGGCGATGAACTCCTTTTAGGTTTTTCTTGTCTGGGAAAGTCTTTATCTGTCCTTCGATTCTAAATCATAGCTTTGCTGTGTAGAATACTCACTATATTTTATCTTTTCTGGATGGCCCTGGGATCATTAGGATGAAATTCAATTGCTACAGGACAAAGCTTATCCTAAAGGCTATTAAGGGCAGTCCTGGGACCCCCAGGCTAGGTGTTCCCAGTCTGCTGGATTTTGTGCCTGAAAGTGGAGGTCTCTCAAAATTGCGTAGACGATTGATTCTTTTTCCACTTGGGTTTTCTCTTAGGCTCCACGCGCTGTCGTACCCTCGTGATCTCTGTGTCGGATACGTCCAGCCCTTGCTGGAAGTTCCGTCACGAAGAGATGAGGTGGGGCCACCATGACCTTTGCCAAACGCAGGGGAGTATGTCACCGCCCTTTGCCTCCCCTCTCTGCGTGCTGAGAATCAGGACTGATTTCTCATTGCTTTTGTGATGGAGACCAAGCTCCTCCAAGGCCTTATCGTGGCCAGCGAGGCCCGGCCTCTCCAGACCTTGTCCCACACTCTCTGCCCCAGCCAGCCCCGCCTCCACACTCCCTTGTATCCGCCGTGCTCCCATCTGCCCCTGGGCCTTGGCACCTGCAGTTTCCTCTGCCAGGGGTGTTCTACTTCGCACATCTCTGCCTTGTCTGCTGAGTTCTTCTCATGCTTCAGGCCTAAGCCTCATCATCTCTTCCCTGGGGAAGTTTCTCCTGAGTTTGCTGACCGGGTCTTTGGTCCCTGCAGGCTCTCAAAGCACAGGGCTGCCTTCTTTTGTAGCTCTTGTCACAGATGGTCACGTTTGCCGTTATTCATGTGATGGTAGAAACGTCCATCTGCCCCTGGCCTAGATCATTTGCTCCCGAGGGACTGTATCTGTTCTAGTCGCCGGCGTATCCCACATGCATCACATAGTTCCTGCTGCATACTTGTGAATGGGTGAACGATTGAATGAATGAATGACCTAGATCGCTAGTGGCAAACGATGACCTCCTAGGGCATTGCCTTTATCTAAATTGAGAGGGAGAGTGTCACCTGTCTTTCAGAAGTTTGTTTCTAGGGAACGCTGGTCCCCACCTCTGCTCCATATCAGTCCTCTGCAACCCACACACATCTGCCCGGCCCGGGCAGGCCTAGGCCTGTCGTTCTGTACGAAAATGATCTGATTCTTGCTATCCTCTGCGACCAGGGGACTAGTCCCAGCACATGCTCAGAGGCCCTGTTCACTGGAGTCCCCAGTCCCATGGGGAAGGTGATCCCATTGACCAGATTCTTTGTCTTCCAGGAAGGCGTCTAGCTCCACAGGCTGTCTGACAAGATCAGGGCCTCCAGCCATGCTCCGGAGGGGGCAGGAGGCAAAGAGCCACAGCCCGCTCTGGAGGAGCAGTGCTGGGCTAACGACACTCTGCCCAGCTCTCCCAGCAGCGAAAAAGGAGCGATCCTGCGGTCGCTGGCTCCCTGGGAATGGGTGTCTCCAGCAGCCCAGGAGGATGAATCACCTTCCCAGAATGCAGCCTGTTCAGGCCCCAAGGACCGTCTCCCAAGAGTGAGAAGAACAGGGCTTGACTTTGTGCACAGGACAGTCCTGTTGTGGGGGACACGGGGCTGTGGCTCCGCCCACAGCAGCAGTTGGCAGGAGGCGTGCTCCAGACCGCGGCTGCCTGGGTGCCAGTGCGTGGTGTGAATTCTGGCGTTTATTTCGTGTCTAGTGCCTTAGTTTCCTCATGTTGAAAATGGGATTTTTTTAAAAGGCGCCTATCTCAAAGGGTTGATGCGAAGGGTAAATGAGTTTATACAGGAATCGTACCAAGGCCAGACACACAGCACGGGTGCTGTGGGTGCCATGAGATTAGCTATCACTATTAGCTATTGTCGGCGGAGCTGACATACTGTAGATTCCCTCTCCCCTTAAGCATCAGAATGGTCACGGCATAAGGCGAACTGATTTATCCAGTTTCCTAGATTGGTGGACAATTTCTACACCTACCCATTTTTAAACAATGCACTATTTATATGTAATAAATAACATTCAAGACGGAACTGGAACATCAACCCCTTTGGTGTGTCAAAAGGATGCACCAGGGATCCCCATGGCCCTGATGCAGGCAGCACAGTGTGAAGTGAACATTTTAGGTGCTAGGACTAGGCTGACTTGGGTTCAAGTCCTGACCTTACCATTTGCCAGCTTCACTGAACTCGTCCATGGACCTTCCTCTGTCCTCGTTGAGAAGACGGGAATAATAATAGCACTTTGTCAGAGAGCCATTGTGAGGCTTTAGTAAGATCATTGACATGAAAGCATTTAGCATATGCCCCAGCACAGAGTAAGGGCTCGATAAATGTTTGCTTCTACTTGCAAGGATCGGACAGAATTCAACACTGCCAAAGGCACAGGGCCTACCCTCAGTAGACGGTAGAAGATATGAGGTCTACCCTCTAAAGATGTAGAGGATGCAGGCTAGATCTATAGGGTTTTTACACCAAAACCCAAAGCCCCCTTGTTCTGCCAGTTGCCTTGCTCCTAAAAACCAAGACCCGAAGAACGTGGGGCGAAGGGGGTCAGCTCGCTGTCTGCGTTCTGGGTCTATAGAGGTTGACAGTATTGGAGCAAGCCAACGCGACAGGTTTTGAACAAAACGGTCGCCCTGCTTTGGCTGCTATGAAGAAGATCTGTCATCTTGTCTGGAGTGGGGGATGGCATCCCCTTTCCTTCCGTTCTTACACCTGATACCGGCCACAGCAAACGCCAGCTGCCCTCCCCGGCCTGGCCCAGCAGCCCTCTACCTGGTGAGTAATTGTATAACTTCCAACGGGGCACGTTTCCTACGCAATTTATGTAGCTTAACAAGTCGATCGGAGTGCGCGAGCTGAGTCTGTCACGGAGCCTGCTTTCCTCCGCGTGCCGCTCTGATCGGATGGATCTGCCCAGAGGTTGGATGAAACGTCTCACACAGCGGACAACACATGGCCCACTTACGGGCTGTGCTGTGGCTGTTTCAGGGTCTCCCTTCCTGAAGCTGGTGGCTCCTGCCCGCCCAGCAGCCTGGCACAGCTGGGCTGCTTGCTCCTGTAGAGTCGCCCTCGGATCCAGGGTCTGGACCAAGGCGAGCGGGGATGCGGGCGAGGAAGGATGCTGCGGGAGGCAGCCCTCTGGCACCCGGGCCAACCCCAGAAAACCCCACATCAGCTCCTCTCCCAGATCGTCACTCTCTTTGGGATTACGCAGGAGGGTGAATGGCAGACTCAGGGACTCTTGAGCGTGATCCCTTTGGGGAACTCT
>NW_006433950.1:5447232-5465009 GCF_000325575.1 Pteropus alecto | reverse complement strand
CCTAATTTATTAAGAGGCGGGTGCTGAGGCCATTCAGCTGGTCCCTGGAAACTGACAATAAACCCAAGGCGTGCATCCCAGGTGGCGGGGCTCTCTGAGCTAGACACCGGGAGGAAAGGGGAAGAAAGCGAAACGAATGTGTCTGCATTGAGTTCTGGAAGTGTGACTTTGGGGGATTTTCTTCTTACTTGTCTTGCATTCTCTCCTCCTGGATTTAAACCTTCTGTCTCCCCCCCACATCACGCTAACATTTCAACCCATAACTTCTCATCGCTTCTCGGCCTTTCGGCAAGATCAAGCGAAGACAGAAAACGTCTGTCCCCACACCCGCCCCCCGCCCCCATCTTTCAAGCCACAGATGTTTCCTCTGCCTTATCGGCGGCCGTGCTGAAAAGAAATCCAATAGGCTGGGCTTTCAAATTTTCCGCCACAGCAAGAAAAGTCAACAGGATGGGAGAGGGGCCTCGCCTCACGTGGGCTGGGATAGACAGCCAGAGGGAAGTGGGGAAGCGCCAGGTGCCCTGGGAGGGGACCTGGAACAGCTAAGGCAGTGACTCGAGTTCACCCTGGCTCACCCCTCACCCCGGCTGAAATGCATTCAAGTAAGAAATGCTCCACCCACCTGTTGGGGCGAGGTCGCAAATGCCACCCTGATGTCACAGTCCTAATGATCTTCCGTGGCTCCGGTTACAGGCGGTGCTGGGATGTGCACATGGCTGCGCCCTCTGCTCTGTCGCCCTCGCCAGCAAGTTCCGTTTCCCCCTGAGGTTAACTGCACACGCCTCGTCCAGGGCCCCGTGTCCTGAGCCGTAGTTCTTCCTACCACGTCCGGGAAGTCCCCCAGTCGTCAAGCTCTCTGCCCCACCCTATCCCACCATCTCAGATGTAACCTAACCCGCAAAGCCTTTTCTTGAGGATTTTAACTTTAACGCACACAGTGCAACCTCTTGTAAAGTTCACACCCCCAGGCGTGTGAACCGTGTCGTTAATCGTGGCACTAATCACCCAGACCCCCGGCATGTCCAAGAAAGCCCTCGCCCCATTCCAGCCACTCGCTACACTGTCCCGTTGCCAAAACCTCCTAAGTGTGTCCCTGCGTGTCCCCTCCTCCTCCGGCTACTGCCACTGCCTTAGTTCACAGATGCACCTCTCAATTAGACTCTGGCTTGAGCGAAGGCTTTATCTTAACCAGAATTTATTTTTTCGTGTGCTAGAAAACAAATCGCTCTTTTATTCACAATAGCGATACGAAGCTATCTTTCAGAACAAGTGCATCTAAGTACAGAAGAAAGTCCATTTCCGTTTGGGCTTACTTCTTACATTTGGAGTCGCCGCTTATGCGACACCGCGTGAGCGCCGTACAGTATCGCTGGCCCACCACTGGGGAATCGCCAGGTGAGTGCACGAGGCTCCCTCCTCTCTCCCTCCCGGCGTGATGTTCCTAAAAGCTGAGTCTGAGCACGCACATCCCTACTGAAAACCCTTCCCACGGCCTGCGGGGTGAAGTCCGAACCGCTCACAATGGCCTCCCAGGTCTTCCGTGAATCTGTCTCAAGCCAATTTCTACATGTATCTCCTCGGCTATTTGTCACCTGTACTCAATGAAGCTGCGATGTCGAACTCCTTACTGTACCCCAAATGCACCCCACGCGTTCATGCCCCCGTGCGTCGTCCACGCTACGCCTGCTGCCCGACCTGCCTTTCTCTCAGCTCGTCCGCTGGGCAGACGCCTCCTCGCTTTTCAAGGCTGTGTTCCGAGGACGTTCGCCTCTTTCCAGCGACCGGAGACTGGGGATTCGAGAAATGAAGACTCAGGTAGAAAGGACCACTGCCTCTCCTCTCTCATGCCACCCACTCTGTTATAACTGGACACTGGGACCTTGGGGGTGCACACAAAATGCGCCTCCAGTGCCCCATGCCCCCCGTTCTGCATCGGTTCCCCCTACTTCTCTCACCTTTCCTCCAAGTTCCCAACCATCACCACCTCAACGCCCGCAGACAACGACACACACGCCCCCTTCTCTCGTCTCATTGCAAACACTCGATGCTGAGAAGGGCTGTTCTCATCGATATAACATCGGGCGGGAATGGCAGGTGTTTTGATCATCGTGCTAAATCTCATCAATTAACGTGGCTGCTCCAGAGCACGGGGACAGGAGAGGGAGATCGGTCAAAGCCACACCCCCGTGGGAAAGGCCGCCTCTGTGGATGACCCCTGTCTGCCTTGAGCCCAGCTAGAGACTGATGGAGAACACCGGATGTGACTCCAAACCCGGTCCCACGGATTTTAGACACGCGGGTCCTCTCCAGGACTTCTGCGGATCGAATCCCTTTCCTCAGCCTGTTCGATCGTCCAGACACCAAGCGTGGAAGCTCCCCTCTGTGCCAAGGCTTAGCTCAGAGCCCTGACGAAGGAGCAGGAGCCCTGGGCCCCCGCGAAGGAGCCTCGCAGGGTAGACCGGGATGGCGGCAGCACCCGGGGAAGCGAGCTTCTTTCTCAGTCAGAAATAAGGACACCTGAGTCAAAGACACGCGGCCTGTGGTAGCGCCACCCTCCAGAGCTCATTTCATGCCTCGTTTCCCCTCTGCGAGGCCAAGTGGTCCCTTTGGTTGAGCGTCATGAGCTCTGTGCTTCGGGGTTGTGACAGGAACACCGGGCTAGGCCCTGACTTTCAGGATCTGAAGTGATTCCAGGAAAACGAGAGATTGCTTTGACATCTTTAATCAAGGAAGACTTCTTGGGGGAGGAGCCGGAATAGCTGTGTCCAGGGGCCCGGACTGTCAGTGGGTCCAGAGGCCTCGGCATCAAAGTGCAGGTCCCCAGTCCTGGCTCCTCTGCTCCGCAGTGCTCCAAGGTCCTCGGCTGAGCTCCTAGGCCCGCTGACAGCCTCCCCTGTTAGAGCCCGGCCCTCCTGGGACCCAGTCATCCCCAGGGAACTGGCACCAGCCCCAGGAGAGGGCACAGCTGCAAAAGAAGCTAATGTTACAAGTAATTTTGGCAATTAAGAGTCATGTTCAATTAAGCAGATTTATATCACGTTACGTGAGAGGCCCAGGGTCTGGGTGGGCCCCAAGTGGGATTAAGCACGGAGAGCTCTGCCCGGTCCTTCTCCGTCCTTCTCGTCCAAAATCGCCTTGCCCGCCCGCCCGCTGCTGGAGAGCTCCTGGCCAGAGAAGCTTCTGACTGGGGGCTCCGCTTCCCTCTTCCCCAAACCTCTATGCCTGCCGGGTGTCGTCCCCTTTGACTCTTTAGACCCCTTCCCCATTGCAGAGATGCGGAAACCAAGTCCAATGGCGTCGAAGAATCCTACTCCGAGACACTCATAAGAAAACTCAAACTCAGAGGTTATGATTTAAGGTCTATAGTTCTCTCTTATAAAACAGGATTTAACATTTTTTGTTTTACTTTTTTTGCTTTATCCAGATATCAGCCGTACCATTATTTACTTAATATTTTTCTTTAAATCAGCTCACTTGTAAAAACTTGGATATCTTGTGCCAAGGGTCAGGAAATCATGATTTTGATATGTAAACTACATCTATTTGCTTCTATGCCCACATAACTATACACAAACAGAAGGTGGTTCTGAGGACCACCCAGAAGTTCCTGTGTATGGCCAGGACACCATATCCATGCCCCATCTTGGAAATGCCACCCGGTGCCACTCGGCCCGCTGGGGTTGGGGGGTGGGGGAGTGACCCACCACCTGGGAGGGACAGGGTATGAGGAAAGGAAAAGCTCGGGTGTCGGGAGGACCTGAATTCAAATCCTGGCCTTGCTACTTCCTAGCTATCTGAACTTGACCAAACCTCTCAGTCTCTCTGAGCCTCAGTTTCCACGTCTATAAAATGGAGCTAACAAGAGTTCCCCTTTGCAGGGCTTCTGGGATAACTAAATGCGATAATGGAGGAAATAAGCCTGGCACTTGGTAGCTCTCAGGCCTCTCTGAGGCCTCTGGAAAGGAGAGGAAGGAGTAGGCTGCCTACTTCCTGCCTACATGAGGCCAGGGCAGAGTTCAAGTGCCTGGTGGTCCGTAAGGGCTGATGTTCACGCCTCTGGGCTGATCGTCTCTCCAGGTTAAGAATGCAGTCTTAGGGCAATGCTGCCTTGGGCTCAGGCCTCTGCTTGGCTAAGCGCTGAGCTCAATCCACAGAGGAGAAGTGACAATCCCTGGTCACCCGGTCAATGCCACTGCCCAGCTGTACAGGGCCAGACTGAGAGATGTGAATCAGAGCAGCAGAGACACTTGGGGTCACTGCCCTCCCTGCAGACTCTGCTAAACAACACAGAGCACATCGACCTACTCTGGTGCGGGGCGGTGGGGGGGGGGCTCCACCTGGAGTTCCCAGGAAACCGGAACCCCTACCTGTGCTTAGAGTGGGGGATGTAGACAGAGCCACGTTATGACGTTGTTTGTGGGCCTTAGGCCCTTTTGCCCCGGTGGCCCCTTCCACCATGAAAAATAATAATAATAATAACAATAATTAAAATATATTTTACAATGATGTTGGTATGAGACAAGTTAAATCAAGGCTGGATTTGTCCCTATACATTTATTACTATTATATTCATTTTTTTCTGTTGATTTTTTAAAAAATTACCATTAAGATCTTAAGATGCTCCTACGTGGACTCTCAGATGCTCCAGGGTAAGCCTGAATTTCCCAACGAGGCTGAAAAGGCTGTCCTCACCTGGACAGTGGAAGCAGACCAGAGACTAGAGCGAACGTCTCCGGCTGGGCCTGGGGCTCAAACACCAGATTCTGGCTACACCCTGAATGTCAAGGGTAGAAAGACACACTCGACCAAGGTGAGGAGCCCTAGGTTCCAGCCCTAGAAACAAATTCCCCCCACCTGAAGCCAGTGTGACCCTCAACAGACTCCCGCCCAAGAAGTTAGCATTCCCCTCAAGCCTATCTTAAATATAACTTAATAGTAAGAGGATGAGTCTTCAGCCTGGCCAGCTCTGTGCCAAGCACTTGCCTAATTGTTTTGGGCAAAGCTCTGGGTTAAAAATGACAAACCCAGCCCAAGACGCTTCAGTTAAAAGGGGGGATTTATCACAAGGCTTCGTGGTGTCTCATGGAAGTCAAAGGCAGGAAACGCTGCCCTTGGGGAAGGGCTGAGACCAGTAGCTCGGTCCTTTTCATGCTTTGCATCTCTGTGTCTCTGTACCTTTCATTCTGCTTCCTCTACGACCTGGTCCAGTGGCAACACATGGCTACCCCATGGCTCCCATGAGTTAAGTTTGGGACATTTTCAGACACCTCTGTGCTGTCTCTTCATCTTGAATTCCTAATCTCCAAGAGAGAGAAGCCGATTAGTCCAGTTTGGGTCAGGGGTCCAGCCGAGGAGGCAGAGACCCCCGGTGCGAACCCTTCTGAGTGCCTTTGACCTGTAGATTAAACAGAAGTTTCCATAGGAAGTTGTAGTGGCGGTCACAAGAAGCTGAGAGGTGACCTCGGAAGGTCCATCAGCTTCGTCCATCCCGTCAAGCTGTTCAGTCCATCAGCAGCAGAGGAACGGATGTCACGTGCGTAGCGCACACGCATCCAGTTTGCCGATGGAGTCCAACCACGGGACTCCATGGCAGGCAGAGCCATCTCAGCACAACTGTCATCACTGATGCTGCTTACGGTCCCTTCATCCAGAGTGTGATATTTACCCAGCAGCTGTCCCCGGGGGCTTGGTCACACACATGATCAAGACCAGCCCACACAAAGCACTGGGGTGGCGGGACCCCCTTTTGTGCCTGGATGTGACATACTCTCCAAGATGAAGATGGCTGCCTTTTACGGACACCCCTTTTCCAGACACCCCTTTTCCATAGACCCCAAGGTGGGACGCAGCGAGGCCTCAGATACAGGCTGGAGATGGCCACTGTTATCCAACAGCTCAGTGCTGGGCAGTGGCTGAGCCTTCGAGCCAAGAAAAGTTGCAGCCAACATACCAGCATCCCAGACGCCAAGCAGATGACGCCGCTCTCTGCCATCTCTCCCAGGGAGGCTGCCAAGTCCCCAGGCCCAGCCAGTGCTGACATTTAAAGCAAAGTGTGTGTCAGCCATATTAAACAATATACCAAGCTGTGGGTTATTAAGTGCAGGGAACATTGACCACAGCAATTAAACTGAGATTAGGGAGTGATAAAGCCAGCGTCCCAGGCTGCGAACACTGAAACATACAGAAGCCCGTGACAAAGTGTGAAGGCCACACTAGAAACTCGGGGGCACGGCTCTCAAAGACAAACACCCAACCCCCTACTCCGACGCCCCGCCCCCAACCTTTACTTGACTTTTCTCTTTTTGACAATCTGACATTCTCAAGAAGACACAGCTTATACTCGACATGCAATAATGATTGGACACCGCCAGATAGGGCCAAGGGGACGTGTGTCTGACCTGTCTGGCTGGATGTTTTCTGCCTCTTCCCAGCCCCTTCCCAATTTTGACAATGCACAGATCTGGCGGGGGGTGGGGTGGGGACATCCAGAGCTCCAGAGGGAGGGAGAGCGGCCATTCTCAGCCTACAGGGCCAGGCGTCCCGTAGGCACCAGGCAGCTTCAGAGCAACAGCTGGAGGCCCCCCAAGCAGGAGCAGCCAGGAAAGTCCCAGGTAGGGTCAATCCCATCTGATACCAACTGGGCAGAGCGGGAGGGTGGGGGGAGGGCTCCTGGCACAGGGACACACACTACGCATCTTCAAATGAGCAGGCGCTGCCCTTTGAGTCATTGGCTCCAGCGCTCGGGACCACAGGGCCGTGGTCTTGCCAACAGCCTGTTGGCCTGCTCGCCAGGCCTTTGGCCAGGCCCAGACGTTCAGATACTACTTGGAGCGGGTGGACGGTGGGGGTGGGCAGTGTCCAAAGGAGGCTCCTCCTCTAGGTCTGATCCCTGGGCTCTCAGAGAGCTGCCTTTTGCTCCCAAGATTTCCCCATGTCCAGAGATGGCTGTAGCCGCAGAGCCCACTGCCCCCCAGAAGCCTCAGGGGTCAAGGACCCAGCACTTGGAGTCAGACCAACCGCAATTCAAATTCTGGTCCTGCCTCTGGCTCATTACGTGACCTTGGGCGAGTGAGTTGCCTTCTCTCTGCCTCAGTTTCCTCACCTACAACACGGCCCCGTCACAGACCTTCTTTGGGGGAGCGTGGACGTGTCCACATTCATAGCTGGGGAAGGACTGAACATATAAAAGATATTCTACGGTGGTGCTGGTTGCTTATTATAGTATTCCAGGAGAACGTGGCATTGAATTGCTTTATTACCCCTGACCATTAGGGTAAGTTTATATTCTGAGCTGCCCTATAAAATGCTGCCGAGGGGCTTCCTCCATGGCCAGAGGCTTCGTAAACACATCACCTGCTTGTTCTTGCCCTGCTCTGCTCCGTAATGGGGTGTGAGGGTGCTGACTCTGTCTGTGGGTCTCGGCCTCCTATAAAATCTAGCTTCCGGGGAGTTAGTTGATGGGAGGACCTGGTGGGAGTGTGGACGGTGTTTCAGCCAGTGCACATGCGCACTCCCCTGACACACACACACACACACACACACACACACACACCCCACCCTCCCGCGGGTCTCAGGAGAAACTGCACCTCTCTGTGGCTCTTCCTCCCTCCAGACAGCCTGGCATGGCTGCCACATCCACTGAGTGACCCTGCTCCCTGGGCTTGGGAAACAACCTCTGTCTCTGTCCCTCCAGCCCAGAGAGAGGGAGGCTGATAGCCTCTTCCAGCTGTTCCTACTGCCTGAGTAACCTCCCTGCCCAATGCTTGGCATCTCATCTCTTCCTCTAGCCGCGATCCGTCCCCTGCATTCATGTCCCTCCGTTGAAAACACTGAAGGAGTTTATGTGTTTCTAGCTGGGCCCTGATTGACCTCCTCCCCTCTCCTCGCATTCAGAGAGGATGCGGTCCTAGAGAAGGTCTCAGCATTTTGAATTTTAATGGATAATGTGCCCAAACACATACGCGATGATAACGTAAGCTTTGTGCGGGGAGGCCCTGAGATTTGCACTTCTCAAAACCCCAAAGAGTGAGGACACATAGTAGACGTACCAGCAACTATGCACTAAGTGGGTGAACCAGTGATCTGAAGAAAAGGCTCATTGGGAGGCAGCCCCTTGAAGGGGGCGGGGGTTCCATGACCATGACTGTCATTGAGTCGACTGATGAAACAGCTAGACTTCTGTCTCAGCTGTTTCTTTATTAGTAGAAATAACAAGGGTGGTGTTTAGAGAGTTAAAAAAGCAGATTCCATCCAAGCTTCTAGAAAGACCACACTTGTCCCCGACCCTGGACCAAGTCAGACGTAGCCTGCCATTAGGCAAGCTACCTGGGTTAATGGACTGTGTTCTCTAACCTGAGCCCCACCTGAGCAGTCTATCCTACCCGTGTTCTCGTCTCTTCCTTTGCTCCTTTAAGGCGGGTAAAGGGACTTGGAGACTATCTTGTTTTATTTAACATATCCTTATAAAATGCCAAAGTCCTTTCCGGTTGGAGGCAGATCTGAACAAATGAATGCAATAATAATGTAACTCAGAGATACTGTGGGTTGCGGAAATGGTTGAACCCAATGCACTGGGCCTATTTGCAAATGGGCCCCTGAGGTTAAGATACCACTGGCCAAATATTTTTGAGCATTTTTTGGTTCTGAGTGGTCAGGAAGGATGAGGAATCTTTGCCCAAAACTGAATAGAAATCTGCCCCAAACTGAGGAGGTTTCAAACTATAAAAGCCTTGGCTTAGCTGTAAAGAGGTATTTATTTGGCGTCCCTGGGGAGGGATGCAGTGGGGTCCTTAGGCTGCCATCTGGCTTTGTAGCAGCCCCACCACAACCACAATAGAGCTGACCTAGAAGGGCTTTAGGCTCTACCTCTACCCTGGATCAATTTATCTGTCCCTTGACCTACTCAGCAGGATCCTAGCTCTCAGCTAGCTAGCACACTGGAAATTTTCTGATAAACTAATTCATACTAAAGTGTGAATAGTCTTACATGGGCTCAAAGTGTTTGCCTGTGGATATGACAGGTGCTTTAAAATTCAGGTCCTTTGGGAAGGATTCTAGACACCAACAGCAGAGTTATAATTTGGGAGATTTCTAGAAGAGACGATGATAATCTATTGACTGACACTCGAAGGTGCCTTTCCTGGTGGCAGGTCAATGGGACCTCGCACAAGCTACAGCCTCTTCCTGAGCCCCAGGATTTCCATTCGTCACTTGAGTGGGTTGAATAAAGTAGCCTCTTAGGTCTCTTAAATCAAAAGTTGATCTCTTGAATGAGTTGAACGAATTCCTTGATTCCTGGAATTTCTTAGCTCAACATATAAATCTTTCCATAATATGGCCTAAACTCAACTTTATGGTCTATTTCTCTCCCTACAGAAACCAGACAGACCTTATTAACAATGCTATTAAAAATCATATCAAATCACTGGTGTTTCTTGAGTACTTATTCTGTGCCAGGCATTACTTTAAACACTTTTTCCTTTGACCCTCACAAAACCATAATAATATCATTCTCATTTTACAGATGCATAAACAAAGACTTAAGTCACTTGCCTACACAGCAAGTAAAGGCTGGGGCTAGAGTTCAAAGCCAGGCAGTCTATGCCCTAAGCATGGTAGGTTGACTTTTCCCTGGACAAGCCACAGGTACCCTCTCACTGTACAGATGTGACAACTAGGCACAGAAAGTAACTTGGTTAAGTTAATGCAAGAGTAAGTGGCCTCTGAAGCTCTTCGCTTGGCTCCACCCTGTTCCCACTGGACCCCAAGACCTTCGAGCTGGCCTCTGGCTTCTCAGCAGCACCCGCCCCACCACCCTGGAGCTGCCTTACAAGTACAAGTATTCCTCCCCTCCCTCCTTCTCTCTCTGTCTCTCCCTCTCTCTCTCCCCCACTCCCCTTCTCCCTCATCCTCACCAACACTTGTTATTTTCTGCTTGTCTCCCTTCCTTCCTGCTCTCTCTCTCTCTCTCTCTCTCTCTCTCTCTCCTTCCTTCCCTCCCTCCCTCCTGTTAGAACAGATTTCCTGAACTGCTTCCCCTTCACTTGGCCAGAAAATCAGAGGAAGATCTGGATGAGAGGGCCAAAGGGGTCTGGGAGATTCAGCAGAGGCAGCATGTTGCTCCTTTTCTATGAGAATGAAAATCAAGAAAGCCAAAGTCTTTTAATCTGACCCAGAAAATAAACTTCCTTTCTTCTGGGCTGGGGTAGTAGATGCCAAGTTCTACCTCAGGCCTTTAAAAAACAAAACCAAACCAAACACTACTAAGCCTTAAACCCCTCTACGATTCCGTTTATAATAAAAACATTGACTTCCCCTCTCCCTTAGTGGGGCGAATTGCTGTGGTTAAAGAAGCTATTTTCATAGTCAGCTAATTACCCCCTTAAAAGATGGCTGATGATACAACTTCCCGCCCTGGGCTTGGCCTGAGAGTTCCCTCACTTGGCTCCAGAAGGCTACATGGAGGAGAAGCAGGCACGAGAAGGGTGAGAAAGAACAGGGATGGAAGCCCTCGGGACCCCCACCTCCCTGAGCCTGGAACAAGAGCCCCAGAGGCAGAAAACCTGGCTGGCACACCAGCTCCTTGGAGCGATACGCACACGCCTCTCCAAGGCTTGGTTTTCTCACTTGTGAAATGGGGACACCGATGGTGCCTGGAGAAAGTATAGGAAGCGCACAGGGGCGGGCACAAAGCGGGTGCTCAGAGACGCTGGATCATTCGCCTCTGTCCTGTCCCACCTGTCCTTTCCTTCTCGGACCATCCAACCCCGAAGAGCCTGACCGGGCAGTTGCTATTTACGGCATGCTCTTCCCCAGTCACAATCATCATGGTGATCATAATGGACATTTCATGAGCACCGCCAGCTGGAATGTGTATTAAGAGGTTTATAGCTGTTGTCTAATCCTAGGAACAACTTTGTGAGACAAGTCTTATCATTATGCCCATTTTACAGAAGAAACAATCGAGGCTCAGAAAGATTAATTTACTCAACTACGAAACATTATAATAGAATTAATTAAAACTCAGTTTTTAGACTCCAGTGCCCACCATTCCCATACCGAGGGGTTTCATTTTCTGTGTGCATTCTTCCTAAACTTCCTAATAGTAGGATAAAAGACATGGATTTGACCGCTAGTTTTTAAAAAATATTTTCTCCTCATACCTTTTTGGGTTTTCAAATTTACTCTTCAGAAAGACTTTTCTCAACTTTATCTTCCATCTCTTCTATTAATTTTTTGTTGTTGTTGTTTGCTATCATATTTTCAGATTCTGAGAACTTTTTCTTGTTCTATACTAGTTGACTTTCACAGATGCATTCAGCTTTCACTCTGAAGATGCTATAGTTGTTTGTTTGTTTTAATTCTTCTGGTTTCTTACTGTCTTTATCTTTTGCCTTTACTTTTTTTTTTTTTGGAGGGAGTAGGTGTTTTTGTTTTTCATGTTGAAGACTTTTCTCAAACACCTGAAGATGTTTGGCTGTCTGTTTATATTTAATAGAGAAGCTCTAAAAAGTGAGCAGGACACCCTGTGTGTTTTAATAATTGATCAAAGGCCACATTTTGAGTTTGGAGACACCCACATGTCAGTATCTATTAGTCTTTCCTTGGGGGGCCATTTATATTCTCCAGGGAAGAATCTCCTATCTCCTGCAGGGTGACAGTGGGGAGTAGGGGAGGGATCTGTCATAAGGTGAGCCGCTGGAATTCAAGGAGCAGGAGAGAAGATCGACCATGTAATGTTCTAAATGGGATGTATTTCTGGAATTTTCTGGGAAGGCTTGGGAACAGGGAGAAGGAAAAACAGGTAGGCGGGGAGATGCATCGTGTTGGTATCTTGGTTAAAACTTATTCTTGTCTGAAACTCCAACACTTTAATCTTCACCTTCTGCATTGTGATTTCCGCCTCAGATGGCATCTCGCAGATCATCAGATTTCTGTTGCATTCTCCCCTTGACACATTTTTGAGAAGTACGAATATCTGGAATTAACGTAACCACGTGTTTGAGGGATTTTTCTTTATATTCCATCTTTTAAAGAGGACAACTTTGATAGTTAAACCCCATAATTTGTTGTTTTCTATTTTAACGTTAAGCTTTTCCATTGTACAAGTGAAAGATGTTTATTGCAGATAATCTAGGCCAGGACTTGGCAAACCGTTTCCGTAAAGAGCCAATATTCTAGGTTTTGTGGACATTATGGTCTTTGTTGTGTCTACTAGACTCTGCAGTCATAGAGTAGAAAGTAGCCATAAATGGTACATAAATGAATAGACCTGGCTGTGCTCCGATAAAACTTTATTTATAAAAACACGTGGTGGTAGTGGTCCAGATCTAGCTTGCAAGCCATAGTTTGCTGCCCCGTAACCTGGAAAATAGGGACTAATAAAATGAAGAAAACATTACCTGGAATCCTACCACCCCAAATGACTGATGTTAGTGTCTGTGTGTGCATCTTTCCAATATTTTTCCATGCACATTGATTTCATTTTCAAAACAGACTCATTATCCATATATAGTTCTAATCTGTTTTTCTCAGTTAACATTTCAAGAATGCATATGCCATCAAATACTCTTCCTAACATTACTTTGCATAGCTGTGAAATATTCCATTATATAGATGTATCACAATTTATGTAACTATTCTATCATATGATTTGTTTTTCCATTTCAATTATCCTATAAAGAGTTGGGGCTGATATTTTGTTGCTGTGCATGAGTCTAGCCACACCAGTACTCTACAGGAGGTATTTGTTATGACTAGTGGGGGGCCCCTGCCATGTCAGTCATTAAATATTCTGAATATCAACTTTATAAACAATATGGGAGTAATGTCAGAATTTAGTGGAATTTAATAATTATTTACTTAGAATAAATTCTTATAAAAGCACTTGCTGCTTACTAAGTATTAACTTTTTTTTTTACATTTTGACAAGCATTGTGAAATCGACTCTAGAAAGGCAAAACCATTTTTTAATCCTACCAGCAGAATATGAGAATGTCTCTTCTATAAAGGATATATTTAATAAGCAAATTTTACAAGTGATCATGAATTCTTAAACTCATAAGTAATATCCGGGACTAATGTAATCTATTCTCCTTCTTGAACATTCCATAGAGTAAACTCTCTTAACGCACCCCAGGCGTGAGACCTTCGACTTAGCCTTTCCCCAGCGTATGCCCTGTGGATGCTCATCATAGGAAGTACGCTCAGAAAAGAGGATTTTGTGGTCAAATAAATATAGAAGATGCTAAGTACTGTCACCTCCTTCTTTAAGAGTCCAGAGCTCACTAAAACGTCGAAAGCGATGAGAACGCCTGCATTCCATTCAGAACCGTTTACCTCTGGAACCTAGAATTTTCCATATAAAGTCATTTCTTTAAGAGGTACCGATTAGAGGCTCAAATAACGACTTCTTCAGAACGAGTGTGAGGAATCTGGTCTAATGTGTGGCCCCAAAAAAGCATAATCGTATAGTTTGTCGTACAATAGACTTGTGCTCACACACAACAATCCTGCACTAAGCAGCATGGTAAACGCAACAAACAGTGTAAACACAACAAAATGAAACAAAGAATTAAGATCATTAGCAAGTAATAGAAAAACTTTTACATGACGACAAGCTAAAAAAAAAAAAGAATGAAGACGACTAATTCTGGGAAGACAGATGATGAAGGGGACGTAACCGACTGCGGAAGGTGTTTGCCATATCCTGAAATACAAAGTAGGCAACCCATAGAGCACAAGGGACATTGTTTAACCTTCACAGGGGACAACACGGTTGAGGGACTCGTGACCTCCTCAAGTTCAAGGAGCATTTAGGCAAATTAGTGGATGTCAGGTTCATAACGGATTATTTGATGAAAGCTAAGGATTTGGGGGAAGAAAACATCTCTGACCTTTTGGAAACTGACGTCATAGAAGGAAATTACTGTTCTTTTTTGGAGACCACCAGTCGTCACTTAGTCCTTTTCTCAAACGTCTCCAAGGGGAGGGTCCCTTTCAGCCCTTAACGACCCACCTCGTGCTATTCCATCATTAATTGCTAGGAAAGAAAATCCTCATGCCCATCAAAACCCTTCCTCTTCTTTCCTGCCTCAAGCTGAAAAATGACCATTTAGAACTCTTGACTTCTTTTATTTATCCATGCAAAAAAAGACGAGAGGACAGGTGCAGTGAGGGACAGACCCTGGAAACTCACGCTTACCGTCGATCGTCAATAATCTTCCCCGGGGAACTTTGAATTTCGGAACTTATAGCAAAACATGTCAGCTTGCACACTTCAAAAAGGAATAGCTCCCCAAGACACCCACCTGCTTTCCATGGTTCCTGAGTACTATACGTCCTGTTAAGACAATTCCCGTTCAAATGTATAAGCCCTCTTGCTGGCGGTCTCTTTTATAACAGAGCATCTCACAAGATCAGCAGCACCAAACAGCCCAAAGTTTCTAGGCTTTGAGACCACCCAATAGATAAAGCAGGAGACTTCTCTGGAAGTCAGCATCCCAAGGCCCTCCGCCGAACTCGGTCACTTCCTCAACCTAGATAGGAAGACCTATCATTCTGTCACGGAGAAGACGTCATTAAACCAACTCATTTCACTTCGTATACGCAAGAAATAAAACAGAGATAGGAAGGGCCTTTCCCGAAGTTGCTGAGAGTTATTGAGGCCCAGGGCCGGTGTCAGAGGCCTGGATCTTCCGCACACAGCTCCTCCATCTCCTCTCTTCCTCTCTACGCTGAACACGTTGATGAAACTCTACTAGGGGCTGCTGCTGGGTCCGACGGGTCTGGAAAGATCCCTTTCCAGAAGCCGGAATTCCTGCACTTTCAGTTGTAGAAACGATGACGATCCCATTCTGGATTCGGAGGCCTTTGTCTTGTTTTTGTGTGTGTTAAGAGTTAATTCTGTGGCTGGATGCGAACCCTCCCAGGACACGCTCCCCAACGGCCTAGCGAGACCCTTCAAAAAACGGCCTCCTTAATTATGCAAAAAGCATCTTTCTTGCTAGGTTGCCAAATAATAATATCGCGGGAACTAAAGCAAAACTGAGACTTTTTTCCTTGCTTCCTTTGACCGTACACCTTTAGTCTGGTTTTAAATTTCTCCATTCTCCGTGGATATTGGCACCGCTGGATTAGTAATGCTAAAAAATTTATCTTTACAACCTATTGTCTTAGGTAAGATCGTATCAACAGCTCCAGATGGACCAATCTCTAAGAATAATTTCACTTCCCCTTATCAGTGACAGGAATCACATTTACATATTCTACTGGTGGGCGAGATAATGCAGAGATGATTAATGTCCCTCGATGTACAGATACCTGTAGACTGTTTGATCAATGTCTCCCCGAGAAAGTGTCTTTCATTCTAGATGCTCAAAGTCCAAAAACGCTCTGTGATTAATGCAACTAAATGTTTGGGGTCGGCAGAAGCTGCAGGCTCTGTTCCTGAATCCCTGCCACACTAAAGAGAGGTCACAGGAGACTGGTTTAGTCATGCGGAGAAAAAGTCTGGGGGCGCGCATGCGCGCGCGCGCGCGCGCGCGTGTGTGTGTGTGTGTGTGTGCGCGCGATTTCAAATGTCCCTTTAAAGAAAGAAGCAGAATCTCCTCCCTGGAATCGCTTCTCCAGAAACTCTTGTCAGAAGAACAACACAGTCAGCCTTTTAGTGCATTTAGTCCCATTTAAAAAACCAAGTAGGTCTAATTCTCTGCACTGTGTTGGAGTCGGGTTATATTCTAATTTGTTTCACACATTCGGAAACCAGAAGTATCTGGCTGCTCCATATTACCCCTTAGAGAGTCTCTGGGACCAGCTGGAATGATGGAACAAAAGGCATGAAGAAGAGATGGACATGATGCCTCATTTTCTTAGTCCTCCAGATTTACTTAAACATTTTCTCTGAGACGCCTTCGAAGATAGTTCAAAACTGGGGTCCCAGCCCCTGGAGTTGGGCTAGCAGAAAGGTGAAACAGGGACTCTGGGGTCAGCCTGCACTGGATTAAGTCACAGCTCTTCCTCACACTGAGTGACCCTGGGGCATGTTCCAAACCCTCCTGTGCCTCAGTTTACTCATCCGTAACCTGGGGGTGATACTTACCAGCATTCTTAGGGTTCTTGGCAAGTTTAAATGCAAATACATTTTCAATGTGCTTAGTTTGGTGTTTGGCACTTAGCAAGAATTCGATGAATTCTAGCTATTGTTTCTGTCATTGTTCCTTCTAACAATAGTTTGTTGAAATGTCTCATACTCATGCATGTCTCATGCATGCTTCGTGCAAACAATGAGGCTTTCTTCAGGTACTGCCTGGCTAGGTTTCTTCTCCAAGAAGATCTATTTTCCACTGGAAAATATTTTTAAGGAAATTATATTCAATGCAAGTACATTTACATAATAATATGCATATCTAAAACCTGACTAAGCCAGGCTGCCCCTAGCTGTGGGAGCTGAGGAGGCCATATTTAGGAATACAAATTACTTTAGAAATATGTTTGTGCACCCTGGACTGCTCCCAAGGAACACACGTGGGTCATGGTGAAATGGCAAAACTGGAAGACACTAGGGGAATTAAGAAAGAAAATCCAGAACCACATACAGCGGTCAAATCCAGAAGATGGTGTTTGGCTAGAGATGAGAGAGCTGGGAATTTCTCAAAGGAGAGTGTAGGTCTTGGGGAAATCATTAGAACTATTTGTTCATTCATTCATTCAACAAACATTTACTAAATGCTAGGCAGAGTTCTAGTTGTCGGGGTAATGTAGTAAAAGGGTCAGACCAAGGTTCTGCTCTCACGAGGTTTACATCCCAGCAGTGAGAACAGACAAGACAAGCAAATAGTAAACAAGGTTATTTCGGCAAGGCATGAGTACTGTGAGGAAGACGGAGCCGGCCTTATTCCTCGCTGTCAGCACTGTGAGGAGACTTGTCACAGAGAACAGCTCACAGGCATTCGAGGAGCCTGTATTCTGCTCTTTGGAAGAATCGCATCCTCACTGAGGCCTTCTTCTCTTCGGAGACCCAGAATTCCAAGTCCCCAACAGAATCCTTTGAAAGGCAGGACGTCCAACAGTCACACAATCTAAGCCCAGGTTTAGCAAACCCACGATGTACTCGCTGCTGGGCACCCCATGGCAGGCATCGTCGATCCATCGCGATGTTGCCTCAGACGCAGTCTAACTCCAGGCAGACCCTATCGATCAATCAGACTCGGCAAGAGCGGACTAGCCTTTGGCCGCTACACAGGAAGTCTCAGAAGACAGAAGCTTTTCTTGCTCGGTGACACAATCAGAGGATATAGTTAAGGAACTGTACCAGGGAGAGACTACTCTATGATGGTGCATGTCACACCCAAACATAGACATATCCGCTCTCTGTGGACCTCCTCGCCCACCGGTGGCAGTATAAGCCGCCCCAGCTGGAACCATCAGGGGCCTGCAAGGCCTGACGCTGTGGCCTGGTCTTTCCTTCAGTAACACACGAACGCCCGTCTCTGAATTTTAATCTCAGGGACAGCTTTGCATGGGCTCTGGAGTCAGATGAACCAGAGTGGAAATCCTGAATCAATCCCTACCCAGCTGTGTGGCCTCTTCCCCTCTAAGCCTAAGTTTCACCGTATATATAATGGGGGAAATGACAGTTTTCAACTAACGGGGTGGTCATTCAGTGAGCTAATACTTTCAAGGCCTTGCACATAGTTAGCACTCAATAAAGGATATTTATTATTATCATTATCACCGTTAATAAGGAAGCAAGGAAGCTTCGAGAGAGGCACTGGGAC
>NW_006433950.1:5444263-5447186 GCF_000325575.1 Pteropus alecto | reverse complement strand
GCCCTTTCAGACTGTGAGGGTTTAGAAGGTTTATGTGATTTTGCATTTTTCTCCAACAGGGAGAGAGACCCAGGAGGGAGGGAGGGCAGCAGCAGGGGAACGTGACGCTAGTAAAAAAATAAATAAATAAAAAATAAAAAAAACTGCACACACATTCAATAAATGGGAGAATTATTTAAATAAGCAATCCTGAGGAA
Organism: Pteropus alecto; assembly: GCF_000325575.1. Taxonomy (NCBI): domain Eukaryota; kingdom Metazoa; phylum Chordata; class Mammalia; order Chiroptera; family Pteropodidae; genus Pteropus; species Pteropus alecto. The sequence goes on along the minus strand of NW_006433950.1, from coordinate 5,446,989 downwards.
AAAAAATATGGAAGCCAATTTTATTCATAAAACAACTGATTTACAGCATTCTAGCTAAGAGCAGCTTTTAACTCGAGCCTCTGAGATCCTATTTATTATTCAGCAAAATATTCAAGATTAATAAAGGTATCTTTAATACTAATATAGCGGCAAGAGCTAATGTATGTAAAATAATTATTATGAAAAGTATTATCAATATTTGGGGGAATAACGCACATGCATAATGAATGAATTTTGCCCCTGGGTTTAGGCTCATTTCTTGGCCTGATTTTGCATGGAGAAATTCTGCATTATAATGAAAGGCAAAATGATCATACATTAACTGTGAGTTTTTTATCACTGCTTAGAAGGAACCTAAAACTGTCACCTACACAGGAAAAAAATATATATATTCCATATAAGCATGCATACGGTGAGATTTATCATTCTTTGAGTGGCGGAAAACACACAGACACCCAGCTACTTTCAAAATGACAATTATCAGCCCTAAAGAAATAAATAAGAAATTTTTAAAAGCCAAATGTCACACGTATTTACTAAATTTTAGGCAAAGGAAAAGTGGCTTAGATTTATTTTTCAGTCTAAATATTCTTGAGGCTGAAATCCTCAGGTATTTCTTAAGTGGTCTATACAAACTAAATCAACTAAAGGATTATTTTCATTTTCATAAGCCATTGAGGATTTTTGTTAAATCTCTCAAAACTTAACAGAAGTTTCTTCCCCACCTCCACCCACAATCACTCCAAACCTCCGGAGTCAAAAAATCAAACTCGATTCAACAAACGTATATATGGGCATCTCTCCTTGCACCAAATCCTGTGAAAACACGAAGAAAAACTAGGGAGCGTTTCTTTCCTTCTAGAGCATAGAATCATAAAATAGAGCATGAAGGGTGATCACAGCCATTAGCTCTCTAGTTTATTCCCATATTTTATAGATTAGGAAATAAGGCCTAAAAATGGCACGCTCACACAAAGCTACATTTATTTCTTTACTTCTAAAGCAGGGAACTTTCTAGAACCCCCTGTCCACCAAGTTCACTAGGGCAACCAATGAAGGTACAGTGCCTGCTGATGGTATCAGCCATTTACACGTGAAAACTGTACCTTCCCCACCGAGGCGGGGCAGAGGTACCTTGTGGGGCTGCGTGGAAGTTACCCTCCACCGCCCTCGGCGCAGATTCTAATTTGAACAGCAAATCAAATGACCGTTACTCAGTATCCATTGCACAAAGCATGATGCTGGCCGCACTGGACTGAAATTTCAGTAGAGCAGACTGCTACCTGGTGTGGTCCCTCAGATAATGCAGGCACGGTCAACATCATCGAAAGAAAGCAAAAGTTTCCAAACACTTGCCAGCTCTGGAATTTATGTGTAAGGACTCATGTTTGAGAGGTTTGATTTCTTTATGTTAAATGACTAAACTATAAATCTCACGAACCGCATAAATCAGACTGCACGCCAGCCCCATGAGTGGGGCTGGGGACCGATTTATGGCGAGGCAGGAGACAAGAACGGTGTGGTTTGTTTGCTTTGCCACCTGGCACTTACACGCAGAGGAGCCTGGAGGAGGAGGCCTGCATGGGCCAGGGAGCAACCACAAGGCTACAATAAATCCACCGGTGACTGGCGACCCACCTGGGTTAAGAACTTGGGCTCAAATAACCACAAAAATACACCGTCCAGTAGAAGATTCTTAATCTCCGGCCAGGATAGTGTGGAATTGGAGGTTCCGTGTGACTACTGCTGTGTTTTGCCTAGCTTCAAACACCACTAATGATTATTATTAATACAAAGAGTCCTTTGTGGGCTTTTCTCATCTTTGATATTGGGACATTCAAGATCAATGTGAAACATTTTAATGTCATGAATTTTGAAATCATGAAAATTTGCCTTCAAGAGTCCCAAGTCACCAAAGGCCTTCTCAGTGAATCTTATGACAGTCATTTATTAAACAAATATTTAACGAATGTCTACTATTGGTAGGCACAGCTTCTTGTGGCGTTTCCTATCTAACGGGGGAGACAGAAATTTAAAAAAAAAATAGATCAGATAAAAATAATTGCATAGAGAAAAATAAAGTAGAGAGTGACAGGGGTGCTTTATTAGACAGGATGGTCAGGAAATGTCTCCTCGATAAGTGGACATTTAATTAGAGACCCTAGTGAAGTCGAAGAAAGAACCAAGCAGATAAGAGAGGCGAGAACATCCAGCGAGTGCGAAGGCTGGAGGTGGGAGCAAGGTTGCCGTGATCGAGGAACCTCAGGGAGACCAAAGTGGCTGGGGTGGAAATGAGCGCGAGAGAGAGAGATGCCAGATGAGATCAAAGAAGTTACTGGAAGCCAGGCCTATGGAAGGATTCGGGCTTTTATGCTGGGTGAGCTGGGAAACTCAAGAAAATCTGAGCAGCGGAGTGAAATGATGTGCCCTGTGTTTTATAAGTATCACTGTCTCGTTGGAGGGCGAAGTGTTGGCAGATGAGGATAGAAGCCAGGGGGCCAGTTAGCATACTATTGCAACAGTCCAAGCCAGAAGCCATGGCAATGAAGGCCAGTTAGCATACTATTGCAAGAGTCCAAGCCAGAAGCGATGGCGATGATAACAAATTCCCTTATTCTACTTTACTCTCAACTTGACCTCATGTCTATTTCTCACTAACCACCGGACTCATGTTAAAAAAAGGTGCAATCACAGTTACACCTAGAGGCTGAGGGCTCTGGATAATT
>NW_006433950.1:5406738-5444193 GCF_000325575.1 Pteropus alecto | reverse complement strand
TTCTGAAAACTTCGTCTTAAATTCAGAGGCTATAAGTCCTTTTCCATTCGTGGCAAATCGAGGATATTGCGGTTCCACGTTGAAATCCATTCTATGATCTCACTAGGATCAAGATGCGTCCTAGGATTATAGCGTTCTTCGCCATGATTTCCTTACGAGCGATTTGCTGCCCGGTAGTTTCAACTCCTGGGGAAAGTCTGCTCCAAAGCTGTTTACCGGAGTGTCGAGAAAATCGTAGCAGAGACCTCATTGAACTTAATTAAAGCCAAAGTAGACTTCATAGCAAGAAGGGAGAGAAAAAGCACCAAAGAGAGGGAGGGGCGTGGGGGCTGCTCTGCCAGATCCTCTTCCAGCAAATTGGTTTCTCGTCACGTGAGCGGATTGGGAAGAACACTTAGGGATGATTACGAAGGGAGGAAGGTGGTGGGGGGTGCCCCGCCAAGACAGTGAAGAATGGGGCCAAATGGGAGCGAATGGACAAATTAATGATTAAGGGAGATTTTTTTCTCTTCTAGGAGTCGTGTCCAGCCTGGCCTCCCAGAGTTGAGCAATCTTTCACTGTCGAGCGAGGCTGGGAGATTGATTCAATTAAGATTAGCAGAGTTGAAAAAATGGCGTGAGTTAGTCGTGATTGGTAATGTCTTTCTCTCATCTCTCGGTGGCGGTGGCCCGGACACAGGCAGCGTGTGGCTCTATCAGGTCACGGAGGAGGCGAGGCAGCCCCACTTCCGAAGTGGGGTCCACGGACCAGACCCTGGGTGGGGAGAAGCGACATTCCTTGTGATTTTCTCCTGAGGTCTCTTCCATTTGTCCTTCTTGGATGTGACTTTCTTATAATTAGCTCCTTCTTCTGAAACACGAAGGAGGTAGGGGAGACTCTGAGATGCTGGGGGTCATTGCTGGGTACGCTTCCTCAGAGCAGATGAATGTAATTGGCAGCCTCATTAATTCGGAAGCCATAGCCGGGCGCCCTCTCTGATCCGGCAGCAGGTGGATGGAACTTTCTCAGAGATGCGAACACATCTGAAACAGAGAGGGGTGGGCAGCCCTCATCGACTGGCGAAGACCCAGGGCGAGGAGACAGACGGGAGGCAACACATCGCTCTCACCGTGTCCCACGGCCGCACGCACCGCGAGCCCCTGCGTGTGGGAGCAGCCGGCGGATGCTCCAGATGACGTGCCTCGCCGCTGACCGCCGCCTGCCTCTAAATTCGTATTCAGACCCTGTTGCTGGGTAAGTTTAATGAAAGTGCTACTTTCCACGAGGTCCCTGGTGGCATTAGTTCACATTACAAAATCATTATACATAATTTGACACTCGTGTGCACCGTTAGCTTCGGGAAAGAGCTTGTTTTACAGCTCTGGGGACAGAGGTCCCTCTAGATAAGGCTGGGCTTATAGAGAGCGAGCGAGAGAGAAGGGCCTCCCTCTGGTTAGTAATGATGGTCGATGAGGCTACTCCCTTTATGCGCATCGAGATGGGTATTGAGTCTGAGGGAAAAAAATAGCCCAGTTACTCTTTGAAAAGGCAGCCCTGGACCATGCTCCCATCGACAACTCTTAAAAGCAGGCATTGAATCTGCATTTTAAAGGCCTCTCCTAACAGTGATAATTCCAGTTGATGTTTTTGCTCTGACGTCTCCTGCTCCCGGTGGCTTGGCACAACTCCACACTCTCCGTTCCACCCTGGTCCATGCGGCCACGCAGGGCTGGCGTTCGTCCGAGCTGTGCAGGCGAAGCCTTGCCAGTTGTTAGAAATTAAAATACTTCCATGCCAGTAGGTACGTGGCCTTGGTCCCTGAGCACCTAGGCCCACTGCCTGGACACCCCCACCCTTCCCCAAGGACCTTCAGATGTCCTTACGGCCCTGCAACTAAAGGGTTAATACCTGGCAGTCCAGGGGACATGCAGGTTGTTGTGGGTGGAATTGTGATATGCCCCCCCAACCCTCCCACACACACCCATTCATATGCTGAAGTCCTAACTCTTCATATGACAATATTAGGAGGTAGAGCCTTTCAAGAGGTAATTAAGGCTCCATGAGGTCATAAGGGTGGAGCCTTGATCCAATAGGACTGGTGTCCTTATAAGAAGAGGGCCAGTCACCAGAGAGCTCTCTCCATGCACGCACACAGAGGAAAGGCCACCACGTGAGGTCGCAGTGAGAAGGTGCCATCTGCAAGCCAAAGACAGAAGCCTCACCCAAAACCACCCCTGCTGACACCTGGATCTTGGACATCTGGCCTCCAGCGCTGTGAGAAAACAAATGTCTGTGGTTTAAGCCCCGCCCCGCCGTCTGCGGTGTTTTGTGATGACAGCCAAGCTGACCGATGCATAGGCCGCTTTGATGGGCTGGTTCCCATGCCTCACATCAGCTGGTAAATACTTTTATCACCTGCTGGCGCTCTTTCCGTTAAAAAGAAGACACCACTTCCCTGTAGCCGACTCCCAAAGTTACCCGATTCAGAGTCAAAATTGGTTCACAGCCCTTGTGAAATTTGGTCTCAAGCGTCATCTTGACTCCACACTCTTCCTTGACCCCACGGCCAGTCGGTCAGTCGCCCAGCTCCCTGGAGCCCCCCTCTTCCTGATGTCTAGTACCTGTCCCCTCTCTCCTCCTGCGCAGATGCTGCCTTGGCTCAGAGGGCGCCATCTCTCTCCCTGGCTATTTATCAGCCTCCTAAAGACTGGCCCTTCCTGCTCTAGGCTTTCTCGCTCCTACCCAGGCACCTCTCTGCGGTCGACGTGACTTTCCTAAAATTTCTAAGCATGGCGCTGCCCGGCTTGAAGCTCTTCGGTGGATCCCCACCGCCCCTGGGTCAACCTGACAGCGTGTGCCCAGCCCCGGCCGGGTGGAGCTTCGGCCTTCCAGCTTCTGCACCTCCCTTTCCTTGTGCCTGAGACAGCCCCTCCACGCCCTTTTCCTGGCCAGCTCGTGCTCAGCCTCCCAGGGAGGGAAGGCTTGCACCGTCTCGCATTGTTGAACACTTCTAGGGAGGGGGGACCCCGCTCCTTGTGCAGACTCTCATCTCACTGGGCTAGCTCCTCGGTTGGTGGGTCCATCTTATGATGGACCTGACATGTCCCCCCAAAACTCCCCCTCACTGGTCCTCCTTCTTCCTTCCTCCTTGTCCCCCGACAACCTTCCAGCCTTTCAGATTTTCTTAGCACCATGAAAACCGAAATAATGTCATCCTTCGTCACTGCTAAATTTCCAGTGCCTGCGATGCTTGACACATAGTAGGTACCAAGTAAACACGCATTGAATAAATGAAGGAATGTTTGAAATCGAAAGCTGGCGCTAGAAGAGGCCTTAGGAAGGATCAAGTTCAACTTTCTCATTTTGCAAGTGAAAAAACTAGGGCCCAGCCAAGGAAAGGGAATGGCCCAAGGTCACAGAGCAAGCCTGTGGCCAGCACAGGCTAGCATCTACAGATCTGAGCGGACTTTGAATGGACTAGGAGCCAACTGGCAAACTCCAGTCTGTTTCTGGATGACCCGAGCAGGGACACAATGGGTCTTTTTTTCCAGAGGTTTTGCTGGAATCATGCAAACTTAAGCTCATGCCCATGCCTGGTCCCGAGACCACTTCTTCACGGGAACAGGATGCGAGATTGATGGCCTTTTAAATGGTGTCGTTTCTGGGCATCCGTGACTTGCACTGGAGGGCAGGACATCCTGCTTGTCTCACAGAGGGAGACAAACGTGCTCTGGGAAATTCCCGGAGGGAGGGAGGGCATCACGGGGAATCTCCACCTACGTGGGCGCACCTGGCTTAAACCGGACAAGAGAATGGGGTCTAGGGTGGCTCCTTCACATTCCAGAAGTTTCCTGGGACAAGGGAGTGTGTGGAAATGAGCCTTTCAAGTGGAGGGCAGGACAAAAAGTAGCAGCCACTGGTGGAGGCGTCAGGTTCTCACCCGCCATGACAACGGCTTCTTCACAGAATGTCTCTCCCCTCTGTCACATGAAAGGCCACCCCCTCCAGCAAGGGGAAGCCTGCCTCAGAGACTCAGAGAAAATCTCCCACTCACCAACCAAGAGAGAAAGGGAGGGAGGAAGGGAGGACTCCAGAGATGCAGAGGGAGAAAGCTGGATTCCAAGAGAGACAGATGGGCAGAGAGAATCTAAATAACCCTCAGCCAAGGGCTAGAACGTGAAATAGAATCTCAATGGCTTTAAAATTGCAAGTAGAAAAAGGAAAATTCATTCCAAGAGAACCTTGATAAAGGGAAAGACAACATCAAAATACACGTTATTTCTCTCTCTTCCTCTTTTCCTTTCTTTTATTCTTTCTTCTTTCCGAATCAGAGATCAGAGTTCGTAGGGACTATGGGTGAGTCCAGTTCTTTGCAGGAAGAGTTTTATTTCCAGAAGGAAAGCCCGGTCATAATGCTAATGATGTCTGATTTTCACGAGGAGTTTATTGTGGACGTAAACCCCTGTTCTGCGTGCCTTGCATGAGTTTCCTCATTTAATCCTCACAACCCTAGGCCCTGGGTGCTGGGCTTATTGTCCTCTCACAGGTGAGGACACTAAGGAGCTGGGATCTACTGGGATGCCCTGCTCAGGGTCCCCAGGCTCCTACCCCCTAGCTGAAGCTGGAGCTTGGAACTGCAGCCTGGGGAACCTCCAGTCATCTCAACGTGGGCTCACCCTTGTGTTTGCACCTGCATTCCTAGCTTGTGGAGCATGTCTTCAGCTATGAGTTCACTTGATCGTCCCCATAGTGTTTGGGGGCTCCAGGTCCCAAACCAAGAGGATCCTGTTAGCTGCCCATGCTTGAAAGGGCTTCATGCTGTCCCCAGGCTCCTTTTTAATCTGAAAAGTCCACGGGCATTTTGCATTCTACTGCAGAATATATTTCTGAGAAGACAGGAAAATAATGTTTTTAATTGCATACCTTGGAATAAAACAGATGATCTCAAATATGGCCCACACGTATTCCCTGGTTTTATTCCCAAGGCAGAGAAGCGCCTAGCTCGAGAAGCTCAGAGCTCGCCCAGGTCTCACCGCCCCCCTTCCGTGTTTCAGCTAAGAAAACTGAGGCCCAGAGAGGTGAAATGATTCGCCCAAGGCTGCACAGCAGGGCAGAGTCTGGGAACCACATCTCCTGCAGCCTAACCCAGGATTCCCGCACCACACTGGACACAGGGTTGAGAGCCTAGGCAGTCGAGCTGGCCAAGCCGGGGCAAGTCACATCGGACCAGGATGTTGCACCAGAGCTGAGGTGACACTCTCGATGACACTGACGTGTTTGGCACCCCCTGAGGCTGAGCGGTGCCTGCACACCATCCAAATCACCCCTCTCCGCCCTTCAGCTTCCATGTTGTTAATCCTTAGAAAACGGGAATGATCCAAGGATTGACTACACAGTTTTGACATGAGAACTAAACGAGATACTGCAAACAGCAGGCAGGTAGCAGCAACTCAGTAAGAAGAAGGACCATCCTTCTATTTTTGATAGTTCCTTTCCAAGACTGGCGATACTGGGGAAGCTTTACGAGAATGACGATCACAGCTGTAACCCACCTCCACGGATTGATGTGGGGCTCACCCAAGTGACCACCTGCAAAGTGCCAAGAACAGGCCCTGGAATAAAGTGAGCCCTCAGCAAGAGCTGCCTCTTTCATTGCAGAGAGCTATGTATATACACACATGGACATTACTCTTTAACTCACCAACAATTATATATTTACGAAGAGCGTTCATCTCTCTACAGCAAGACTTATCCCTCTGGGCTTCGTTTATTGTGTTGTTGCTCCAAGTGACTCTCATTTGAGAATGGAAGAACCCGCGTCCTGGGAAGCTGACATCAGGAGATCAGTTTTGCGGGTGTCACCGGGGAGAAACCTCTTAATTCAGACGGCTCTGACTTTTCCCCTTGAGCTCCGCTCAAGCCCCCTCTCCTTGAAGGCAGGCTCCCAGAGCCCTCTGGCTCCATTCAAAGTCCCCTTTTCAGAGCTTTGGCAGTTTTATGGCCTTTAATGACCCCCTATTGTACCCTGATTGCCAATCAGGGCACACGTAATGACCAAGCAGCATCACTTAGCCCTTATTCCGATGACAATGGCCAGAGCGGCCAGCTCGCTGTTTTGACATGAGTGGGGTCACAGGGAAAGTTTTCAGGCGGGTGATTTAAAGAGGCCGGACCAGCCAGCACCCTCGACTCCTCCGTTGCTGGGACTTAGACAAAAGAATGAACTCTGAACTTTTCCTTTGACGGATGGAGGTCATTAAAACCATGGTGGGGGCCCCTTCAAAGGCAGGTGTAGACCAGGCTGTCTCTCAAAGCGCCTAATAAAGAGAGAACAGGCGATTGTGTGGGATTCGGGGAAGAGAAACTTCTGAGAGATTCACTCAAGTGCTTCAAAGAAATCAATGAGCTGCTCTGACGGTTGACAGGGGCCAGCAGTGCCGTGAGGTCCCCTCCACCACCCATTGAATGGGTGGCTGCCCCAATTGTTCCCAAACAGGGGCCACCACAATAAATGCCTGGGCTCCTTTCACGGGTACCCTGGGCTCCGGGGTCTGAGACCAGCAAGGGAATGCAGAGAAAGTGACACCACCCACTCCCACTTCAAATTCCAACCATTTTAATAAAGTGCCGAGAGGCCTCCAAGCAGCTTAAAATATTAAAGGTCTCTTTTAAACATCTGGAAGACAACATCTAATTACTGGGAGAGAGCGCTCTAGGTTATTAATATATAAGCAGAGCTAATCCCACCCAACACAAACAAACAGCAAACAAAAGCACGTCCGGAGAAGTAGCATCTTGGCGGAACGCAGAAGGGTCCCCCAACATAGCTTCCAGACCACACAGACCCCCCAGATCCCATTCCCACCAAGGCACAAGCAGCTGGGACCACATGCTGCCCGCGGAGGGGCCAACGCGGCGATCCTGACCTCCTGGCAGTCGGCGGGACCAGTCGGCTAAATAGATTGACTGCCAATGACTTGAGTCATCGAAGTTCAACCATGAAGAGAAATGAAAGCTCAGAGAATTCCACCTCCCTCTTCTATTGTTCTCAAAAGGTGTTTTTGCTTTCCGCCAAAGGGTCAGGAATTTTGATCCCAAAGGTCTGAGCGGGAATATAAATGGATTTGGAGGAGCTGGAAGCCGGGTCCCGGGGGAGCGGCGTGCCAGATGCATCGTCAGGATCACACGCAGGACACCGAATGTGGCGTCCCTCTCCCGCCCGGGCGACGGCTATTAAGGGTAACGCGATCGGATGAGAAGGCCGCACACGGGCAGCCACAGAGCCCACAGGAAGCAGCTGTGGGGACCAGCAAATGAAGGTCCCGCCTCCCTAAGATGCACCCACAAGGCAGAGCCACATCCTTCGCATTGTCCGAGGACATATCATTGCGGCTCCTCCAGCAGCCGGTGGTGTCGGCGAGTCGAAGGAAAAAGGGACTCGCGGGCCCTGGCGGCGGCCCCGGCAGCACCGCGCTGATGGGGAGCCCACCGTCTTCTCCAGGAGTGGAGCCAAGATGAAGGAGCAGCACTCGTCTGAGTGGCCCGAGGAGGAAGGACTTGCCCTCTCCCCGGATCCCCAAGGAAGACGGTCTGGTTCCTTCCAGTGGCTCACTGTGGGGTCACGAACACCTTCCGGACACTTACGAGTTACGTCCTAGGTGTCAGGGCTTGGTGGGGACAAGACAGACCCAGCCCCCACCTTCACGGGGACTTGGAGTTCAACAGTGACTCAGATCATAAGGGATCTGAGAGACGCCACAGAGGGAAAACAAGGAGCTCTCAGGAGGTAGAACAGAGGGACCTGGCCCCACCTGCCGGGCTGGACAAGGACGAGCGGTAGCCTGGGCTGGGATGCGGGGAGGGTGTCGGCATGAGGCAGGGCGGTGTGGGCGCAGGGAACAGCACGTGCGAAGGCCCCGTGAGGAGGAGGAGGAGCTGGCTCGGACTCGCACGACACAGTGGAGGGGCGCAGAGCCCCCGGCCCAGCTCTGTCAGTTTCTCGTCAGGGTCTAAGCGTCAGGGTCTGAACAAAGGCTGGGCACCCGGGGACAGGGAGCAGAGGGACACGCGACCATGGGCGCGTGGATTTAAGACGTCCTGCAGAGCCAGGTGGACACGGGGGGCGGGGGCGGGGAGGAGCGGGGCGGAGCAGAAGCAAATGGGGTTACTGGGCAGATTCGTCCTGACAGACGTTGGCACGGAAATATCTGGAAATATCTGGAAATATCTGGAAGGTGGCGGCCTATCCCATTTCTAAGCCTCCTAAAGCTGCCCAGAGGCGAAACCGCCACCGACACCTTCTGGTTTGAGTCCCCCCCGCCCCCCACCTTCTCGGGACCGTGCGGGAAAGGAGCACGGCCATCCAACGTTGGTGTCACACCGCTCACCTTCGGGACGTCCTACAATTCCTGCTCCTCACCATCTACGGCTGAGGAACTTTGTTTGTTAAAAGCAAGAAGTACAATCTGCTACGTAGACTGTGATCGATAACTGACATTTTCTCACTGCCGGGGGCCACGCGCCGCGCCCCAGCGTCTGCCTCCCTTACCCCTCATCCAGTGGGAGGCGTGCGGTCTAATTCTTCCTAATTTACAGATGGGGAAACTGAGGCTCGCGGAAGCTACTCGGCCACGGTCACACCGCTTCTAGAGCAGGTCCGGAACTTACTCCTGGGTAGCCAGCTTCAGAATCCTTTGCTTTAACCACTGCCCTCGGCTCCCTAAAATCAAAGAGATTCTCCTCTACTCGCCTGACTCAAGATGAAGAAGCGCGGTTGACCGAGAGGCACTGTGCTGCGAGCGTGGGGCCCGCGTCTGAGCTCCGGGGGCTGGCAGCCTCCCGGTCACAGGGCAGAAGGGCCACTCGGGTCCCCTTGCTCAGGGCGGCCCTGCTTCTCTTACAGGAAGCGTCTCTGTTAAAATATGCAAGAGTGTTTAATTGCAGGGGCTCCGCGACTTGTTTATCTTCCTTAAACACTGCCGGGGTTGGTGCTCGTTTGTTATCTGGGGTGTGAAATGGAGGCTGACAACAATTAATACCTCCTCCCAGGCAGCTCGGCGGCTCTGACGGGAAGCTGTGTACTTCCGAGCAGGCCGCGAGGAGGTGGCGGCCGGCCCCGTCACTCAGGATCCGAGGGGGGGAGAGTGACAGCGGCAGCTGACGGCCCCTCCCGGGCCGCCCGAGAGGCCCCCATGATAAAGCGCCCTGCTTTGTGGTGTAATCAACTTGCTCTACATGCATTACCGCCTAATGAGCGCCGTGTTTAAACAAGTGTACAGAACACATCTGTCCGGGCCTCGAGACTCGAGGCTGTGTGACCAATTTCAGCATCTGAAAGTTAAATTAATGGTAAAGGGTTTAATTGTGAGTAAACAATACCACATTAAGGAGCAGTAAACACAGCAGTGGGGACCCACCGACCGGCTCTGCCATCACAGATGCGGCCGCCTCCCCGTGACGGCTAATAGTCTCCCCCGCCTGGACTCTCTGACAGGGTCTTGAAGGCCATTTGTCATCTAAATGGTCCATCCCCTCCTCAAACATAATTTTGGCCGATGGTCCATTCCCGCGGCCTACGGGGTCTGTGTTCTCTGGAAGGTGGGCAAACAAATCCGGCGGCAAGTGGGGAGGGTCTGGAGAAGCTCCAGCTTCTAAACCGAAGTGAGGATTTGGGGGAGATGGGAGAGGGACAGACACCCCCACCCCCATATCCAGGCAACCGGCGTCTGTCCACAGCAGCGAAGCCGCCTTAGACTCCAGGCTTCGATGGCAGCGATTCCAAACCTGGTTTTAAAACACCCTAGGGTGTCTCTAGCGAACAAAGGATGCCTCGAAAGCAAATTAAGTTCCCTTTAATTAAAGATCATAACATACGCCACGGAACATTCCGTCACGGTAGGGGGAAGGAAGAGACTGTCACATAAAATAAATAGGGCTCCACGGCTCGAAAAATTAAGAATTACCCAGCGAGATCTCTGCATCTTCCTGATGTGTTCGGCTATCGTCACTGCCACCTTGAAAATGGAGCTCGGCCATCGGCGTACCGGCGATGGGGCCGGGCTCTTCCCCACAGGTGTGTGTTGGGAATAAAGACCCTCACCTCGGGAAGGGAAGGGCACGGGTCCTCACTGTCTTTTCTCTCCATCACCTGCAGCTACGTCAGGTCGTAGACGTCTCGGGGACCAGGTCCCGGGAGAGGGGTTTTAGAGGGTCGCAAAAGCACGTGAGGGGCATGGATCCCTGCACCTTTACCTGTCCCCACCTGGGAAGGCCTGACGCAGGTACCTCAGCCGGCCCTTCTCCGTGGACACTGAGCTGGGGTCTGCTGGGGCTGAAGCCTCGGCCTGTTCTCGGGGTGTATTTCTCAAGGATTCCCAGAAAGGGGCGCTGACAATGGCCACGATCAAAGACACCAGGCTCCTCTCTCTCTCTTCCTTTAAAGGAGGTGTGTGGCCTCAAAGGCAAAACAGCCTTGGGCTCGCACACCCCGACTCGAGTCGGAGTCAAACCCAGCCTCTGCCACCTTCACCGCTTCGAGCTGAGCTCACCTCACCTGCGAAACATGGGCGTTACCTGGGTCGTTGAGAGAATCAAACCCGCCAGCACACGCCAATTGCTTCCAACGGTGTGCGGCCCAGAGCAAGCGCTCAGTAAACGTTAGAAGCTGTTATGGCGGGTGCGTGACGGGCTCCCCTTTTCACAGGACCTAATGAAGCTGACTTGCCGCTCGAGAAATGGGGCCCGACTGTCGGATCAGCCTAAGGCACCAGGCTGCTGACCTGGCCAGTGTGCGTGTGTGCCCTGAAGCCAAGTGGACACGGCAGCCCCTAGACACCAACGGTGCGATGTGTGTGCGTGTGGCACCGTCCCTGCCTGACCCACGGTAGGTACATTCTTGCCTCATGAACCAGCTTCCCGTCCAATCCAGCCGTCTAGCTCCCAGTCAAGTTTTCAGAGCTGAGCATCTTAGAAAGGCTTCCCAGCACGCTGGTTCATTTTGCATGTTCTGATACAAGTCACCTCACGTCCATATTTCCGACACCCCTCTCGCCAGTGATGGATGTTTTTTTTTTTCTTTTTTAATCTTTGATGGTTTTCTATATTGGGGCTGGGCAAATGCCTGAGTCTCTCAGAGACCCTAGAATTTCTAAACGTGAGCAGTGACAGATTCACTGGAAGAGGGCGCTAGGGCATCTGCCCGAAGCGGCTTTGGGAGCAACCAGTGGCGGGGGGGGGGGTTGCAGCTGAAGCCTCTCCTCCAGGCCCCCTCCGGGCCGCCCTTTGGTGCCGATCTACGGAAACTCTGGTTTCTTCAAAAGAGGCACAGGAAATGATGACCTCACCTTGTCCCAGGCACCGGATTAGCAGGGTCTCATCGCCATTAAGGTGGTGTCGCCATGTGTTCGCTGCTGTTGTCTCTTGGTTTGAAATTATTCCTGGTCCAACACGTGCCTCCTCTTGCTCTGTCCCTGACGATCCAGCCCACGATACACAGAAATGGAGGCTCACCGGGCCGTGACGTCCCATGTGTGACAGAGGGCTCTTCCGGTGTTTCCAGGAAAAGTCGGAAGCAGAACCCATGGCCCACCTGGGCCTGGCACCCTCTCTCCTGCCCATTCTATGCCAGTCACAGGCAGAAGGGGAAATCGGACCACGCTGGGTTTTCAGCAGTGACCTGTAGGCATGCAACAGATGTTTGCAGCCCCTCAGAAGTGAGAAAAAGGAAATTTAGAAATCCTCTCTTCCAGTGATCTTTTCACCCCAAACTTTTGTTCTGCTGCAACATTTTAACTTCGGATGAAACCTTTCGCGGGAGCCCAGAGCAGCTCTCACGGCACGAGGCCCAAAGCCCTCATCCCCCGACTTCGACTTCCTTCCTGACGCCTGCAAAGGCATATCTGCCGCGGTTTCTCACCAAGGGGCAGGTCGAACATCACTGTACCTCTTCTAATTCCACCTTCCGGTTGAGAAGACCGTGGCTCAGAGAAGCACATAGACAAGAAGTCAACACAGCCATCAACAAACAGACGACTCGAAACACACCTGCTGAGGCCATGGGGTGAAATATAGATCCATCACAAATATCATCTTTCTCATTTATCTCTGTGGCTTAAACGAATGGTGGTCCCCCCCCGCCCTGTCCCCTGACGCAAGGTCTTATCCAATGGACACTCTGTAGACCTTTAAAAGAAATTCACTCACTTTCTCCTCCTCCTTTTCTCTTAAACACAGGCCCCACATCCAGCCATTCTAAGTAGGAAAATATAGCCCACTGAGGCAACGTATGTTGTGTTCCTAACTCCCCTGCGACTTTAGTTGGCCTTTAAAGCCCATTTTCGCCATTTATTGATTTTCATTTTCTTCC
Source organism: Pteropus alecto (assembly GCF_000325575.1). Lineage (NCBI taxonomy): Eukaryota > Metazoa > Chordata > Mammalia > Chiroptera > Pteropodidae > Pteropus > Pteropus alecto. The sequence goes on along the minus strand of NW_006433950.1, from coordinate 5,431,849 downwards.
GGTCTATGAATGACAACTTGAATTAAGACAACACAGGCTGAGAAGCCACTCTGCAATGCCAAATAATGTCCTGTGCTTCGTGACAGAATGCCTCGCCACCCCGCAGCTCTCGCCCACCCCCATTTGCTGAAGGAGTGGTGGGCAGACAGACCCCTGCCTGGCTGCCTGGCACAGGGTCCAGCTGAGCCAAGACAGAGCTCTGAGATGAGGGACAAGCAGGGACATCCCTGGCCGCTGCCAGCCCTTTCCTGACAAGGAAAAAATGAGAAAGCTGTTTTCATGATGGGTAGGTGGAGTCGCATGAGCCAAAAAGATGGCCTCGAATAGTACCCCGAGCTTTGTAATGTCACCCAAGGAGAGTTCCTGTCATATCTTATCTGGAACAATAGCAATGCAACTAACACAGGAGACGTCCTATGTTCTCGTACCTTCCAACACCCAGTGGGCGGCACTGCACAAGTCAGACTAATCTAGAACCCCATTCTCACAGGCACTTGGGAATGCAGAAGGTTGATGAGAAGCAGAGGAGACAGAGAGAGAGAGAGAGACCCACATCGGACAGCATCCCATGAGCAAAGTTCACTTCAGTGGCTTCACTGAGTTCCCCAAAGCCAGAGATGCAAAACCCTAAACGAGGGTCAGACAAAAAGAAGTCGCCCCCCATTGAAACAGCTCCTGAGAAGACGTTTCTAACCCACTTCGGGGTAGTAGACAAATTTGGGAATTCGATGAAAGCACTAATCCTCTCCTGGGAAAATACACGTTAACACAACATTACACACAGTTCGGGGGGCTCGTGGGCCATCCACGAATCTTCCATGGCCGACCACGGGCCAAGAAGTCAGAAACGGCTCTCCCCAGCAGGGACGTGTCTCTGTTTCAACTCGGCTCCGGTCTCCCCCTTCACTGAGGGCTTGCCCACACGCTTCCCGCACCTTCGCATCTACCCCTGAGTACCAGGTTCCGTCAAGACAGGACGTCGAGGCTCTCTGGAGCAGGCCACACGAAGGCCAGCAGAGAGGGAGAGACGGCGAGGTGCCCTGAGCAGAAGTGGAGCCGGCCGAGCCCCCCCACACAACACCTTCTGTCCCAGTAAGGGGGGTGCCGTCTTGGTAATTCCCGGAGTCCTGGCGAGGCTTCCTCGGAAGCAAGAACGGTCTTACGTGTCTTGCGAGGGTGTTAAAGAAGCAATTAAAAGGTGCACGCTCAGACCTCACACACGATCCTTCCAGACTGGAGGCCCCTCCTTTCTGGTTCCGAACTGGGGCCAGCAACAAAAGGTGTTAATAGCCTGATGCGGGGCCCCTGCTGATAGATGACCCATTAGGGTGATCGCTCTTGTGCGAATGGCAAGTAGATTTGATCAATTAGATTTTAATGTAAAGTGGGGCCTGGGGGAGAAAAACAGCAACCAGGAGAGGGAAGACCCTTTGTTGCTAATGTGTCTGAAAAAAGCACTTAATTGAGGTCATAATAATATTAGCAGTTCTCATCATCAATAATTCAGCCTTATTTATTACTACCCGTAAAGTCCTGTCAGGTGGGGGATGTAGGGGGCTTTTGTTAGAGACAGGATGTGTGGGGGTGGCCTGTCTCTCTCCCTCTCTCTCTCTCTCTCTCTCTCTCCTCTCTCTCTCTCTCTCTCTCTCTCTCTCTCTCTCTCTCTCTCTCTCTCTCACCAGCCACATAACAGCAAGTTTCTTCTAATTCTCAAAATGCTTTCTAGCTGTACGCTCTATCTGTAGAAATGGGGGACAGAAGTTACAAGTTCATGACGAGGTATGATTTAACCCTCTCCTGTCCTTCCCCACTCAAAAAAAAGAAAAATCCAACATTTTCTCTGAAGCAATAACTAATGTTGCTGAAGCAATCTGTCAGGAGAGAAACAATTTCTATTCTTGCATGATTTAGTACCCTAAAGAACGACATAAATTCTGCCTTTTCACACACTTTTAGTCACCTGTGGTTTGTTATCTTTTAAAGCAGGAAAGAGAAAGCGAGAGAGAGTGTGTGCTAAATGAATGTATAATTGTACAATTAAAGATTCGCGCTCCAATGTTAAAATTTTAAATGTATTAGTCTCATAAAACCGCCTCATTACTCTCCGTGTCTTAAAGGACATACTTGTCCATAATGAGGCGATGGCAGGAAATGGCACAGGGGTGAGAGCGAGGGGAAGGAGGAGACGCTGGAGCGGGCTGCCATTTCATTTTTCAGAAAGGGGGAGGAAAAACACTTAATAAAGATAATTGGGCTGGTAGTGCCTGTTCCCATCTGGAATCTCAACACAGACAGACCCCAGGGCAGACGATCAGTCATTAACCAGGAAAATAACCTATTTGGAAGGGATCCGTTTGTTTTATAAATGATGCCCCACTTTAGAACAGCTTAACCGCAATCATAATAAAAGTTCCTCGAAAACCCAGCCAGGGGACGGTGCTGAAATATCGATCCGGTTTCTGCTGATAATGGCTGTGCTTGGCTTCCGCTCAGCTTGCAGGAAACAGCTTTTGAAGTTTTGCTTTTCATTCTTTCTTTCTTTTTTTTTTTTTTAAAAGTCTAAATAGAATTTAAACTGCCCTTCGGTGATCATTGGCTATTAGCGGTGTTGGTTAGGAAATACCGAGCCCGTAGGGTCAGAAGAGGTGGCCCAGGTTGAGAGTGGAAGGGGGGGAGGGAGCCCCAAGCGGAGGGGAGAGAGAGGTCAGCTCCGAGCTCCGCAGCCTCCGCCGGGTCAGTGGGGCCGACCTGGCCTGTGAGGCAGCCCGGGGACAAGGACTCAGAAGAATTAATTCTCCCCAGCCCCGGCCTGGCCATTGTGCTCTCCCCAACACACACACACACACACACACACACACACAGAGGCAGGGCAGAAGCAATTGGAACAGCCATTCATCAAGGCTGAACTGGAACTGTATAGATCGAGGCAGCCCAGGTCTGATCCGGCCGCCCTTATGGAAGAGACAAGGGGATGTGATCATTCTAATTAGAAATGAGGTTTTGGTGGCAAAGCTCCTCTTATCCACCTGCTTCGAGGAAGGTGGCTTAGCTGCTTAGGAGGGCGTGCGAAAGCGGGGTCCTCTGAGACAAAGGAAAACGGAAGTGGCGATGAAACCTACATGCGACCTACCTTGGAAGGGACATGAGGAATCTGGGCTCTGAAGGATCCGCCTCTATCTACAGCAGTGGTTCCCCGCCTGGTACACCACCTGGGCTGATGTTGCCCCCCAAGGAACATTCGGCAATGTCAGGGGACTGCCACGACTGAGGACAAAGCGCTGTCAATGTCTAGCACGGAGAGGCCTGGGTTGACACTGAAGACCCTGGAGTGCACGGGACCGTCCCATACTCCACTCCCTCACCCCCACACGACGAACAACAATCTGGCCCCAAATGTCCATATGCCAAGGTTGAGAAGCCTTGGTCTACTCAGATAGCGTTCACCAAGGGAAATCCCCACCCGCCACTCTACTCCGTGCCCCAGAGTGCTGGCCTCTGCCTGCACACCCCAAGCCCTCCGTTCAGTTTCACTTGTGAACATGTTCTAGGAAAAAGTCTTCCTTTAGAGTCTCTTAGGAACCAAGGTCCCAACATCGCTTTCTTAAGATGTCGGCCTCAGTCTGGCAGCTGAGTGGAAAAAGAATGAAGGCTCATCGGTGACACACAGGACCCGTGGGCCCCCTGCATCTGAGGACATGGGTGCGCCACGCCCCCCCACCCCCCCATAGCTCCACATCATATATCGATGGCGCCTGTAAAATGGATATAACTGTGCTGCCTCCTGGGGCCGTGAGGAGGAAATGAGAAGACATTTAGCCCTGTACCAGGCATGTAGTAAGTGCTCAACAAAGAATTGAGGGAAGAGAGAGGGAGACAGGAGGGGAGAGAGAGAGAAAGTTGCAGATGCAGATGGAGACAAGGCTGGAGTTGGATAGTTAGAGATGGAGATGATGAAGATGGCGATGATAGAGATGGCGATGATAGAGATAGATGCGGGGCGGAGAAAGAGAGAGAATTGGGATTCCAGCTGGTGTCGGGCATTGTGCCGGCCACGATCGCTGCCACCCCAAATGCCCACGAGATGACCATCACCCCGAAAGGGATGGCTGCCATTTTCTTGTCATAAAAAAATAAAACTGATGCGCAAAGATCTGTAGAATTATCATCCCTGTCACCTGCAAAGCAGAAGTGTGTGTCTAAGCAAAGCCTTGCTCACCTTTCCGCGCGTCCCCACCCCCGCTTTCTCCACCTTGATTCTGGAAAGAGCAGGTGAGGGCGGGGCACGGCCTGGCCAAATTTCCCCCCAATCATCCACTGTTTCCTCCTGACAGTGTTTGACGGTGCCGATTATTTCCAGCAAAGCCCTTATTATTTTCAATGTGAATTTCAAATCGCACTGATCCAGCCCTTCTTAGCTAAAGTCAGCTTTATCAACCACAAGAGATGTGGGATTTGAGAGAGATCTGAGTAAATTCACATTGTTTGGATAAACTCATTCAGGGAGCTCAACAAATCAAAGCCGAAATGGATATGTATCCCAAAGAGACTGAGAACTGCTGGGGAGGAAAAAAAAAAAAAATTATCATTAACATTTTTATTTCTTAAAAAAAAAAAAAATAGCATTCCCTTTTTAATAAGCGTGTTCGCAACCTCTTTTCGAACCATTATCAAGACTCCTTCGGGCCCCAGGTGATCTGATAGGGTCTGTGAGGCTACTGACCAGGGAAGAGGCGGGTTGCGGGAAATTACAGGGCCCACCCCCCACCGCCACGGCCCTCCCCCCACTTCGGTCAGCGAGACCACTATCAAATATGGTAATGGGTGAATTTATGCATTATCCCATAATTTAAAGAACTCTGTGTATCATGTATATTTAAAACTATTTCTCTGTAGTTTTAATTATCTCAGTCTGCAGGGGCAAAAAGAAAAAACGCAGGCAGCTCCCTTGCCTGAGACCAAAATGAAAGCACTCGCCTGCTGACAGCTAAGATGTCTGTCCTAGCTGCTTGAGATTTCTTATAAAATTTGCATTGGAAAGGCAGCTTTAAGTATACTTAAAATAAAAAGGGGGCATTTGCATCTAATTTGCTACACTGGCAGTATTAGAGTTTTATCTGAATAAAGACACGTCAACTGGATTTATATAGTTAAGCTGATAGCTGGGAAAGTCAACACCAAAACATCAGCTAAATTCAACGAAGTTGGAGAGTAGCTAAGAGTATTTACAAGTTTGGCGTTTTGGGGGTTTTTTTTTTCACCCCCGCATCCACTGATGACTTTAAAACTGTAGCAAATTATCTTCTTTTTTACACAAGTCTGGTAATTACAAGGTTTTGATGAAAGGCATCTTTATAGAGGAACTTTTTCCTCTCCCCATCAATGCACCCAAGGGTGCCTATAAGATGGAGTGGTTATAAAAGGTGGTGTCATGAATCCCCATGGCTTGGGACTCAAGCAGCTTCTAATCCTGATCTGACAAGGTACCTCCCTCGTCTCAGTTTCTTCATCTGTGAAATGGGGATCATGAGGACAGGCTGCCCGTGGTCACCAGTTGTGCAGTTTGTGGGCTGCACAGAGGTGCCCAACCCAGGGGCCAGTGGAGGCTGCAACCCAGCCGCTATCTACGTGGCCAACAAGAGGACGTGGCTGGATCACATCCTCCAAGGAAGGAACGCATTTTTCTGAAGGAACGCATTTTTCTAATTCACACACAGGTGCTGCGCGGCCAGCAGCCCCATGTGACCTCACAGGGAGCTTGGGAGCTTTAAAATGCGCTGATGTCGGCTAAACACGAGAGCGGCATCTGGCACATAATGCCCAAAGAACGTTGGCATGACGACGATGCTGATGGTGATGACGATGCCGATGACGAAGACTCGACAATGAAACATCACACCGCTGATGAATTTCTCATTTCAGCATTGTCTCTACTCACTTTGAAGACTCGCTCCATTGTCAAGACCTGTCCTCCAGGCGTCAGGTTCTGGCATGAGGATCCCAGGTGATTCTATCTGGCCCCACAGACGGGCGCATGGCCCCTGCGTGGGGGCAGGTGGGGGCGCCCTGATGCCTTTTAGATGTGGAATGCCCTCTCCCTCAGGACCCTCTCCTCAGCTGGCTGGGGTACAGAAAATCCCAGGCTGCCTGCACAGCCTCACGCAGCTGGGAACAGATTCCTGCGTGCTGGGAGGCCCCCTGGGGCCACCTTCCCTTCCCCTCTCCCAGCTTTGAAAGAAATACTCAGAAAGGGGGCACGACGCCCCCCTGTGTTGGCTTCCCTGCCCCACCATTCCCTGAGAAGCCCATCCAGCCACTTCCTTGACTCCCAGCTCCTGAGACCCTGGCTGCTTCTTCAAGGGACTGGATAGAGCAGCGCATCCCCAGGAAGCCCCGTGCTTGCGCCCGAGGCCGTGCCAGCTGCACCCCAAGGCTTCCATCCCTGCCCTTGACTCCGAGCAATCTGGCTTCGTGTTGATGCTGTTCACTGCCCCGCCGGAAGCCGCACGGCAAGTCGACTTCCTGCTCCGAGCCTCAGTGTCCTCATCTATGAAATGGGAGTAGAGAAAATACCCTCTTCTCAAGGTTCTCGTGGTCAAAAGAGCTGGTGGGAAATCACAGAGAAGACAAGGCCACTCTGTACCAAGCCCCAGCTATGCAGAACAGACTCCTGCTGCCCAGCCACAGACCAATGGCCAAAAGTCCTGACCCCGGCTCCCTGAGCTAGAAGCATCTCCAACCATTTCTGGGGCGGGTCACAGAGCCACTGCCCAATTTGGTTGTCTGTGCTGATGGGGAGCAAAGGGCCTGCCACCCACTCACGCTTGCCAACACCTGCCATCTGGGGGCACCGGCAGGCTGGCTGCAGGTTTTCACGTTTCAGTAGAAAAAATGTTAAAAGCCTTTCCCAGAGCAAGATGTACGGGTCAAGAACGCAGTGCCATCCAGCTGGCAGCTTCATTGTGGCACACAGGATGATGTCACCAGACAAATGGTTCCACTATTTAAAAACAACAAGCCACCGGTGTGCTCCCCCTATCACATGGTTTAGACCCCAAAAGCCCAAGATCCGTTATTCCTAATCGACATTACATCTCAGGACAGAGCGGGGAGCCTCGCCGGGGCGATTTGCGGTGGGGACCTAGCCTGATCGAGCCTGATCGAGTGAGAAGGCACGCACGTGTTTCGGGGGGCACTGTGAGGGGGCGGGGAGTGAGACCAGGAGGGGAGGGAAGGCTATAAAGAGTGTGTTCGTCAGCTGGTCACCAGTGTGGGCGACCAAGGCTCAGTCTTCCTGGGCATCCTTCGAAGGACTGCATAGAAGATGCCACAAAATGGTCCCCCCGAGAGGCCAAGAAGCTTAACCCCAACTCCACGCCTCACTGGTTGGTGGTGTCCCTTGAGGCTTTAACTCTCAGGACTGTCCCCTCACAGGCGATGAGAACACTCAGGCAGAGACCCTAAGCCAATGGCAAGTATGGGAACTGCCTACAGGTGACCTCCCAGGTGTCTGTCGCACTCCAGCTGGCTATCTGGGGTAGGTATTATCAGCCCCATTTTGCAGGTAGGGAAACCGAGACTCAGAGAGACGTATAGTCACATGAGTAGAAAGTAGTAAAGCTGGGACTCGAGCCCAGGCCCAGCCGACTCCAGAGGCCAGGCTGGCCCGGCAGGCTGCACCGCCCGCCCTGTGTAAGTCTCCAGACGTGGTGCAAGAAAAAATGATGTAAAATACGAGTGAACGCTCGTGGCACTCAAAACCAGACAAAGCGCGTCACAATAACGTGACTCCTGCCCGTGACTGTGAAGCAAGGGCTCGGCGCACAGCGCGCGCTCAACCGGACTCGTTTCTATGTTTCCGACTGTATCTCTTCCCCGACTGGCATGCACTTGACCTTCCTTGGAAGGAAACAGCTCGAAGGACTCAGAGTCTGGAGCACTTCTCCCCAGCAGCTGGGACAGGTGCAGGGGAGACGAAGGTGCCCCAAGATGCTGACGTCACCCCTGTTCGCCCAGGACCGGAACCCAGGAGTCCAGATCTGAGCCCAGGAGAAGGCTAGAGCAGACCGCCCCCTGGGGCCCACGAGACCAGACTAGGTTGGGGACCGGGGCTGGGACAGAAAAGAAGATGGTCGTAGGACACTCAGAGCAGGGAGGCCCACCAGGCAAGCGTTCCCTGGGTGACTCGAAAACTAGTCACGGAGCCACCCTCAAAGAACTTCCCCTCGTAGTGGCCTAATGGCCTGAAATGTTTCACCGGCCAAGTTTCCTTCCCCTGGGATATTTCCTAAGTCATAACTGGCATATGTATAATATCCGAAGAGTCTCAATTCGGCAAATGCCACTTTGCTATTTGGCCATCCACAATCCCCAAAGAAGCCGACAAGACTGTCTACCCCTATGTCCCTCCTGGATGCTAGAGCCAAAGCTTGGCAGTCCCTGCAGGCATCACCTCTGGTGACTGACCAGTTCCTCTCAATGATGTGTTCGCTCTGCCGGCCCAGAGGCCCAAGTGAACCCTAAGTCATCCTAGGCACCGACTTCGGCAAGTACAGTTATTATGGATGTGAGCACTAGAGTCACTCAGACCTGGATTCAAATCCTGCCTCTGCCGGGTACCAGCGGGGCAGCAGTGCATGAGTTTCCTCATCTATAAAATGGGGATACTCCCGGTTACTGATCCCAGGCGGCTGCTTTCAGGAATAAGTGAGATACTGCATATAAAGAGCTCGCTTACCTGGTGCAGCATTATGGCCGAATAGATGTTTAGGAGAAAATCTCCTGCTATATAACACACATACACCAAAAAAGTTGAATAAAATATTTTTTGAGGAGGTGGTTTTTTCAAAAATGTATTAATGAGCTGTCAGGAAAAAGAAAAAAAAAAGATGAAATCCTCAAAAGCTAGAAACAGTGAGAATGGTCAAAAGCAGAGAATAAGGAAGCGTGACCCACTGTTTGCCTGAGGAACGGCTGCTAACACCTGGTACACTTCAGCCTTTACTTTAAAGTGTCTCTAATGTGTGGAGAAGTGAAGACAAGGTTTGGGACCTAAGCAAGGTAGCTGATTATATTGATGATCCCAGAAAAGTGACCTCCCTCAGTGAGTGAATTAGGATTTAAAAAATATCATCCCATATCTCAATAAAGCTCTTACCAAAAACAACAGCAACAACTCCCCATCCCACGGGGGAGAGACTTGGGGTGGATGCCTGTCTCCCCTGTGAGCTCCTAGTCACAGGCCTCACTCGGGTTTGGAGTCAGCATCCTTCCGCCATACCTAGACATAGGGCACAAAAAAACTCTAAGCCAACTACTTCCTTTAAAGTGGTCCCATGTTAGTAGCTAATCAGGAAGCCTGGCAGAAGCAAATGCAAATCTTCTTTAGAGTAATAATGCCTAATAAACTAGGCCTCGACACATTCCTGCAGATAAAGGGCCAGAGAACATGACTTTATAAGCAAAACCCACAAAAATCACAGAGAAACAAATCACCATGAGAATAAGACCTGCAAAGTCTGCAGATATTTGAATAAACAGAAACAGAATATAAAAGCAAGCATGTTTAATATGTTTAGAGAACTAAACGAAACCTTTAGAAGTAGATAATACACACAAACACGTTGATGGATCTCAAAAACATACTACTGAGGAAAAGAAATCAGATGCAGAGGGTACACATTGTGTGATTCCATTTTACGAAAAGTCAGAAATGACCTATGACTTCTGCACTTCCCTACCTAGAAGTTATACTTCAATTTCCAAGAGAAAATGGACGGCTTAAGTAAATTAGGCGCTGCTGACAGGAAATCAGTGAACTGGACAGCAGGTCTGAAGGAGTCCCTCAGACTGCAGGACAGTGAGAAAGAGAGGTGGGAAATTTGGAAGAGAAGCTAAAAAAATAGGAAGAATAGCAGAAAAGGGTTAGCATACGTCTAATCTGAGTTTGAGAAAGAGGGGATACGAAATTAGAGGAGAGGCCATATTTAGATAAAACCGGTTGAGAATTTTCCAGAATGGATAGAAGTCACCGATCTTTACGTCTTCACCTATTCGGACTGTTATAACAAAATACCAGAGATTGGGTGGCTAATAAACAACAAATATTTATGTCTCAAAGTTCTGGAGGCCGGGAAGTCCAAGATCAAGTTGCCGGCAGACTGGGTGTCTGGTGAGAAAGCTCTTGTCTCTTCCTGCTTCATAGATGGTCACCTTCTCACTGCGTCCTCAGAAAGGACAGAAAGGATGAGGGAACCTCTCTGGGGCCTCTTTTGGGAGGCACTAATTGCATTTGTGAGGGCTCTGCCCTCATGACCTAATCACTCCCAAAGGCCCCACCCCAAATACCTTCATGTCGAATAGTAGGTTTTCAACATATGAATTTGGGGAGACACGAACGGTGTATAACACCTCACATTCAGGAATCCCAAGCAGAATAAATAAACATCCCTACCTACATATATCTCAGTGAAAGAACACCAAAGACAAAGAGAAGGTTTTAAAAGCATCTTGAAATAAAACAAATATTACCTTCTAAGGAACAGCAACTAGAATAACAACTGACTTCTCAATACCGAGACAGTCAGGGCACATAGTGAGCGTGTAACAGTAATAACAGTAGAGAAATATTCAAATTTCAGCTCTGCTGTTGTCTTAACTACATAACTTGAAATAAGTCATCTAACCTCTGAGAGCCTTGGTTTCCTTGTCTTAAAAATAAGTTTTTTTAGTAAAGAGTCAATGAGATAACATTAGCATTTGGCACAGTACCTGACGCTTAGTTCATGTTAAATTGGTATTCGCCACAAAATCAACTCCATGTGGGCAAAAGAAAGAAGGATGCAGGTCAAGTTCATCTCAAATTACTCCTAGAGGCTACTGCTTCAGGATTCTCATTTGAAAGCTCCGTTAAGCTCTCCATCAATAGAAAACATTTATCTGAAAAATGCCAGCCAAGGGCAGACATATGTGGATGCTCCAGGAAAGAAATGTAATAGAAACTTTTCAGCAGACCAGTCCCAAGCCACTTCCATGTCTGGGGACAACGCTCCCTATATAGCCACACCCAGAATGCCCAACAGAAGAAGAAACATGAACCTAACAACCTGCCTTGCATTTACATTCCGCTTGTCGCTTTTTAAAGTGGCCCACTGCGAACACAGTGGGACCTCACAGAGACTTCACAGCATTGGCAGAGCAGGTGAAAAGTCAGAGACTCGGAAGGATGGAGGACTCGCCCTGAGACACGACGCACACGAACGGCCTTCCGGCCCACGGAGCTGCCTCCCACGGGTGGCCTGGCCATGGACACCAGAGCTCTTCCCCCAGATCTGGCATAAATGGCTTTTCTTCATCTTTCAGGTCTCAATTCAAATGTCCGCTTCCCAGAGAGGTCTTCGCTAACAATCGCCCCCCATTTAATTCTCTACCGCGGCACCCCGATCGCTTCCAGAACAGAACTCTCCATTTTTCTTTGTTACAGACTATTCGTTGCCTATCTGTTTAATGCCTTTATTCACCAGAGCATCAACTCACACTATTGAAGTGCATGGCACGTGGGAGCCATTTAATAAGTATCTGCGGAGAGAATAGATTTAAGTTGAGTGAACTCTTTTATACTATTATCTCTAATTATGTAAGCAGCTATAACATCACTTAACAAGAGTCAAAAACTATATTCTATATTTCTTCTTATAACCCTTCCCCGCTCACATGATCTTTCCTAGACAAAAAAAAATTTTTTAAAAGCATTGAATGAATAAAGGGAACAGTTCTCGAGTATGACCGGGTATCTCTCCTGCCTGCTGTCCTTTCTCATTCTCAGTCGCTCCTGGAACAGAAGAACCAAGACCGCTAGAAATTAGAATCAATCCATCCTTAGAAGCCATCTCTCGCTTCCTGTGGTCATTCGATTAAATGAGTAAAATGAATACGAGTACATCTCAACCGATCATCGCCATTTAAAAGGCCTCCTTCTGCTTAGGGACCTTCGTTTCCTGGCTCTAAGACTTTGCTGAGTCTCATCCCATCTCTGGATGGTACAGAGGAGGGTACAGAAGGAAGGAGGTGTTAATACATTGAAACAAAGGAAAAAAGAGGGAGAGAATGAAACAGTATAAGGTTGGTCACACATTTGTCATTAAGTCAAAGCCAAATCCCAGTGTTTGTGTGAGGTGGAATTATCTCATTCTTTTAGCCCGTGAGTCTCTGTGATCTACCAGTCAAGTATGTGATTGGATTTTGGCTCAACAAAACCTTAAATTACACACCTATTGTGCCTGAGCTAAGCCTAGTTTCACAGTGGTGGAGAAGGCTTCTCCCGGCTTCCTTGGCGGTGTTCGATCCAGCGCCTGTTCTCATCCGCTGGTTGATGAATGAGTAATAGGATTAGAGTCTTGTCGCAAACCACATGGTAATTGTCATGTTGGGTGCAGAGACAAAGGCTGGGGTGATGGATAGGGTTTGCATAGCAGAGGTGAGCCTGTTCCCCCTGTCTGTACCCACTGACATACAGGGACAGGCCAGGGGCCTTAGGGAAGACAGAGCCAAGTCCTGGAAAGAGGCCGGCTGGCATTTACTAAGTGTTTACAGGATCAATTACTGTACTGGGCGCCTGCACAGAACGGATCTATCTCATCAAAGGCTCAAAACTGATCCCGAAGTGTGAGAAGGGACGTCTTTAGGGTTTTTCCTGCCTAGCATCGATTCCTCACTTCTGCATACAGGACCACCCCCCCTCCTCCGCCCGCCACTTTCCATGAAGAACCAAAACTGAGGAAGGTTTTGGTGAGACTAACTTTACCTCCAGCTCCAAAAGAGGTCATGTGATGAAGCTGGGCCAATCAGAGACACTGGCATTCATTATAGAACTATTGCCAGTGCCCCCAAGAAACAGGCGTGTTCTTTCCATGGAGCAGAGAAAGGGGCACAATATGACGCGCGCAGTGGAGAAGGAGAAAAAGCAGCCGCCTGGGGAGATGAAGCTGGAAAGACGGTGCCATGTTTTCTCTTTCTACCAACACTCTACCTCTAAGACTAAAGCTAGGTCTGCACCTTGGATTTTCCAGAAAATGCCCTTTTTGGCTCATGATGCTTGACCTGGTTTTACTGTCCAAGTGAATTTGCATAGATTTTACAAATGAAGAAGCAAGGCTCACAGAGGTCAGGCCACCAACCCAAGATCACGCAGTTAATAAGCGGCAGAGCTGGGATTTGAGCCCAAGCCTTTTATTCTGAGCCCCGCATGCTCTCTCACATACTGTCCCTTCCTACCAGACGGCGGTGGCCTGCTTCACGGAAGGACCCAAAGATTTTGATATGAGGAAAGGACAAAACTAGCAGCCTGAGAAACCAAGGGCATATTGGGCACGTTTTGGAGTGAGTAAGGTAAAGATGCATTTTCCCTTTCCGCCAATTGCTCATGTTCAGAGTGGACAGAGGTTTGGAACAAAAGCTTTGGAGAGAGAGGGACTTCAGTTAAAATTCCAACTCACCCATTTTTTTCCTGCTGCGTGATTTTGGGAAAGTATCTTATTCTCTCTGAACATCAACTCTCTCGTCCGTAATATGGCAATAAGCGTATCTCCCCTTTAGGATAATTATGAGGATTAATCAGATAAAATATGTCTATTGTGATTCTTGGCTAAAGGAACAGAAAATTTCATTTATTTTTCCTTAAACAAAGAGTGACATTTTTTTTTCTCAAATAGAAGACATCAGGAGTGGACAGTCCCAGGGTTGGCTCAGTGGCTCTGCAATCCACTTAGCTTTCTTTTCTCTTGTGGTCCCAGGGCTGCCGCAGTAACGCTAAGAGCAGAACCCTCAGAGCAGAGGCTTCCATTCTCACATCTCTTTTCTAAGAGCGGCACTTACCCAGCACATTTCTCCTTACATCTCATTGGCCAGAACTCAATCACATGACCACTTCCTCTTACGTTTCATTGGCCAGAACATGATCAGCCCTAGCTGCAAAGGATCCTGGGAAGATTAGCGGGAAAAGGGAATGAGGTACCTATGACTGGCTTTGCCTATCTCGCTTTACTCCCTGGTTCTCTATTAACAGGAATAAGAAGGAAGGTGACCTCCAGAGAGACAACCAACGGTGATAACCAAATTACACGAAGCACTCTGAGCAGATTCTGGCACGTATAAAATACTCGATAACTCTTAAGTATCATTATTATGGCACTAATTTTTCTGCCAATCATGCAGAAAGTGACCTTTTTGGCACCTTTCCCCTCATCAGTGCAGAGCCTCAGGAGGCACAGCACCCGCAGGCTTTCGACAAGGCCTCTCCTCCTACACCCACATAGCGACACTAGGAATAGCCAGCTAGCTCATGCTGGGAGGAGACCCCGCCATCGAATGGCTGCCTGCTCTCTCACCACAGAAAGCAGCGATCAGAGCAGTCTCTGCAGAGACATTTCAAGACAACAGAGAAGAGCTCTGAGGATGAACATTCCCACGGAAACAGATTTGAGAAGTCCAGCACAACAAGAGAACAGCTCGTGGGTGCTAACGACTTTCTGGAACTGCTGTCCTCGGGGTCACTTTGAGCCATCATTCACAGCCCTTTGCTCTATGGTACAAGTCCTGGCCCCTTCCCGCCCCTCACTCCTCACCAGCCTCCTTGCCTTGTTTACAAGAAAGAGGATAGTTGTGTCTTCCTCCATCCGTGAAAACACTAAGGACATGACACTAAGGGAAGTGGTTCTTTCTTGTCATAAACAGGATAAGTGGTCCATATCCTAGTCCCTCCATGCTCACTGGGTCCCCAGGGACTGGGACTTGCATTCATTAAGTCAGTCATTCATTTATTCAACATTCAGTTTTGAGTGCCTACTATGTATTGGCTGTACTCGGGGTGCTGGGGCTACAAGCCAGTAGTAAACCACACTTGCTGTTACCACTCAGTTTTCCTAACCTTTGTATGAGCTACATCCTCAAACCTCCTAGAAATCCACCCAACATTCCAATTCCATCCCCCCCACCCAAGTCCACACTCAGGTCATCCTAATCACAAGCACTGCAAATCCCCAGCCCTCCGCTTCACATCCACTGGAATGACTAGAATGAAAAAGATGACAGTAACAGTGTTAGAGAAAGCGGAACCCTCGTACATCGCTGGTGGCGATGTGCAATGGCGCAACCATTTTGGAAACAGTCTGGAAATTACTCGAAAGGTTAAACATAGAGTTATCATGCGACCCAGAAATTTCACTCGTAGGTATAGACCCAAGAGAACTGAAAACATATGTCACACAAAAACTTTTACATAAACGCTCATAGCATCATGATTCATAAGGGCAAAAAGTAGAAACAATCCAAATGTCCATCAACTGATGAATGGATAAACGGCATACACTAAATGTGGTGGGTCCACACAGGGAATAGTCAGCTACAGCCAGGCGTGAATCACAGATACATGCTACAACATGGATGAACCTGGAAAACACTGGTAAGTAAAAGAAGCCAGACACAAAAGGCCACATACTGCACTATTCTATTTATATGAAACATCCAGAAGAGACAAATCCGTCGAGACAGAAAGTAGATTAGCGGTTGACAGAGGCTGAGCAGAGGAGGGAGCAGAAAATGACTGCTAATGGGCATGGGGTTTCTTCTGGGGCTGATGAAAATTCTTTGGGGATGATGAAATTAGATCGTGGTGATGGTTGCACAACCTTGTAAGTATACTAGAAACCATGGAATTGTACATTTTAAAAGGGTGAATTTTGTGATGATATGTGAATTATATTTGGAAAAAAAAAAAAAAAAAAGCCCTCCCCAGACCCAACTGCAGTAAGAAAATGAGCATTTAGCTGGAGAAGCAGCCGCTGACCTGTTTGCTTCCTGTCTTCGGTGGCACCAGCCCAGACTACAAGTTTTCCTTGAGCGGACAGGAGCTGCATGCTAAGCTCTGCCGGCCTCCTGCCGGCCCCGCTGCCAAGGACTTGCTGCTGGCAGCCAACGCCTCCCTGGCCCCTCACTCTCCTCTGCCCTGAGTTCACTGCCTGACAAGGCAGCCTTGGTGGACACTGCGCATGTCCTTGGGAAGGACACTGGAATGGAGGCCTCAGCCGCGTCCTGTCACCAGCCAGCTTTGCCCGACGGTGTGATCTGAAGAAAGTGAGGAGGAACGAGGGGCAGCCACCAAGGCTGGAGGTGACCTGTATCATGCCCCTTGCCCCCATCCGAGCCGGCACACCTGCGTGGAAGAGATGCCAGGGAGTCTGGCACCAGTTTCTTCTCTTTTTAAAATTATTCCAGTGAATCACACTGTAGTTAAAGAAGCGAGCGGCCGGGTGGAATTTTCTTTCGTGCAGAAAAGCTGAGAGAGAAACGTCAGAGGGCCTTCAGCCTGGGCGCCTCTTCAGGAGCCCGTTAACAAGAGCCGCCCTCCCTGGGAGCCACTCGTGTCTATCAGTAGCCGGTTTTCTTTTCCCGTGAGACACCTCATCTTTGGTTTTTACTCTCTAGCTGTCGTGGGAGCTAGGAAAAAAGCCCAATTCCGGTGTTCCCAAGATTAAGGGTTCCGAGCTCCCGCTCACGCCCTCTCAAAGGCTCCAGGGGCCCCCGCCTCCTCAACCTTCAGGCTGGAGCCTGACCCCCTGCCCTGTAAAGGCTCTGACACCTGGTGTCGTGGGAAGGGTCGGGTCAGGAGGACGATTCTAATGACTGCTCATTTTCCTTGGGTACAGTAGACCCCAGAATCTAACAAGACCCAGGCTCAGCACAGGGGGGTGCCATACTGGCATGGGGTGTTTCTGAACCCAGGAAACGATAACGTCAAAATGAAGCAACAGGGACCCCCAGAGGCCCCAAGACCAAGACTGCTGCTCCCAGATGGGGTTCAGCCCGATCGGGAGAAAGGATGCACCCAGAAGCAAAGGACTCCAGCCTCATGACAGCTAAGATAGTAACCCCTAACTCTGCTGTTCCCTCCAGGCCACCACTGAGCATCCGACAGAGAAACGTTTCACCTGCTCAGTGCCTGCTGGCACCTCCGGCCCCCAGGGATGGTGCCGGGTTGCAGGGCAGGGTAACCCTATGTCCTCCCCAAGTCCATTAGCTCCTGCGAGACTTCCCACTGGGAAACGAAGTACCAGCCCTCCAGGGCCTCATTTATAAGATAGCCACTCTTTACATCTGGTTTACGCCCCTCCTGGGGCAGGCGTGGAGATCAGGAACGATCACAAGTGACAAGCACGTTCATGTTCCAGAAGGCCACAGAAACCAAAAGGAAGAACAGCAACAAGAAAAAACCCCTGGTGTTCACTCAGTTCTTCCGAGAGGTTGCCCGTCCCCTAGGTTTTACTCTGTTTTCTGGGTGGTCCAGAACAAGCTTCCAGAAGACAGAGATGCCAGACCCAGATTCCCAGACATCCAGCTGAGCTATGACAATTTTAAGACACGTTCTTCCCACAAACACTTATGAAGTATCTACCGCGGCCGGGCCCTGAGGCAGATGCCGAGTTCCGGACCCCCTCCGGCAGGACAAATAGACGTTAAAAAAAGAACAATGACACAACAACCGTGGACGCTCTGGAATGACGGTCAGAGGTTAGCGAGGAACAAACTACGTGCAGGGAGGCGCCCTGTTGCTGTCGAGAGGCGAAACTTTGATGTCACGCAAACCTAGATTTTAATAGCGACTTGTATAATGGAGTGACCTGGGGCAAATGGCTTCAGCTCTCCCAGCCTGGGTTTACCCATCTGTAACGTAGAGAGGAGAGAGGTGTGTAGCTCGCGAGGCTCTGTGGAGGGTTGAGGGGGGTGTCTGGTACAGAGCGAGGGCTCGGTAAGTGGGACCTAGAGAAATGATGTTATGCTGACTCTTAAAAAATGACTGTGTTTGCCACAGAGTTAGGGGAGTGGGGGGAAGGGCGGGGAGGGGAAAGGTGTGGGGTCGAGAAAGACCCAGAAGCCCAGAAACTTGCCAGAATTGTGAGGTGGTGAAGGGGCCTTCCCTCCTGGACCCCATGTCACCACCCCCACCGAGCTCCTGCTTGCTCAGTCCTCACCCACAGAAGCCGACGGGATGTCACCCAGCAGGCTGACCTCTGCCAAAGGGAGGCTCCTTCAGGCCTTGGAGTTTGTTGCCCCTCTCGAAGGTGAGCCCCTACAGGTGGGGACCGTCTCTGTGACTCCACGTGCCCTGCCCACACTGGGCCACTCATCTCATCCAACAACTCGATTGAAGCGCAAACTGGTTCCGCCCCAGCTAAATTGGTGCGTGTACCCATTAAGTCCCCACCCCACGGCCTCCCCCGTCTGCTCAGAGAGCAGGTGGCCTGGAAGCCATGTAATGTGGTCCAACAAGTGATGTCTGAAAAAAATGTGACCAGGTGAGTAAGGGGTGCCTTGGGGGACGGCAGGAGGCAGGGCGTCCCTTACACACAGAGAAAACTCGCTTTCTTCGCCTCGTTCGCGGGATGAGACGCCGATTAGCTGGGGAATAGCTTCCCTGAAGAAATTCTCCCGGGGCGTTTCACCATGACCAGCTGGTGTTTTTTGGCAGCTGAAGCACAATAATAACCATGTTGAAATGGTCCTCACCGCCCTGTAGGAACAGGGCACGACTTGTTACCTCCACATGCCTGCGCGGCCTCCAGCTCCGCTGCCCCATCTCCTCCCCCAAGCAGCCCCAGGGGCAGCCCTCTCCTGGGGCTGTTCCTCCAGCTTTCCATCAGATAGAGGGGTGCTGGAATGCGGGAAGAGCCAGCCCCCGGACACATGGCCACCGGCTCCCCCAAACGCCATACCTCATCTCCTCTCCCGAGAACACCTCCCGGTTCTCATTTCCCCCCAAATGTACCTGGACACATTTGAAAAATCGGTTTAATAAATTACCACCTCTACATGACCTGACAATAGCCGCAGATAATCTGAGGCTATTACAAGGCTTGTTTACAATCATCTAATTCTAGGTTGCGCAAAGCCCGACAAGGAGAGGAAGGTGTCAACCTTCCCTCTGTCAATGGCACAACTTGTATTCACAAATTATGTGTAATTGATCCAGAGATGTTACAGGCATTTGAAAAACAAAAGGCGTGTCTCCTCCCTCCCACCCTCTCCCTGAATTTATCTGCAAGGAAATTATAGTGAACAGTGAGTGGGCAAGAAAATTAGCACAGGTCTATTCTTTGGCAGTGTTGTTTATGATAACAAAAACTTTAGAAACAACCTACATGCACAACAGAAGGGGATTAGTTAAACAAACCTTGGAACAAGCACAGGACAAGATTCTAGGCAGCCATTTAAAATAATATTGTGCAAGACAACAAAGTGACACAGGGAACATGTTAATTGCCCATTGTTCAGTGAAGGGCAAAAGCAGGTTACAAAGCCATCGCTAGTTACCGCCATTAAAATGTGTTATATAAAAATATTTACTTGAAAAGCGTTCGGGAGGTGGGTCAGGGGGGCGTGCTGTGCAGGCAGACAGACCGACAGAGGAGTCTGATGTTTGAATCTTACAAGCTGTGCCTCCTTGGACAAGTTATATAACCTCTTTGTCTATGTCTCAGTTTCTTGATCTGTCAAATGCAGAAAATACCTACTTCATAGGGCTGTCGTAAAGATCAAATAAGATTGTCTGCGTAAAGTGTTTAGCACCATGTCTGATATAAAATAAATGTTCAACAAGGTGATGATTCTTGCTGTCATTATTATGTGAAAAATGGTTAACTCTGGATCGTAGATGTATAGGTATTTTTCTCTTATTGAATTTTTGGTTGTTTTTGCTTGTCCATTTCCTAGAAGATACTACTATTGCGATGAACACATAAGTTTTTTAAAACCGAGTTTTGAGAGGGGGTGTCGTTGCTTTTAAAGAGAGACGCCAGGACTGATTAAAGGCAAGGTATGTTTGTGACCTCGGTTGGTGGGGCTGAGGACCTCATGCTGATAGATTCTACCACCCAGAAGAGAAGATCAGAGAGCCATGGACCCACATCTGAAATGGGGAGGCCTGGAGGAGCCGGGAGTGCCGGTCCCAGACATTATGAAACAAAGCGTACATGCCTGGGGCCTCCCCCTCCCTTCTCCTCCGCCTAGCACTCCTCCCACAGGAATTTAGGTGGCTTGAGTCCTGTCTGGGGTGAGAAGGGGGGTGGGGAGAGGTTATTAATAAAGGAGGTGGAGGAGCTGAATTGGGGGAGGGGACCGAACCACTGTCGTGCTGGGACATGTCCTGGTGAAAAGGGACCACGGGTGGCTCAGAGCTAGTGTAGGCCAGTGTGTTTCAGAAAACCCAGATTGGATGGCGTTTGTCTTGTTCAAGGGCCCAGAAAGTCACAGACAGTCTCAAAGCTGCACAAGTCTGGGCCACATGCTGAAAAAGCACAAACCCTCCGCGCATGGGCCACCAGAGCCCAGGCAGGCGTCCTGGGCGCTGCTGAGCCTCCTTAATTAGACACCGTCTTCCAGGTCCTGCAAGGTGTGATGGCAGTGGCTGAGGGCCAGGGGAAGGGCTGGGGGCCACTAAATCCAAAACCAGTCCCCACCCAGAGCAGAGTGGAGTCCAAGAGCAGGATGAGAAGTCCCCCCTTTTCACAAACAGGGAACAGCCCAAGGACCAGGAGCTGGGCTGGGCCCCAGGCTTGCACTGGTGGAAGGGGCTGGGCTTGGTTCCCCGGCGTAGAAACCCAGAACGGAGCAGAAGCCCCGAGGCAGGTGGGGCAGCCTCCCTGGTGCTCTGGGGGAGGCTGACGCAGGAGACCACGGCCTCAGCGGAGGCAGCCTCTTTCAGGGTGACCATGGCGAGGCCCACCGTCGCAGGTCTGGCCCGGCTCTCTTCACTCGCCAAAGCAGGAACTCAGCAACAGCTGAGAAGAGATCCAGAAGCTTTCCACCCCAACCCCCGGCTTCCCCCAGGGAGGTTAAAGCCTGCCCTCTCCCCAACCCAGGAACAAGAAAAGGCAGGCGCAACGGGGGTCCCCACTGGCCTCAGGAACGTGGACACCTGAAAACCATCTCCTTTCATGCCACTCCACTGCTGAAAAAAATGAGTCGATCCTGAGACCACACTTCATACCCACGAGGATGGCCGTAACCCCAAAATGGGGAATAACATGTAAAGAAACCGGAACCATCATACACTGCTGATGGGACCATAAACTGGTGCAGCCCCTAAAACAGTTCAGTGGCTCCCCAGCAGCTGAAGCACAGAATCGCCACAGGACTTGGCATTCCAGCCCTGGATCTAGACCGAGAAGACTTGAAAACAGGGACTCGAACCAGAGCAGGCACATACATGCTCACGGCAGCATTTTTCACGACAGCTAGAGGTTGTAAACAACACACACGTCCATCGATGGACCAACAGATCTCTCTAATGTGGTCTGTCTATAACATGGAATGCTATTCAGCTGCAAAAAGGCATGAAGTGCCCATACACGCCACAACCCTGAGGAATCTCGGAAAAGTAGGCTAAGGGAGAGAATTCAGACACAAAGGCCACATGGTGCATGATTCAACTCAAATAAAATACCCAGAATCGGTAAATCCATAGAGATAGAAAGCAGATTAGTGGTTGCTGGGACTGGGGTAGGGGTGGGAGCTAGGGAGCGACTACTCAACGGATATAGAGATTCCTTTTGGGGTGACGAAAACATTTTTGGAACTAAATGGAGGTGACGGTTACGTAGCACTCGTGTATTAAGGGACACTGAATTTTAAGTATAAAATGGCTAACTTTGTGTTACGTGCATTTCGGCCCAATAAAGTCAGTGAATCACAGCCAGGAAACTTTTGCATGCTGGACCCTGCGTTTCATCTATCTATATGATCTCATTTCATCTTCAGAGCCGGCCCCTGAAGCAAAGATTAATGATCCCATTTTACTGATAAGAAAACTGAGGCTCAGTTTTCTTATTCCTAAAAGAGGTGATATGATTTGCCCAAGGCCTCATAGCTCATGTTTTGCTCATAGCAGAACAGAGAACCGGCTCACGGCACAGAGGCTCTCTCAGAATTGGCCGGAAATTCTTCAGAGTTGAGTAAGATGGCTTACAGGAGACAGGCGTCCGGACCTGAGTGCCGAGGGGCCGAGGGGCCTCAGGGATTCCATGCTGCGTTGGGTGGCTGGGATTCTGGGAATGACGGCAGGGAGCTGTCCGGGGGAGCGTTGCCTGAGGTCGATGACTGTCCATCTTAGAGTTGTGGGGTGCTGGGGCTGGGGAGGAGGCTGGGGAGACCAAGGCCCTCGCCTCAGGAAAGCAAACATTTCGGTGCAAACTATCCTTGATCCTTCAAACCAACTCCGCCTCCCCTCCCCAATCCTTTTCATGGAAATCTAGCTCAGAACAGGAAGTAAAAAGAGCACTGGTTTTGACATCGTGGCCACTGAGTTCTCTGGGTCTTGAAAAGATGACTATGTTCCTCCTCCTCCTCCTTCATTATCATAGCTAAGATTTATTGAACACTTACTATGTGCCGTGCACCACTTCAAAGCCTCAGACACGGATCTCTACAACAACCTTTTGATGTAGGGTGGTGGTCTCAGAGGTTGACTTGACATCACCCAAACCCCACCCCTGCCCCTCACCCCGTTGTGTTTAATTTGAACCCGGCTTGGCAATCCCATCCCCCTTGCATATATAGGATCATGAATAAGCATGGGACCTGATTACAGCCAATGAGGTGTAAAGGGAAGACTGTCGGGTCTTCTGAGAAAGGTTTCCTTGCTCTAAGAAGAGATGGTCCCTCCCCTTCCCCAGAGATGTCGCATCTGGATGTGATGCTGGAAGCTGCAGTGACTAGTCTGAGAATGAAATTAACATGGGCAAGAATGAGCGGAGAGATGGAAAGATGTCACTGGGCTGGCACCTTCCAGTTACGTGAGAGAATAAAATTCTCGATTGGTTAAGCTAGTATTTGCTCTTATTTGCATCCAAAAGGATCCTAACTGACAGATATATGATAAAAATGGGAGAATCTGAGGCATAGAGAGGTTAGGTAATGGACCAAGGTTCTACAGCCGATGGGACTAGGACTTGAACTCAGACCATCTGGCCCCAGAGCTCCACCCTTCACCGTTGGGAGACACTGTCTACCTCTTCGGACTGCTGTCACTGCACATAAAGTACTGGCACAAATGAGGATAAAAATACCGACTGCATAGGAAAGCATCGAAATTCCTATCCTGCAAGAGCCACAAAGGCTCCAGGGTAGGGCCTGGAGCAGAAATGCTGCTTAATGGACCTGAGATCCACACCCTTGTGATTTTCAGTCCTTACTTGGCATCCATCTATCCCCAGTGGCTCAGAGGCTGGACCACCTCCATGCTCCTGCCACCCCTGTCTCTCCCAGAAGCGTACAGCTTTCCAAATTCTGGCCCCAGCCCTCCTGTTGCAGGCAGCCCTCCAAGGTATATCTGCTCGCTCCATCACCCCCAGTAGCCTGCTTACCTTCCCACACATGCTTCAGCAATTTTGAAATAATCTATTGCTGTTATCCACATGGCAGCCAGCAGGATCTTACAAAAATCAGAGCAAGATCACCTCACGACCCTGCCTAAAACCCTCTGGCTCCTTCCCACTGCAGTCAGAATAAACTCAAACTCATGACCATGACCCACCAGGCCATCTATGTCTGATCCCTGCCTTGCTCCCAACTTTACCTTATTCCAAGCTCCCCCATGCCCACTCCACTGCCGCCTCATTCACCTTTTAGTCCCTCAGATCTGAAAAGCTCATTCCTAGAGCAGGGCCTCTGTCCTTGCTGGTCTTCTATCAGGAACAATGCTTTCCCCCTAAAGTCTTGCCAGAGTCTGCTCATCTCAATTCTCGGGACTCTGGAGAGGCCGCCCGTACCCACCGCCTCAGTCTCTGTCATGTTACCCAGTTTTATTTGTCTATACATCTCCTATGCTTCTCTTATATAATATCTTGTCTATATAACTGTTTATTTCATTATTTTCCATCATTCCCCTAGAATGTACACTCCAGGGAATGGAGACGTGTCATTTTGAGCAACTGCCAAATCCTCAGCACCTCGGACAGTGCCTGGCACTCAGCAGGTGCTCAATAAACACTCACAAAAGGACTAAAACTGTCACTTTGTGAAGTGTTGCTGTCTTAACTGCTGTATGGGAAGCAATACTCCTCAAGTGGTTATTATACTCACTCTTATACTGACAGTTCGAAGACCTCATAGTTGTTGGAATATGCTTCTCTCAGACTCACAGTGAAAAGCAGACTTCGAGTTCTCACCACAGCTCTGCCACTTTCTCAGGCTATGACCTTGAGCAAGTCACTTAATCTCTCTCTGCATGTGCCTCAGTTGTCCTAACTGTCAAACAGGGACGATTCATCTCGTGGCGTCAGAAAATACCCTGGCATTCAGCATATTGTCTGGTGCACAGAGGGAATTTGATATATGTTATTCATATGTTAAATTTAATATATGTTATTCATATGTTAAATTAATGTATGAGAAATAAAGGAAGTAAGGGGGAAGGGGAGAGGGAGGGAAGAAAGGAAAGAAGGAGGAAAGGAAAAAAGGAAGGGAAAAGGGGAGGGAAGAAAGGAGGGAAGGAAGAAAAAACTGCATTCAAATCTTAGCTATACAGTCTGTGACATCAGCCTGCTACGGGTTACTTGAAGCATTTTCCCAAGATGGCCTCTGCCATGGGAAGGAGAATGCGGGTCTGGGTAGGCACCTGCCCCCACCTTTCCTCAACTTCAGTGAATTCCTTCCTAGGATCAGACAGTGCCATTGCCCAGAACACAACGCCTCCCCCAGTCTTAATCTGGGGAATGCGCTTTGGGGCACCAGGGAGACGGGGAGGAAATTCACCCTGAGTCCCAAATTCTCTGACTGCAGCAGCAGCCGCTGCTAGGGAAGAGCTTCATGCCAGGATGAGTCGGGTCTTAATGGTTGCTAATTGGTCATAAGGCAAATGGGGAAAAGGTATTAACGAGCAATCCATTTGGCTCCAAGTGAATGGACCATAACCCAGGAGGAGTTTATCGGTCTGTCTCTGCATTTTAAGAGTTTTCATTTCAGAAGTGGCTTCGTCCTGGAATAATCTGCTGTGACCAAGGCTGGGTGATAATGGGGGAAATGTCTGAGGATTACAGGATGAATCCAAGTGCCAACAGTCCACTTG
>NW_006433950.1:5400083-5406692 GCF_000325575.1 Pteropus alecto | reverse complement strand
CCATAGCATCTGAGGCCTCTCTCCTTACCCACCTCACTGACTCTTCTAGGAGGAATTATCTCCACTCCGACAAAGGAATCTCACCTGGTTTCCTGGTGGGGCTTGCTCAGAATGGTCCCAGAGGCATGGATTACGAGCTTTCCTTTTTCTTCTTCTGTTTTTCTTTTACGATTCTTAAAGCAATATATGTTATTAAAAATTCAAACGATACAGAAATACACACCATAGAAAATAAAATCCACACTCCCCGATAATCTTACTCCTCAGAAAGAACCACCATCAACATTTTTATATAGAGCCTTCCAGATGGATAGATGGATAAATCTTACTTTTAGATAATAAGTATTGCAGAGATTAATGTAATAAATGTTAAAGAATGCACCATCCAGCTTAGGAAATAATATATTACAGACAAAATTGAAAGTTCCTATCTGTCTTCCTTGTATTAGTTCCTCCCTCCACCCCCAAAGGTAACCTTTGTCCAGAAATTATCATTTCTATATTTTTTATTGTTCCACTACATGTACTTGTATCCACAAACAATATGTAATGTTGTTTTACTTAATGTTACTCTTTATAGGAATTGTATCATAGTATATGCGGCCTTCCACGACTTACTTTTCATCTTTACATTATTTCCGGATTCCCATGTCGTTACATCGTAACACTCTTTTGTTCATTTTTTAAGACCGTATCACATTTTGTCGTGTCATTATACCACAATTTATTTACCCATTCTCCTATTAAGAAATATCTGGGTTCTTTCTAACTTTTCACTTTACAAACGGTGCTGCAGTGAACATTCTTGCACCCATCTCTCTGCGGACTGTGCACGCGTTTCTCCAAAGTATAGATCTCGAAAGGGAACGTCAATGCCATAGTATACGAGTGTCTTCCACTTTGCCGAACATTAGCAAGTCACTCACAGAGGCAAACTGAGAATGCTCAGAGAAGCTTTCTTCATGAATAGCTTAAAATTGGATATGAACCAAGGCTTATTAATGGAAATGTACTATAACGAGGATGGACCCGAAGACACTGTATTGAACTGAAGATGTCAGACGCGAAAGGGGATATATTCTATTATTCCATTTATATGAAGTTCACGAACAGGCAAAACTAAACTGTAGCATTAGAAATCAGGATGATAGTTACCTTCACGGAAAGGATAGGGTTTATGGGGAAGGGGTATGAGGAAGAGTCAGTCGTGTTGGAAATGTCCTCCGTCTGGTCTGGCTCATGGCTATAGTTGTAGAATTTCGTTGAGCTTTACCTTTAAGAGATGTGTGCTCTATATCTGTTATGCTATGACTTTTTTTTTCTTAAAGAACTAACCTTGTTCTTTTCATTTACCGGTTGCTTGGATTCTGCCTAAGTGGAAGGAAAGAAACTGATTTTATTGAGACTCTGCTAAGTGCTAACCACTGGCTAGTTATTTTTATAAATTTTTATAATTTTTAATTATAATTTTTATAACTACCCCCATGGGATGGATTTGATCCTTCACTTGTTTACAGGTGAGGAAACTGAGGCATGACGATTTTAGATAGCCCGTCCCAGGCCACAGAGCCCTTCAAGCTCTATTCATAACTGTATTAAAACTGTAACTATTGTATTATAACTGTCATGGTTGACATTTATTAGGCACACGATATGTAAGGCATTATTCTAAATGCTTTGTGTGTATTATCCGACGTTATCTGCAATGTGACCCTATGGGACAGGCACCATTAGTAACCCCCATTTTACAGATGAGGTCATCGTGACACAGTCAGTCACTTCCCCCAGGCTGCACAGCCAGTAAGCGGAGGAACCATGATCTCATTTCGGTCTGACACCAGCCCCAGTTCTGAGTTGTCTAGCTGCAAGGCAGTGTGTGGAATTTGCCTCATACTAGGTGACACTGGGGATGTTCTCACTTCAGTAAGGCTGGCAGCCGTTTGCTTTGTATCACCGTCTTCTGGTGGAGGTTTGAGTTTATTTGTTGACTTGTTTTTCACACTCACTCATCTGTTTAGAAAGTCAAAAAGCAGACCCGTTAAGCATCCGAAGCCTAAACATTTCAAGATGAATTAGCAGACCTGTCTCCCCAAGGAGAAGGAGCTCAGGCGGGCGGGGCAAAGTGGGCAGAGAATGGAAAATTCCCCCTGCTTCCGAATGTGCGGAGCCAGGCATCACCCCCGACCCCCACACGCGCTGGCCCCAGGGAACCCAGCACAGATAATAAACTGGCAGCAAAAGGCTTGTGGCTACATGTTTTTTGCAGAATTGGATCTCACCTCGGGACCACAATTTAATAGGCAATATGGCTCGATGAAGGTAAACTTGGGGTTTTATGAAGAAATGGTGATCTAAGTCAACGGGACCGATAAGCTCCCCCAGGCAAAGGGTGGGAAGGAAAAAGAAGGGGTACGGGTGTCGGGGGGAACCACCTGGCCAGAAGAGGCCTGGATGATGCCAACGAGCAACCCTGTGACACGGCCAGTTCTCCTCGGTGTTGCTAGTCCCCAGACACAGGGGTTCCATGTCCGGCCACAATTGCCCCATTGCCAGCTGATAAACCATTTCTACAGAGAGGGCGGAAACTCATCAATCCCCATCCCCAGCTCTCAGGCCCACTCGTCAGAGTGAGTCACGAGGCTTGTGTCCCTCTTCCCTATATCAGTAGGGTAGGTAGCTTCCCGCAGGGTCCTTAGACAGAAGAAGTCGGGCTGGGGGTGAAGGCAGCAGGGCCCAGGGCAGCCGCAGAGACCTGGGCTCACGAACAGCAGCAACACTGAAAAGCTCAGCCACCACGTTCGAGAGGCCCCCGCCACCAGGCCTTTTACATATATCGCCTCTAACCCCTTCAACCACCCTACGAGGGGTACACATTAGCCCCATTTTATAGAGGGGAAAACCAAGGCTTAAAAGAGATGAAGCCGTCACTTGCCCCAAATTCTGGCCTGGCTCCCAAGTCCCTCATTGGTAACCACAGCCTCCCCCTGCAGAGGAGGAAGGGAAAAATGAACGCGGGGCAGGGCGGCAAGTGCATCCGCATAAGGCTTCACGCACACACTCTCGCTGAGCACGGGCTATTTCCACTATGAGAACTGACGTGCTAATCTATACCGGTTAGAATTCAGACTGAGCCGCGGTCGTCTGGGGTCTCCCCTGGCCTGCAGCAGTGACATTCCCAGGAGAATGACTACGCCACAGGAACACGCACAGCCCTCTAGCCCCCCAGGATGGCACAGTGAGGGAGGAGTCAGAGTCTGGGGGTCAGGGGACAAGGCAACAGTGGGGAAGGGCTGTGAAGCTCGGGTTTGGACCCGGGCTGTGCTGATGTCTGCTGAGGCCGAGGATGCTAAGACAGGAAGGCGGTGAGTCTGGCAGGTGAGTGAGCACCGCTTCAGAAGGGGAGCCGGTTCCCGGGACTGGGAGGGATTAATATGGCAGCCTGGCAGGTGTCAGGAACGGGCCCTGAGGACTCAGGTGCTGGTGACTTCAGAAAAGCCAGGCTCTGTGAGGGCCTCCACTTAGACACCCCCATTCAAGCACCCTTCAGTGGTGTGGAGCGGAGGTGGTGGGGTGAGTTATCATTCAGTGTTGTACTAAAAGAGGGTACAACTTCAGCCTGACCCAGTTCCATGTCGGAGGGATGGGCTGGGTGGGGACAGATGGTGGCGGCCGGGAGTCCTAGAGAAAGACTGTGCTCGAAGCCCCGGAGGCCAGCACCTGGAGAAACAATACAGAATTATTCCCCGGGGGTGAAAACAGGCTGTTCCATTCCTATCGTGTGATGAAGGAAGCCATTTGGGGGACATTATCAACATGGAAAGTTCTCTTCAAATACAAAAGGAAACCCAGGCTTCCCAGAACAGAGCTGGCAGAAAACCCAGATTCTCAGTACAAAACTGTGAATAACATTTCCAAATAACTGCACACAGCGAGGTCACGGATAGCCCACACCACCGCGCCTCTCTGGCCACCAGGATCATTTTCGGTTCTGAGCAGCTGGAGTCTGGACCCGGACGGACTAGCTGTGCAACCTGCGGCGAGAAGTCCGGTCTCCCCAAGCCTCGGCTCCCTCACCTTCTCCCATCTTCCTCCGCTTCACCCTCTCAGTGACTTGTAAAAGCATTCCTTAGCCACCCAAGCGAAAATTCTGAGAGCTATGACTCGCTCCCCACTGTAAACTGATAACCAAAATGGCCCCAATTTCTCACTTTGCCTGGACCATGCCCTTGATTCGTCAAGAAGTGGAATCCATTTCCCCAGCCCTTGACCCTGGGCTGGCCTTAGGGTCGGCTTTGGCCACTCGCCCCCTTTCACATGTACGAGAACACGCCTGGGCTGACCTCCTGGAGGGTGGGACATGGAAGAACAGCACCAAGCCTACCTGACACCTCTGAGTGTGAGAGACCCCATCGAAGCAAAGCCACCTGCAGGCACAGCTAACCCCAGACCAGTGAGCGCGCCCCACCAGACCAGTGAGTGAGCCCCACCAAGGAGCTCGGAGCAGCAGAACTGCACAGCCAACCCAGAAACTCATGAGCATGAACGAATGTTTCATGGTGCATCCCACTGGGGGTTCAGTGGCCATTATTTCAAGGTTAACCGATATACTCCTCACACCCAATCGACCACCAAATCAAAGCCCCGTTGTTAAGACGACATTGAAACCAGACCTCCTGGCTTTAGATCCTATGTCCTGCTCTGACCTAGGTGTGTGACCTTGGGCAAGTTGTTTAACCTTTTGGTGCCTCAGTTTCTTCATCGAAAAACAGGGTTGACATGAGTGTCCATTGATGGAGGAATGGAAAAAGAAGCCGTGGTGTGTGTGTGTGTGTGTGTGTGTGTGTGCGTGTGTGTGTGTGTAATGAAATATTATTCAGCCACCAAAAAAAAAACGAGGAAATCCTGCCATTTGCAACAAGATGGATGGACCTTGAGGGCATTATGCTAAGTGAAATAAGTCAAGGACAAATACATGATCTTACTTACACATGGAATCTGAAAACAAAAACAAACAAACAATACGCCCAAACTCATAGAAAAAGGGATCAGATTGGGGGGCGGGGCGGTGGACAGGAAAATTGGAGAAAGGTAAAGAAGCAAACTTCTGGTCACGAGATAAATAAGAACTAGGGACGTGACGTACAGAACGTAATGGGGACTGCGGTTACCACTGACGTACGGTGTCAAGCCTGGAGAGTTCTCATCACAAGGAAAACATTTTCCTCTTTTTTTTTTTTTTTTGCTTTCTTTTTTTATTGTATCTATGTGAGATGAGGGATGCTACCTAATCTTTTTGCAGTAACCATTTCACAATATATGTTCATCAAACCACCATGCCGTACGCCTTAAACTTATACAGTGATGTGTGTCAGTTATATCCCAATAAAACTGAAAAATAAACAATCAATTAACTTTTTCGAGTGGGGTCGGTGGTAGAACACGCCGCATAGAGCTGTAAGGGTTAAATGAATAAATAGCGTATGATGTTTAGAGCGACACCTGGTACGTAGTTAATGCTATACACGTATTTGTCATCAATTTTATACTGTTTGCTAAATATGTGATGAATCCATTTTTCTCTGTCACCTGCTGATATCACCCTAATCCAGGACATTTTCGGAACGGTTTTCCACCATCACCTTTCTCCCATATAGAATGAAGCCTGAGGGATTTTTCCAAAGCACAGACCTCACGGTGTCACACTGTGATGAAAACCTTTGAGGGGCACCTCGGTCCTTGGGGTGGCTTCGACTCCCCCTTGATCATCACGGGGCCTGCAGGAACCAGCCCCTGGTTAATTCATTGGGGACTATTTCTTCCCCACACTTGTCACCGGGAATAGTAAGAGTGTATCGAGCACCTTCCCCGAGCCTGATGTGAAGCATGCTCCTAGCATCCTGTCATCGAACCTTCACGATAGCTCCTGTCACCACCTTAAATGACAGATACTGTAACCCCTATTTTGCAGATTAGGAAACTGAGGTTTTACTTGCCCGGGTCACCCAGCTAGCAGCAGAGAAAGGATTCCCACCCCAGCCCAGCTCTGCCTTCCTGCCTCTGTGAGCCTGGCTGCTCTGGGAAGCATCACCGGGGAAGATAGGAAGTCTTGAGGTGAGCGTCCTTTCTGCTCTGCCTTTGGCCTCGGGCCCAGGCCCCGCTAGGCCTCACTCGAGAAGGCACATGAGGGTGAGGACACCTCCTCATTAGGCCATGGAGTTCCATTCCGTAAGGTTCAGGGGAGCCAGCAGATAGGAAAGAACCACAAAGAGCAGCAGCAGCCTGGCCGAAATGCAGCATCGCACTGTCCCCAACGCCCCACCCCAGGGCCAAAGCTGGCTTGTGACGTAATTCCCTCTTCACCTTGCAGCCTGATTCATAACAGGTGTTCAATGCCACAGGTGACAGAATTAATTAAAACAAGGCTTATAGAGAGCTGACTGTGTGCCAGGCAACTATCTTAAGCATATTACGTATATGGACAATTTATTACTGACGATAAGCCTTGGAGATAGATACTGTCATTGTCTTCATTCTACAGATGAGAAACCGACGATCAGAAACATTAGAGCATTTGCTCAGGCCGGATTCAAACCAAGGAGGTGGCTCTGA
>NW_006433950.1:5396722-5400040 GCF_000325575.1 Pteropus alecto | reverse complement strand
AGCTCTTCAAAGAGGGCCCTTTAAGAAGCCCGTTTGGGGAGGAGGGTGTCCCAAGCAGGTTAAAAGCATCTGGGCTTGCAAGACAACCACACAGACAAGAGCAAAATGCCAGGGGACTTCAGTGGGGCTGCAGACATCATTCCTGCCACCAAGGTCCACTTCTCCTCCACCTCCGGACGTGGGGACGTAGAGGGAGATTGAAATTCCTCTAGGACTGGTCATGGCCAGTGAGGCGTGAGCAGGCTCCGCCATCCGGCCGTCTCTTCCTTAGGCGTGAAGCACACGGAGACTTTGTGCGGAGACGCCCGTGGCCTAAGAGGGGCACCTCCCTCAGCGTGAGTCTCTGAGTGACAAACCACAGGGAGCGGTGGCCCCGCTTCCCCTCGCCACTATCATCCACACCAAGCCATGTTGACACGAGCTATGAATCCCAGAAGATGGTGACCTATGACCTTGGGGACTATTTCTTATCCCATGATAACCTAGCCCCTCCTGACTTTTATAAGTGGACCGGTCACGTGAGAAAGAAGGCACACTTGGGTCCCCAACACCCTGGCAGTCTTTCGGGGTTGCATGCGGGAGCGCGTGAGGAGGAGGGGGGCGGGTTCTCGGAAACCGCAGAGTCCTGTTACTCGATTTCAACAGGAATAGCATGTTCTTTCTGCAGGTGAGCTGCCAGAGCTTCCCGATCTGACTGGAACCGGATCCGAATGTTAAAATTAGAGACAAAACGTAGCTGCAGAGAAAAACACCCAAATAGGATCCTTCATTAGACCAGGTTGAAGTTGAAATGCCCCGTTGCTTCTGTGGTAACGAATTGGGGTGGGGACAGACAGGGCCGGGATAAACTCCACTGCCAGCCTGTCTGTGGCAGACGGACCCACCGTCCCACCACCATCTGGTCTCCTTCATCCACTAAGTCTGTTCCACAAGGAACAGTGGGTGAAGATACAGGCGGCCTCCCCAGGGTTTGGGCTCCCACACTCATTCCTTATGTGTGTGGCCAGAGAAGCACTTGCCTAAGAAAAGTCTGAGCATCAAGAGACTGTGGCTAGTGTGAGCCCAGCAGTAACCTGCACACAGTGGGCTCAGGACACCTTCAAGAATCCACACACCACCGGTCACGGCGCGGGGCGGTGCCTGGTGGAGGCGGCAGGCACAGCCGCCGTCTTGGTTCTCACATGGGCGTCCTTGGCTCACAGGCAGGCTGCCCCACTGGCCTCGACTCACCGCTGTTTCCCCAGCCCCAGAGCACCCCCTGGGCGTGACATTGGAGGCCCGGCTCCCTCCATCCAGAGAGTGAATGACACTGAGAGAGAGGTTGGGGGTGGGGAGAGGTGAGGACAAAACCCAAAAGATGCTGATGAGGCAGACATGGCTTCCTCAAGGGAGCTGGCCTGCTTCCTGAGGCCAAGTTGTCTATGAGGATAATGCAACACCTACGTCTTCATTTAATCAATACTTATTGAGGACTTGCTATGTGCTGAGAGCTGCTAGAAACAGCCAAACGGGCATGGTCCCCAACTAGGCGTCGGGGTAGCTGATGTGACTCGAAGGATCCTGCAAGGGAGATAAATATATCATTCAAAGCCAAAGTTAGCACTGTGAAGTAACAAAGAACATGCTACAATTAAGAATAAAAAATGAGACGTAGCTCTGTGGCGAGGGGCGGGGAGAGGGACTCCAGGAACGTCACTCTGCTGAGGAAGTGACATTTGGGAGGCAGCCTTAAAACAGGGCAGAGAAGGCTACTGTGGCCAAACCAGGGGCCCCAACAGGCAGAAGTCACATATCGAATGCGAGTCTGGGCTGCAGCCATCACGGCCCAGAGCGGGGCAGGCCTGAGAACCCCTCCGTGACCTCGAAGGAAGCCTGTCTGGCTCCCCGAGTGAATATGTCCCTTAGGGCTGACGTGTTCCCTGTGCTCGTGCCTTCCATTTGTTCCCGATGGGACACGTACTGACTACTCACGCGCCAGGCCGTGAGAGGCGACAGCGAAGAAGGCAGAGCCCCCGCCTCCGAGCAGCGCCTCACCTCGAGGTGGGGACTGTCCGAAATTCGGGGGATTATAACGCGGTGTGGTAAGGGTCGCTCTCGGGATAGCCCAGCCTGAAAGATCAGGGAGGCCTTCCCGGAAATGGCGACACTTCGGCCGAGTCTTAAAACACGTTCTGGAATTTGTTGAGAGAGAGAAAAGGCCATTCCAGGCAGAAAGGTAGGAAGCGCTTAACAGGCAATGGGACTTGGGCTCTAATCTGCGGTGTGCGGCCTGTCACACATTAGAACCAGCTGAGACACTTTGAAAACCTGGGGTGTCTGGGCTTTCCCCTCCAGGGGTTCTGATTTGATCGGCCTGGGAGTGGGGCCTGGAGGGTTCTGAATGGCAGCCCAGGTTTGAGAACCCCTGTTCCAGGTAGTCCTTAGTTACAATCAGAACCCTGGAAGACACCGTCCATTTGTCACCCAAGAAGCCTGTCATTTTGCTACCAGGATGCTTGGGATCTGTCCCCAAAGCCGAGAGCCACCATGGGGTGACCTCAGGACAAAGCAACTGCCCCAGAGGCCTTGGACTGGGCCAGATAGGAGTTTACTCAGCCATCTCATCAGTCATG
Organism: Pteropus alecto; assembly: GCF_000325575.1. Classification (NCBI taxonomy): domain Eukaryota; kingdom Metazoa; phylum Chordata; class Mammalia; order Chiroptera; family Pteropodidae; genus Pteropus; species Pteropus alecto. The sequence continues at coordinate 5,397,428 of NW_006433950.1, read as the reverse complement.
ACAAAGAATTTCTGGCTGGAGCAGTGGAAAGTGAAGGCAGTCTACGGCAAAGAAGGTGGGGGGTGAGGGAAATAGGAGATGGGGGGGTGGTTGCAGTGGAGCCCCTGTGTGCGGCAGCCCAGCACTGGTTCTCCAGATTTCAGGTACCCCCAGAAACCGACTCCCCAACTTTAGACATTCCAAGTCTGGCTTCACGACGTTCCCCATCCACGTATTATTATTTCCCTACTGTTTTTCCTTGCCTGGTTCAATGACTTCCAAGAGGAAACTTGGTTACCAAGTGGATATTTAGAAATGGAAATGTAGTATTCTTTGTCCTCATAAAAGATGACCTGAAGAGTCAATCTGACTTTTTAAAATAATGTGATTAAAATCACATGATATCACTTATATGTGGGATATAAACCTAAAAGCAACAAATGATCAGGACAAACAAACGGAGATTCATGGGCACGGACTATAGACTAGTGGTTACCAGAGGGTAGGGGTGGGGGAGGAGGGCGGAGGTAGATGTCGTAAAGGGGGTCAAACATAGGGGGATAGGCGGTGGGTGAAGTGGGTAAAAGGGATCAAATATATGGTAGCTGAAGGAAAATGGACTTTGGGTGGTAAACACACGATAGGATATACAGATGTCAAATTATAATGTACACCTGAAAATTATATAATTGCATTAACCGATGTTACCCCAATAGACTTAATTTAA
>NW_006433950.1:5371461-5393700 GCF_000325575.1 Pteropus alecto | reverse complement strand
AAAGGAGAGGAGTGCCAAGTTATGATAGCCAAGCGACCGGGGGGAAAAAAGAATTCTCATTGTATCCATGCTCTCTTTATGGCGAAGCCATTAATGAAGAAAAACGTTTTCACTGGAATGTGGGCTTTCTGGTTGTAACATTTTGTAAGGTAGAATTAAAAATATGAAAACAGGGTTTGAGGTGGAAGTGGAAAGTGCCATAAAAAATCTCTTAAAGGAACACCTTACCTTTAACTTAGACTGAATTTGCTAGAGAAATGGATACAATAATATAGTCTGGAAATACTCAGGCAAGGTGCAGTGTTGTCCCAAACAGCACTAGGAGATAATTAGATATTTAAAAGTCTTCCAGTGAATGTTATTATGATATGTTTACACTCGCACTTCAGTACTGGAAAGATTTGGGAAACAGTTTGAAACAACTTGTAAGTCAGAAAAATAACTCCCTTAGGCAAGCAAGTGAGGTCACAAATCTGAAGACTGGCATTATCCACACCAAATATAAAATGAAATGAAATAAAATAAAATAAAATAAAATGAAATAAAATGAAATGAAATAACGTGATGAAAGTCTGCTTGGACGCCGTTGCCTACCACAACCTCTTCCGGAAGCCTGACCCTTGTTTTTGTTTCCTGTTGTCTTTACTGTCATAAAATACACATAACAAAAAAATTTACCACGTTAGCCATTTTTACGTGCGCAGCTCCGCGGCATTATGTGTACTGGTGTGTTTTGTGGCGCTGTCACCACCATCTGTCCCCAGGACTTCCTCCGTCTTCCCTCGCTGAAACTCCAAACCCCTCAAATGACTTCCCGCACCCCACTTCTCCTAGCCTCTGGTAACCACCATTCTATTTTCTCTGTGGTCTGTCTTTGTTTTAAGAGGAGATCGAAAAAAGTCGGGCGATGGTGAGGGCATACCAAGACCAACTGAGACTCTTTTTTTTTTCCTTGATTTAATTATGATTGGGAGAGGGTCGAAAAGGCAACACATTTCCCTCCATGAAATTCTACTCGGAATGCCACTCAGTGCCTCTCTGCCCATGGCCTTGACCCTTGGCCTTCATCCCACATGTTGCAAACGCTGAGTCAGGGATCCCTAGGTTTCTCTTTCAGATCTGTGGCCTTTTGGCGAAAAACACAACAAAATCTGAGTCTAACACGCGAGAGAGCAAAGGAGAGAGGACGGTCACTGCCCCATGACGTCCTTAACGCTTCTAACAGCGCCGTGAAAAATGATACCCATTTTCCCAAAGAAGAAACTGCAGTTCATCAAGACAGCAACCTGCCCAGAGCGATACAAGGTCCACAGTGGGACTTTTCGATCCAACTATAAACCTCCGCCCTTCCCATCCCACCATGCTGATCTCCATGGGCGAGCCTTCTCGGGAGGAACCAAGCCAGAGGAGGTGAAAAGTGACGGGGACCGTCAGCAGGGCGGCTGCTCCAGTACACACAACACACGCTCAGCCACAGGACTCCAAACAAGGGAATCATAATCAATCTGACGGTGCGTGCCTGGGGAAGGCTCTGCCTGGTGCATAAGTAACGCGTCCTCTCCTCCACCGGGCCACCAAGCTGGTCCTTTAATGAATGCACACAGGAGATGCTGGCCACCGGGGGCTGCGCCCCTCTCACGCCCCTTGGTGGCCCACCCTGCTCCTCCCCAGGCTTTTGCACCGGCAAATGGCTGTGCATACTCACTCTGCATTTGGGCCTTTCTGTCCCTGCAGGATTCTGATGCAAATAGATTTGACACAAACACAGAGCACCTCCCTCCCAGCTGAGCTCCCCTGTTTGCTGACGGTTCCCAGCGTTTTCCCTGGACTCTTCACCTTCGTCTTTTTGTGTTTGTTTAAATAACAGCCAGGTAGAGACCTCCATTAAATATCTTCTGAGATGCCAAGCCAAGCGTCTCCTTCTCCTCCCCCCGCCCCCGACAGCGGCATCTGTGTCTGCACTGGTTTCCAGATCAGTCCTTTGGCTGGTCTCCACTCATTTGTGAGGCTGGGAAGGAGCCACATGAATAAAGCTTGCAAATTAGTAGGAGCCCCGTGCATTTGCAGGCTGTGGACGCAGCCAGGTACCCTTCAGCTGCCTGTGTTCGCTTTATTACCAGGGCCCTCCGCAGTGGGAGAGGGATGCTGTACACCGGCCACAGAGACCACACACGCACAGACATCTCAAAAAGAGTTTGATCGCTTTCTTATTTTAAAAATCTACCATTGCCTTCTATTCATCCTTTTGCGGGGTGAGAGGAGCTTTCCTTACTGTAATGCAACTGACTCTTTGAAATGACTCTAAGATCTATATTTCACCACAAATCAGGTCACTGTGAGGCGTTGAGAGACAGGTGCTCCCTGCCAGGTGGTCGAGGACAATGGGATGGATGAACTGGCCCACGGGAGAGAGAACCAAGAGTCGGGTTGATGTCTGAAGGTCTAGTGGGCCTGGCCACAGACGCGGCATGGGGCTCTCTGCCCACAGGTGTCTGGGGATCTGAGGGAGCCTCCTTTATCCCTTGGCAGCCACATAATCATGGCCTGGAGGTTGACATCAGGAGCTCTGGAGTCAGACAGACCTCAGTCCAAGCCAGAGTCCCCCATTCCCTCTTCGGGCCCCTTGAGGGAATCCATGCAAAGCGCCTTAGCCCAATTCCTGACACACAGTAATTTCCAGGCACCACGGCAGACAGCGATGCCTGCCCCCCTACCATCCACTCTGCCCTGTCTGTCTTGCCGGGAGACTTTGCTTGTTCGTGGTGGCCATGTGCCCAGCACTCATGACGGGCAGGCTGCTAGACGGGTGCTCTCCCAGCATACTTTGCAGCTAGAGATGGTCATGTGACTTAGACTTGACCAATGACACATAAGGGGAAGGATGCTGCCTGTTTTCAGAAAAGCCCCTTCCCTTCCCACCTTTAATGTGGCAGCTACTTCATGACCATTTTACGAAAGTCTCAGAACGCAAGGCCAGGTATGGAGAAGAGCAGAAGGGGACATAAAGAGCCCAGTCCTCTGCGGCGGGGCCGAATTCCTCGCCAGCACTGAAGCTGCCCCTCTCCAGGCCTCTCACTGCAGAATACGATTAAATGGTTGTGTTGCTTCAGCCAAGTGGTTGGCTCTTATGTTTTATCCTGAGACATAAAGCATCTCTACCCATCGTTCCCAGATTTACCTCCCACATTCACCCCGCTGCCTGGGGAATGGGGAGGAACCATAGCCAAATGGACTTCCGGAGGAAGATAATTTACATTTTTAAGATAATCATTTTCACCACCCAAAACCCAAAGTACTCTCCAGCCTGGGCTGTGACAAGAGCCACGTGGAGGGAACCGCGCAGAGGTGGCTGAGCTCTGGGAGTCTGTGTGGGAAGCTGGCCTCCGACCCACGTGATCTGCCCTCAGGTGCCTCTGGCCCAGGGACCTCGGGCAAGTCTGTTAACCCTCCCTCTATATGCCTCTGTCTCTTTAGCTGCGAAAAAGAGAATAATGATGCCTACGAAGTTGCTGACAAGACCCTTCTCCAGATAAGGCCCCTTCGAAAATAAAAATCGGTGCCCCGCTTACCCCCCTGGGGTCAAAGGACCCCCTTTCCCAGCACCTGTGGCTTCCTGAGCTTCACCCCTTGCCACTCACACATGCCACTCTGAAGGCCAGCCATCTCGAACTTCCGTTGGTTGCTCAGAACGGCATGGTGCTCTTCCGTGTGCCCACTCTCTTGTGGACCCTCACGAACGCTGTCCCCTTGCCCAGAACACTTAGTCCCCTGCCTTTCCCCTGGTTGGTCCCTGCTCCATTTCTGCCTCAGCTTAAAAGTCACTTCCTCCTGGAAGCTTGCCTTGACTCCAGTCACACACACGCACGCACACACACGCACGCGCGCACACGCATGTACACACGCACACCCCGTTTTTAAGGAATTGTGCTCTGCGGTTCCATTACCTGCTCAACAGCTGTCTTTCCCACAGCCTGTCAGCTGAATAAGGGCAGGGACAGGTCCCTGAGGCTTACCACTGTCCCTCGAGTGTCTGGCACAGGCCTGACACACAGTAGGCGACTTACAAATGTGTCCTTATTACAGGAATGCGCACTCACAGGAAGTAATAAATGTGAAGAGCTTAGCACAGCTCCAGGCACTCGATAGGCTCGTGATGACCCCAGGTCCACTGTGTCACCCACGAAGCAATCCTGCCTGGGCATGGAATCCAGCCGAGCCACTTAGGAACAAACACAGTGTGACCTTGGGACAGTCACTTGACCTCTCGAGATTCCGTTTCCTCCTCTACAAATGAGACGCCTGAAAACGACTACTTAATAAAAGTCGTGGTGAGAATTGAATAAGTTGATAAAAATAAAGTCCTGGTAACACGAGAAGTGCTAGTTATTACTATTATTATCAAAACTATCATTATTATTATTATTATTATCATCATTATTATCATTATTATCATTATTATCGTCATCATGCCAGAGCTGTTCAGAGGCGTCCTGCAGTGACCCAGTGCAGCGGGGGCTCCCCATCCAGGTTTTCTCCATCACCCAGATTCTGCCACCTCCGTGGTTGCCCACTCCGCACCGTCCCCCGCCCCACCAGTCAGTAATGCCACCTACCCAAGGCGTGCCCTCCGCCTGCTCCCGGCCTTCTCGCTCGTCCACCAGCAGTCACAGACGCACTCGCTTGATTGATAAAGTCCCTATCTGGTCATTTACGATCTGGCTGCTGAAGAGGCAGCTCCTGCCAGCTTGAAAAGCAATTAATCTGCAAACAAGCTGGGCAACAGCAGGCCTGGGCATTGCGGTCTCGGGCCGCGGCCGCTTCGGAGAGCAGATAAGGCTGCACTCGGCTATTTATTGTACATTTTAATTAAGTGCTTGTTAACGACAGTTATTTTAACAGTCATAAAATTACTGTTGTAATGCATTTTGTTGGAGGGAGCATGGAGGGGCCGCAGGACTTTATGAAAGCAACTACAGATTGCCTTCACTTTAAATCAAAGAATAAATTCTGAAGAGGAGGGACGGTACCGCGGCCCAGGCCGAGACGCTAATGGTTATTTAATGCGCTCATCAGTGTTTGTAAGTCCCGAGCATAAGGCACGGACACAACAGCCTCCAAACCCTCTTTAACACTTATTTGAGATGACAGGAAAAATGAAACCGTTTGTGCTTTCAATAGAAAAGCAATCATTGGTACATTATATTCGCCTTGCCCTATCATGCTAATGCATGGTAAAAATGTCGCCAAATGTATTTAAGGGCCTGATGGACTGTTGCCGTTGGATTCCCTGGTACTGGACTGATTAATAAAAATCTTCAATTTGTATGTAAATGCAGCGAGGCCTCATATCCTCCGCATACCTGCACCCAGAGAAAATAGTAAACTGAAGTGTAATGCAGCAATTATCAGCATTTATGGAACTCTTTAAGGCAGGGGCGGCCCCGGGAAGCAGGCGGGAGGGGCGATGCTGGGGATGGCCGAGGGTGCTCCCGCGGGATGTGCAGGCATCTCCCCAGGGCCCGAGTTGGCTAAGCCGGTCCTGTCACACCATGGTACCCACTCTCCTCTGGCGTGTGAGTGACTTTCAAGGGCGAGTTGGCTGTTGCCAGATGTCCCCAGAGGTGGCTCCTCTCCGGCTGATCACCTCCATCTTGGGACACGTGCCTATGACTTTCTCTGCTCTGATTTGAAGGAACCCCACCCAGTCCCAGACCGCTTGCTGGGCCAAGCCACACGTGATGACGAGCAGGAGACACACCGCATCCACACGAATGGCAATAGTGACGAGAAAAGCCACTGACTGCATTGCCGTGTGTCAGGCACAGAGCCGAATGCTTTACATATGACCTTAATCCCCATAATATCTGTACCAGAGATTAGCTCACTGTTCCCCAGATGCACTTCTTTTTTCTCCTGGACACACGGATAAACTACATTTCCCAGACTCCCTTGCAGTTAAGTGTAGCCATGTGCATTCAATTGCTCAGGTTGGCTGAGGAGTAGCTTCCAAGATGGGATTACGCCTGCAAGGGTTTTATTGGAGGGAGGAGATAAAGAAAGCAGGGAGAGCCTTCAGGCCACATGAGGAACTGACTTTTATGGGAATAAAGTGGGGGAGAAAGGAGGATTGAGTAGGAAGAGTCTCAGACTACATCGCACTTCCGAGAAAGCTTCTGCCAGGCCAAGGGGGGAGTCTCCAGCTAGAGTTACCCATTGGACGAGTCCTGGTCTTGCCAGAACGGGCCTGGCTGAAGACCTCTGCTCTGCTTAGCGGACCTCCCTCCACGTGAATGTGATGGTAAACATGAAGGATGGCCGCTGCGCTGTCCATCATTTATGCTCCCCACGCCCAGAGTTCCAGAAGGTGCCTCTTCGTGGCTGCCAGAGTTCCAACCAGTGGAACACAGGCAGGTGTGGCGTGCACCCTTTCCAGGCCTGGCCTATACCCTGTCCCACGGGCAACCCTCCATGCTCATTTCTCCTCGTCCACTGGATACGCACAAGTGCGGGAACCTGGAAGCTGTGCGAAGAGCCGAAGCTGGAAGGTGCCTGACCCGCCACTTGAAGAAGACCGTCCACCAACCAGAAACACTCATTCAGAGCATCCCATGAGAAGTAAATGTCCATCGTGTTAAGCCATTGAGACCGAGGCTTCCTATTCCAGCAGTTAGGTTAAGCTTAACCCGATCTCGCAACCGCGTCAGGAAAGTCTTCTGGTCTCCATTCTTCAAGTGAGAAAAACCAAACTAGAGGCTTCAGTGACTGACCCAAAGTTGTACACTCTGGACATGGCAGGTGTGGGATTCAGGTCTGCCTCCAGGCACTGTTTTCCCTGCTGATTAGACAGAAACACATAGGCCAGAAACACAAAAATATTCCAAGCCTCCCTGTGCTTTCCAGACATTGAAATGCTCTACTCCCCATTCTCCAGGGTCCCCCCAAAAGAGGAAAGAGATGAGATTCTAGTGCAGCTTCAGGAGGGTAGGCGTCTGTGAGCCTGATAGAAAGGAAGAGGTGGCAGGTACGTATTTGGGGTGGCTGAGCCTGATCCCCGACCCCCTCCTCTCGCTGGCTCACGTCAGCCCTAAGACCACACCAACCTCCCAGCCAGGGACAGAAAACCTCGTGAGCATAAATCGGTAAAATCGCTTTGGAGCACAACTGGACAGTGTCTATTAGTGTTTTAAATTTATGTTCTCCCTGAACCAGCAATCCTACTTCTAAGAACTCAGCCCGTGAGAATGCTGGTACCCGGACGCACAGAATCGTTGTCAACAGGTTTACTGCACATTGTTTATAGAAGCGAAATACCAGATATAACCTACAGTTCATCAATAGGGTCTTAGGTATGTAAAGTACTGGCTACTCTCTTACTGATGGATAAGGCAGCTACCAAAAAGATTGGGGTAGTTTTATAGGGACTGCTTTGGGAAATATATATTACATGAGGAAAAGTTACAGAACATGATTCCATTTTTTTTTATCATACAAATAGCCGTCTTTGTCGAAGCCCAGATAAGTGTTCACGAACACGTCAAGAATAGTTACGGCTGCAGGGGGAGGGGCCTGGCACCTGAAAGAACTATGGTTTTCTACGCCGCGCATTTTTGTGACGTCGGGATTTTTCATAACGAGCAAGAATTACTTCTCCAATCAGAACAAAATCTTAAAATGATGTTTTAAGTATTCTGGGTGAGGTCATGACCCCAGGAAGCCCAGTGAGAGAGGAGAGTAAGACGGAGAGGGACAGAAGCCCAGAAAAGCTGGGTGACCAGGGCTCAGTGTCGCCTGGGATGAGCTGAGAGTGTGCAGGGCACACCTGAGAGCTGCTCCCCGGGGCGGGGGGCTGGGGTGGGGAGGGGGGTCAGGGAGCCGGGCATGTCTCCACCACTTCCTGCCTCAGGTGGGCGGCTGCTGCTCCTGGAGGTGTTAGCGATATTCCAGCACATTCCACCCGGAGACTGAGCATTCTCCTTCAACCAAACAGAGCCCTCAGGCAGCAGAGGCGAGTGCTCCAGGCAGGAAGCCATTGTCCACGAAATGGTCCACACGGGCCACAGGTGGCCCCTGGGGCAGACGGTGGGGACGTGGGTGGGATACCAACAGCCTCCGCTACAGCGTCCCTCTCCCGCATTCTACTGTGTCCCACACGGTGCCGAGCTCATGCTAGGGACCCAGAAAACACATGGCACATCCAACTAAACATATATCCTCCTGATAAAATAGAAAGACATTTCCACTTGTCTTTAACCCTTTCTATCACTGCTCCACAATACTCAGAACTCCAAAACAACGGCAATAATAATATAGCTGAGTAAGCCAGTGACCCTGTTTGGGTAGCAATTATTATGTACCAGGTGCCTTACACACCTGATCTGATCTAACCCTCGTAGCCCATCTGTAAGGTGCATGCTGCCAGTCGTGGTCTTGACTGTGATCTGGCCTGTCGCTTGTACCCAACAGGCTGAGCCTGTGTTTAGGGTACGAGCAGGGCAGGAGCAAAATTAGAGAACAGAATTAAGGTACCCAACAGATGTCACTTCAGCAATCATCGAAGCAGGTGTTTGAACTCAGGCCCTTGTTGAATTCTCTTAAGCTTTAAGTGCTATTTACATGCCGAATTACATTCCTGGGTGTCTGTCCGACCTTTGAGCCTCCAAGGTCGGTGTGGGGCACATCTTGGCTCCTCCTGGTCTAGCCACTGCTGTGGAGGTCAGCTCCACCTGGGCCTCGAGCAGGTTCTGGCAGTGACAGGCAGATAGCCCCTTGCAAGGTCAAGACTCTGCCATGTTCTCTTCACTTCCTGCCCTGGGGCATCTTTGATACTGTGGGGTTTCTTGGGTCTCTGGGAACTTACACAGCATTCGCCAGGCATGTACACCCCCAAAATACCAGGGGCCGCCCTTGACCAGCAGGGGTGGAAACGGATGAGAGAAAATTCCCCCTTTCACTCCCCCCGGGGTGGGGGCAGGGCGATGGTGCTGATATGTGTTTTATAACGCAGCCCTGTGTCGGCTCCATTGCTCTTCCTGCTTCGCCTGCCACCCCCGACACCCCACGCCATCCTGTGCTCCTGCTCCACAGGGTTGTCCCAAGTCAACTACCTACACATCGATTGGCCTTTGCCCTAGGATCTGCTTTTGGGGGAGTCCAGACTAAGACAAGGAGTTAATCAGAAATAATCAGAGTTTCCTGAAGGGTTAGAGGTTTCACCTGGGTTCGGGGGCAGAAAATAGAAATAGCTTGGCAGAGAGAAATGGGACAAGGAACCTCAGAAAGACAGGGAGAAAAATTAAGCCGAAAGAGTGAGAGAAAGAGAGGGAGGAAAAAAACCTTAATTTGCCGGTTAGCCCTCCGCTTCTCTCTGAGTTCCAAATTGCCTTTACTTCTCAGAATTCCAATCAAGCCTCCTGCAGAGGAAGGGATTTCTGCCGGTGCTCGCTCTCCCCACCTCCTGGCCTACGAGACGATCTCACAACTTTAGGCAAAAGAATCCTAGCACTTCAACTAGAAAAAGAGAGAAAAAAAAAAACCCTATCCATAAGTCATCACCGTGTGCTCCATCTGAGACGATGGTTTTGCTCATCGTTGGGACCCTAAAGAGAATGTGGGTGCTTTGTGGCAAAGAAGGAAAGAGTCGGGTCTCTCCAGCAACACACACGCAAACCAATGGGGCGGCGGCCAAAACACACGAGATTTCTTCTTTTCCCCAACAACACATAGACAATAATCGAATGTGACTTTTCTCCCAGACTTTAAAGTTAATCAATTTTAAAGACCCCCATGGCTGCCCGAGCCACTGGCTGTGCCCAGCCCTTCCACTGGCTCCGGAGGATGGAGGGAGGACAGGTCTTGGCTATGCATGGCCACTCCCAGCAGGAGGTCTGTGGCCCAGTGTCGTTGGTGACTGCCAATGCCACCACGCCATAAGTTCAGGATGCAAGGGAGAGATGGAGTTCTGACTGGGTCAACACGGTCCCCAGATTAGCGACAAAGGGACTCAGGAGAAACTGAGTCTTGTCACCCCTTTCCTCGGGCAGAAGAAAGGCAACATATCTTTTTCATGTCGGTGAAAAACATTTCAGGATGGTGACGATGAAGCAAACACTCGTGACTTTACTCCGTGTCAGGCCCTGGGAGAGCCTGTAAATCACTCGTTTGACCCTAACCTCTCTTTGAAGTAAGCACATTACTTCCCTGTTTTGCCTACAAGGAAACTGAATTTTCAAAGAGTTTCAGTTTATACAAAGTCATGTGCGAACAGAAAGAGGATCCGGGACCTGAATCCAGATCCCTTTGTTGGCCAGTCTTCCACCCGTTGATTTCATCATCGGTCTCCACGTGTGTCCCACTGCAAAGAATGAGGAAGGACTTGGAGCGCGGAGCTCACGTGTTCTCCAAACCTCTAGCTTGTTCTTTGGCCAGAGCAGGAATTCCAGGGACATCTGGTAGAGAGGCCGTGACATGTGACATGTGGAAAGGAGGAAGAGGAAAGGCGACGTAGGCCGGAGGTGACGAACAGAGTTGGGAATATTATGTTGGACTCTTTCATCATCATCATCATCATCATCATCATCATCATCATCATCATTAACTGCTTCTTCAGGTCATCTACCCCAAAAATTTGAAAATGCGTATTCGTGAAGATATATGTACCCCGATGTTCACTGTAGCATTATCCACAACAGCCAAGACATAGAACCAACCCAAGTGTCCTTCGATGGATGACTGGAGAGAGAAGCTGTGGTACATATATGCAGTGGAATACTACTCATCCATAAAAAGGTGAAAGATTGCCATTTGTGACAACATATCTGAATGTCACCCAGCGAGTGAGGGACAGAGTGAGGACCCAGGTCTGTCTGAATCCAAAGCTCTCACTCTAAACGTCACCACTCCCCGGTCCTCTTCCTGTCCCTCCGGGGTTCCGACCACTGGGCACCACGTTCCTTCTCTGGCACAGAGTAGGTGTGGCTCGCCTGGGAGGGCTGTTCCTCAGAAGAGCAATTAGGCACATGCCTTCTGCCCGTGGGAACAACACCCACTCCGGGCGACCAGTCATAGATGAAGTATGAAATACTCTCCCTCATCCTCGCCCACGGAGCACCTCTTCCTCCAGGCCTCATGCCAACAGGAAGAAAAGCCAGTGCCCGATGCTAACTGCGCCTTTGCCTTCCGTCAGCCCTGGCCCCCTTGGGAGGCAAAAAGCAAGTCTCGGGGAACGACACGGGAGACAGGCAGACAGGTCACGAGGGGGCGTTGCTTTCTCCCTCGCAGGAATCTAGAAACCTCTCTGAGCAACCCACTCCGATGGCATTCTTGCCATTTCATGTCATAAGCAAATGACTTCGACGGCCCCAGAAACGCATCCTTCCCCACGAGCGATCTGACGGCCGGGGTGCCATGTCCATGCTGCTGCGAACAACAAGGGGTGGCCCGTGCTTGCCATGCTTCTCAGGGGCACAGCGCTCCCTGGGGCACCCACGGTGACCCTCAGCTTCCTACAACAATTTACATCAACGAACTCATTCATGAGGACTTTCCGGGGGCATGTGTACACACACACGTGTGCACGCACACACAGAGTATGATATTCTGTGTGTGTTTGTTACATGCATTCATTTGTTGGTGGCAAATGTCTAACGGAACCGCAATCTTTCGAAACCTTATTTGGCGCTTCCTCACTCTCGGGAATGATTGAGGAGCTCATGACGATAGAAATGGGGTCCCTCTCAGACCCGGAGGGGCCCCGTCTGCCATTGCCCCGGGCCCTGTGGGGACACTGGGTTTGCTAGGATGTTGGAAACACACTGGTGGACAAATCCAGGATTTGGGTTCTGCCAGAGTCTCAAGTCCTCAGCAGCTCTCGGGGACTCGGCTGGACTTGATGCTGTGGCTGGATCATCGAAGTGCAATGGAGATGACCCCGGGTCAGAGCCCGTCGGCCCGACCCAGGTCACCGGCCCATCCGGCTCTCCGAAGCTGTTCCAGCAGGCCTTCTGCCAAAGGGTTAAACTTCCCTCCCAGGGGCCCGAAGTCCAAGGGCCCAGCACTTGGACACCCTCTCCTTTTACAGTGTTCTTCCTTCCTTCCTCCTGGCTCGCACAATGGAGAAAGCCCCCATTGTCATTAATCACCCAGGGGCCTCCAGGGGCAGGAACTCGGGGTTTCTCAGCCAGGAGAAGCCCACATCAAAAGCGGCTACTCCATTTGGCCCCCGAGCTGCGCTCACCGAAGCTTCAGAGTCAGGTTCAGAGTCTGTACGATGCCGAGAAATGAGGGTGCAGGGACGAAACTGAGGGCACCCTCGGGGTTAGCTCTTGGGGGCGCTGTGCATGCAGTGTCTTTGCTCTCCACCCGGGAGAGATGGTGACTTCAGCAAGCCGACGGGACTGACTACACGATGCGCGAGGCCCAGGGCAAAATAAAAACAGGACCCCTTGTTCAAAAATTGTTAAGATTCAAAGCAAGCGCACTGGTCTCACGCCCATCAGGCTGCCCCTGCTCAGCAGATATTTCTAATCCAGTGAATGACGGTCCTCACACCGGCTTCCCCTGGGCTGTCTCCAGGGCCATGTCCCTCCCCAGCGACTTGCTTTCCCATCTCCCTGTTTTATTCTTTCCATGTTCTTACCCTGCTCTGAAAATACTTGCTTAAAATGGTTCATGTTCGTGTTTCTATCTGAGACCCTCAGGAGAATGTAAGCTCAGGGAGGGCAGGCATCCAGCCAGCTCTGAGTGCCACTGTGTCCCTGGTGTCCAGCATGTGGCTGGCCACACATGCTGGGAGCGCTCAGTGTTGGATGATGAGCAGCTAAACCATCCAATCACACACAGCAGATCCAGAGGGGCGTGAGCGATGCAGGGCCAGGCTCATGCCCTCCCTGGGACCGGTCCCGGCATCGGCCCCTCTGGCTCCTTTGCCTGTCAGCTCCGTCAGTGACATCGCGAAACCAGCATGGTTTGCCCTTTTGGCCCATTTTACAGGAAGAGGATATCCTGCAGAAATTTAAGAAAGGTGGGATGTTTAACAAAACCCCATAAATAAGCCCCTTGGCGTGTCTTGATGACTCTGCCTGCCGCTAGGTCCAGATGTCATGTTTTATTTCCAGTCAATGGTCAGAAAAGGAAATCGCTTAAAAAATGCCCAACCCCTACTTTCATACACCCGCAACACCACCACACAGTGTCCTGAAAACACTTTGGCAAACTGGCAGCATCTAGTAAAGCTGAACATATGTATGGCCAGGTCCCCAGGCCTACATACACATCCAACAGAAGGGCATCCCTATGTCCACCGAAAGGCATCTGCGAGAATGTTCCTAGCAGCATCATTCATGACAACTATGCAAGTGCCCGACAGCGGTAGAGTTGGCAGATAAACTGCACGTGGAACGCGATGTAGTAACGAAAATGAACAATCTACAACCACAAGCCGCGACACAGACCTTACAAAAGTAACGTTGAGCAAAAGGTGCCAGAAATTAAAGAATACACAGGGCATGATTCTGTTTTCATAAAAAGTATAAAAACAGGCAAAACTAATCTATGCTTTTGGAAGTCGGGCTAGTGGGTGCATCTGGGGGTGATGGAGTGACTGGAAGGGGACTCAGGGGATCCCGAGGGACTGTCTCCTGCTGTTTCTGGATGTGGATGCTGGTCACGTGGGTGTCTTTACTGTGTGAAAATAAATGAGTTCTACACTTATGAGCCATGCATTTGGTGTATGTATATTCTTCTTCAAAAAGAAGTTAAAATTTTTACTGGAAAGGAGAAACCTGAAATACCCAGCAGCACGTGAGTCGTGTATGTTAGCAGATCACAGTAGCGGAGAGCAGGGTGTAACTCAGGATCGAGAGGCCTGAGTGTGAATCTTGACTCTGCCACTAACCAGCTGCGTGACTTCGGGCATGTGAAGGGCTTAAACACGCACCTGGTGGTAGTGGGTGTTACATCTGTGTTACCTTTTATGGATGGGAATATGCTAAAGGAGGTGGCAGTTTATCTATACAGAATAATAAATGGGAAATATGTATTTTTAAAATACATTAAATACATAATTATACACCTAAGCACTTAATTATCTGTTCTAAGCAGTTACATGTATTAAGTCATTTAATTTTCACAGCCATTTTACAGATGGGGGACCTGAGGCACAGAGAGGACACGTAACTTTCCCAGGGTCCCCCAGCGAGCAAGAGGCAAAGCTGGGGTTTGAGCACATACCCTTAACCAATAAGCCGGGTGAACATGGAACCTGGATCATCATTCACACCCATGTCTTGATTGCACATGAAAGACACATGTAAGGAAACAAAGGGTTGTCCCCAGCACCCCATGCGCCAGTAAAACAGTCCTTCTGACCAAGAGGTGGCTCTAAAAAAGGAAGCACAGCAAACCTACTAGAGTCATATGCCAGAGAGAAGTAGGTAGTCCATAGATCTGAGGAGATGAAAAAGATGAGTTACCCAATTAAGATTTCACTTTCAGGAGTAAAGTCCGAATGTGGCTGGCACAGGCTGGCACGAATACTGCAAGAGCCTGGTTTATGCTTTTTTATTTTCCTCCCTTTTTCCTCAAAGCCGCAAGGAGCTAGGGAGGGGGAGAGAGGTTAGAACCCACACACATCCCAGCATGCCAGCCTGTGCCCTGCCGAGCGGCTCGACTTGTCTACGGCTTCCAGGCAGCTGGAAAAATGTCAAACTGTCATCAGTGATTAAAGTGGGATTTTCCAAAGGTTTCAAAAATATTTCAGAATCCAAGACCTTATTCTTCTTGTAGAAAATGAATCCGAGTATCATTCCCTTAACAGATGCATCATGGGACCTGGTTTCCCAGCTGGTTTTCCTCTCTGGGTTTCCATGGCTTTTGCTGGTTTCCTTTGCAGCTTCGAGCATGTCTTCATGGGGGCTTGGACCCAACCGAGATGCAGGAGAGCGTGTACAAAGGCCCAACTCTGTCCCAGAATGCGTAAAGCTCTGTAATGTAGTTACGGTGGGCCCATCGGCCGCCCAGCAGGCCTGCAAGGCTCCCGGAGACAGTCTTATGCCTCATCCACCCCTGTGTGCGAAGCTCAGTTACATAATCTTCAGGGCTCCGGGCAAAACGAAAATGTGGGCCCCTTGTTCAAAAGTTATTCAAGAATGTCAAGAATTGGCAACTGCCGAGCATCAAATCAAGTGCGGGGTGCTTCTAAGCACGGGACACTGTGCACAGGTGACACGCCCATGCAACCGGCCCTGTCTGTATGCATAAAAATCTAGTCAGTACTCAAACACTTACCCAAGGCGCATTTTGGCCCTATCATGACCCGCTCTGAGCTTAGTCTTTTGGCTCCTACCCACCCCGCCACCGCACACCCCAAAGTGCCTGTGGCTAGAGTTGACCCCTGATTTGCAACCCCTGGTGCAATGCAATCCGTTCATTTTGACTCTAAGAATCTGAACTTTCCAAAGAGCGTGGATGGGAAGAAGGCAGAGCTCTGATCTATAAACCCACACAGGCAGACTGAACCAAAAAAGACAAGAAACAGGTCCAGCACGCACAACGAGGCTGAAGCGCACTAGATTCCCTTCTCCCCCAGCCCCCGACCTGGCCCTTAGCAGGCATCGCAGGCCCTTGGCCTCAGCTGTAGTTTTGCTCAGGTCCTCTCCAAATATTTGCGTGAAGTGTGAAGATTAACGGGAAGGGGAAGGGAAAGCCCAGCAGCCTGGTTGGCCTTTTTCTTCACTCAAACCAGGGGCTCGTCTTCCGGTATCCCCCTCCCAAACCCCCAGCAACACCTCTTCAAACCCCCGAAGACCCTGATCTTCCCCCCAAAGAAGTCAGAGTTAAGAATATATCAGATGGGGGTCCAGTCTGGGCTTTGCCATGCTCTCTAAGCCTCGTTTTCCCCATCTCTAAGATCAGAGCTAGGTCATACCCCAACTTTAAACAAATTAGAGAAAGGTACTTTTCCTCCAGCACAGCCCTAGGCCAAGGCACACAACTCGACGCACACAGAAGAGTGGATTTCAAACCCTCTTAGCCCCTCAGCTGGATGCCCGTGCTCTGCGAGCATCCTGTTCAGCCATACCTGGCTACCCCGGGGGCATCTCCCTCATAGGTCTATTGTGAGAATTAAACGCGATGTTCTTTTAACTGCTTAACACAATTATTTGGTAAGTAAGAACAATGCAACACATTATGTTTTAGCTTAAATTTTTAACATACTCTTCAACAGAGCATGACATTAGTAATCCGTAAACCAGTGCAGCTTTTAGCATCCTCGATGTGATTGTAGGTGGTGTGGAGACAGTTGATTAACATTATTGAATAAGAAGAAACATTCCCTTTTCGATTCTCCCATTTCTTCTGAGAAAAATTCAGTGTTTAACACTTCCAACACCTGCTAGTCTAGACACACTTACACACACACACACACACACACACACACACAGACCGCTAGAAGTTATTCCCAAGCAAGCAACATGCCTAAAATGTATTAACATCGCTTGGTTTTAGTTGTTTTTATCTTTTACAATTTCCTTTTATGGTGAGTAATAACTACTTTTCAATTTACAGTAGTCGTATCAAGTGTTCTTTCCAAAACCATATATTCGAATACTTTAAAATGAGTCAGTTTAAGGGAAAACGTTAAGCAAACAATATTTGAGGGGGTAACAGAGGGCTTGAAGTTTGGGAGACTCGACAGGACACAGGGCCCCACCAGGCCAGATCCTGACGTTTCCGGTCTTGAACCAAGAGCTCTCAGCTCCTAGCGTGCAGCCGGAAGAGAACTCGGGGGATGAACACGGCGAACGGCGCAAATGTCCAACATCCAGAGGCTTCCCCTCTGCTGCGTCTCCAGCCGGGTTCCATGCCCTACCGACTTTCCAGCAAGGAGCACACTGGTTCCCTCTGAGCCTAACTGTTTGGCCCCGGAAGCTCCTGACTCCATAACCTGTCACCCCTTTGAGAGATGTGCCTGGGTCCTGTCTCCTGAGCTCTGGGGACTTCTCAGGGAGGAATGGGCTCCTCTTGAATGATGAAGTCCTGCCAGTCGGCTCTGTCTGGCTGATCTCAAGCTCAAGGGGGTTTTCACAGCCGGGGGCCTGCGAGCCAGCTTCCCTGACCAGGCGATGCCAACGTACCTTAGAAGATTAAGGAGGAGGGAGGGGAGCAGGGTATACGGCGCAGCTGCGTTTGATCCCGCGACCGTGTCACTCAGTATCACAAACAATTTATTGCCGTTAGACGACGGTGTCAGGCACTAATTTCCTGGTGGCGCTCCATCACAGGCCCGGGAACACAAGAGGAGGGGGCTCAGAGGCCCATGGGATGGGGGAGCCAAGGCACGGTGGCCAGCGAGGCGGGGATCCCATAACGAGGCTTTAATGACTGGAGCCTGGCCGGCCTTTGTGGAGAAGCCTGAGGAGGCGGAGGCCAGACCCTGAGCTCCACAAGGTCACTTCCTCCCCTGGCCTCCAGCACCACGGAACCCCTTGGGGGCCAGCTGCGGCCACGAGGCCTGGTGCCCATTACGGAGCTCTCCTGGGCCCCCTGCCACCCTCTCCCGCACCGAACTGCGGCAGGAAATGCAGTATTTCCGTGCAACAATGCAAACGCGCTCATTACCATCTCCTCAATATGCATGAAGAAACTGTGCTAGGCTGGCCGAGCCGGTCACCCGGCCCTGGCCTCCGAGAGTCCAATAAGGCGAAATATTCATCTGCCAAGAGGGATGAGGAGGGGTTGCCGTGGGGGAGGCAGATCCACGGGGGAAGGGACGAGGCCAAGGCGGGGCAGACGGAACCGGGAGAGGATGGGATGAGAGAGGAAAGAAAGGACGAGAAATGCGGATGGATGCGGGGAGAGGGGACACGGTCCCAGAGGCGGGAAGAGGGAGAAAGAGACATAAAATAAGCGGACAAGGAGGGAGCGAAAGGGAGACAGATGAGCTGAAAAGTGGTCCAGAGGAAAAATCAAATAAAACAAAGAAGGGAGTAGAAGAAAAAGGAAAAATGAATGCCCCGGAATCGAATACACAGAAAGCGGGGGAGATAGACTGATGCGCAGAGGAAGGCAGTGGGGGGCGGGGGGAGCGAAACCGCTTAGGTGGGAAAGCGATGATCCTGGAAAGGTAAAGAAAAAGGAGATCACTCGCGCTGAGGGGCGCGCTTCCATCCTGCCCGCTCTGGGCGCTTCGCTCCTCGGGCTGCTCAGGGACGCAGGGCCGCGGGCCAGGTGGGGGCGGCGCAGGGGCGGAGCGGGGGACCCGGCGGCCCGCCGCGGCCTCGCACCCCTCCTCCGGTGGCCAGGCTGGCTCGTGGTACGGGGGCCTGGGTTGAGGACCGGCCTTGTGCGTCGTGGAGCGGCCATTCCCCCCGGCCCCTCCTTCGCCGACAGCAAAGTTGACAAAGTTTGTCCCAGATTCCCCGTTGCTCCTCCGGACCCACGGAGGGACTCCAAGGCCCTGGCAGATGGTGGGGAACAGCAGCCAATTCCAGGGCGGCTCTGGAGGCCGCCAGCCGGCGTCTCCTGGGATACTTGGGGTCCGGATTCCTGACCAGACGCAAATCCCTCCCGGTGCGGACGCCAGGCCACGCACTCGGGCATCCATGGCTGCTAATAGCGGAGAGAGAGAATGCAGAAGAGAGAGAGGGAGAGAGAGAGAAGGGGAAAAAAAATATTCTCAGCTCAATTTAAGTCTCATGGAAAGGGCTTACAACTGTAATTAAATCATTAAATTCTTGTCTACGCTTCACAGAGCGGAGAGAAATTAACTTCCCACCAACCTCATTTTCTATTTGAACATGAAATAATGATTTTCTGCCCGTCTAATTACAAAGCCAACATCTGATCAAGCCAGCATCCAGAGGGGATTATCGCATGCACGAGTATTAGACCTCATTACCAGCTTGAGTGCAAAATTATTACATCTTGTAATTGGATGGTGAGATTTATATACAGATCGGCCCGGTTTCTGTAAGATTGTAATTACAAGCTTCGTTGGTTAGCTACTTATCAGAACTTTGCAGGAAAACAAAACAAATGACTGAGGAAAACGAGCATTTCATTAACCTGTAACCCGAGCGCGGGGGGGAGGGAGCGGTGGAAGCGTGCGCCGCGGCGTCTGCAAGAAGCTGAGGGATCGCAGGGCCGCCCTCAGCCCGGGGACTTCAGGCCTGGGAGGGATAGGTAGAGATGGGCCTCGGCGGGGAAGATCAGAGGCGGCAGTGGCGTCCCATCTCCACCCCCAACCCCACCCCGCCCCCGAGGAGGCGAGCGCACACCGTGGGGCTGGGGGAGGAAGGGGCAGGTAGAGGTCTGGTGACTTGCGGCTCGCGGCTCTTGTGCAATGCTGCCCCACGGGCCCTGGGCTTACGTCGGGCCGTGGCTCCTGGTGCGCGTCTGCCCAGCGCTACTGTGCGCGCCCAGCGTGTGTTCTGGGCACCCTCTCCCTGCACTCCCCACGCCCTGGGCCGCGTGGAGAGGGCGTGTGCCGCAAGCCTCCGGAGCGCTGTGTACGCTGGGAACATTGAAAGAAGGCTAAGTGATGAAGCTTTTGCGTGCGGCGCGGTTTTGCGCCTGCATGCTTTTCCCAAATCGACTCCCCGTGCACCTGCTTTTTCTCCCTGTGCGAGTGTGTCACTTTGACCCCATCTCTTGGATTAAAAATCCCTGGGAAAAGTTTAGCTGTCCTCGGATTTGAGTTTAGTCTGAAACCAGGCTCCACCGGCCGGGTGGAGTTGGGGAGCCAGTGCCACGTCGGGGCTTGGCTACACAGGACTCCGAGTCCCCATCGTGGGGTGCCGATCACCTCAGGCCAGGGCAGGGCTGACCTCAGCTGGAGACGAGGGTAGTGGAGGGGCTGCTTCTGCTTGGGACCTGGGGCGACTGGCGGGATCTAATTAATGGAGATTCTTGGGTCGGCGTGGGGAGGGAGCTGGAGGTTCACCCTCTGGGCTCTGGGCATCCTTGGGCGGATGTGGCTGGTTCCCTGGGAGCAGTCCCGTCCCTTCCCTTGACTTCCCGCCTCCTGCAGTCCCACGCGGCCAGGTCAATAGCTGATTAATGCGGGAGAAACACCTAAGGGGCTCACTGTTTTCTCTTTTCCTCCTGAAAGAGCTGAGTTCAATTTTCAGTATTACATGCAGGCATTTAAAGGGCAGCCCCCCGTTTTCCTACCTCGTTATCTCGCCCTTGGCTCTGCCCTGGTCTGGTGCCACCGCTTGGTGCAGACTCGAGGATTTCAGGGCTGTCGAGGCTTGAGTCTGACAACTGGGAAACACTCCCAGAAATAATGTTACCCTCCATTTTGTAACCCCGAGATTTTTCGGGAAAAGGCGAGCTCACGATTCCCTATGCCATTTCACGGAGAGTTTTAATTAGAAACGAAATCAGGCTCCGGGCAAGATGTTTGGAGCCAGAGCTTCCCCTGGTATCTCCTGCTCCAGGGGAGCGTCCAGCTAAGTAAGGCCAACTCTGGGCACCGGGCAGAACCCGGTAGGGAGGGGCTAGGAGAAGCAGCCAGACCCAATCTGAGAAGGCCACAGATCAGTTTCCCCGCCCGAACCCCACATCTGATGGCGCGAACTTTCCCTTGCCCCCAGCCCCCAGTTTTCTCTGCATTCACACCTACTGGAGTCCCAGACCTGTGTGAGGACTGGCGAGAAAAGGCAGGGCATGGGAGTTTCGTGAACCCTGGGTGCCCGCGGGAGTTCCTTCTCTAACCGGGCTCCCCCAGAGCTGCTGAGACCAGAGACTCTCCGATCTTCCCACTCTGCTGGAATTCGGATTTTATTCTTCTATCCATCAGCGCACCGCGGACAGTTTCCGGCTCGCAGCCAGGCTGTCAACCTCGGCTCGGCGTCGCGGTCCGCGCGCAGTTTCCGAGCGCCCCCGCTGCAGGCCTGGCCTCTGCCTGGGTCTCTGCTGCAGCAGCCTAGAGCCTTTCGCCCTGAGCCGCGGGAATTTCCATGGGGCTCCCGGTGGTGGCACGCCCTGATCCGTGAAGGTGGGCGCCCTGCTCCTGGGATTTCAGGTTTGATTTAGGAAATATCCCACCAAAAAAAAAAAACTAAACTAAAAGTCTTGCCTCCCATCCCCACTCGAGACCATGGGAGGATCCTCGCAGAAAGAAAACGGGTTGGCGCTGAGACCAGGGAGCGGGAGGAGAGTGAAACGAAGGCTCTCTACAGACCGAAAATGCCTACACGCGAACTTCTCAAAGGACTCTCGCAAAGTTCCTAGAGTCTCCGCCACCCAGCTCCTCCCTCATCCCACGCGCACTTAGCCGCCGCCCCCGCCTGCAGGCCCCGCTTCCTGGTCCTGGCTCTCCAGGACCCCCAGCGCATCCACTCTGCAGCCCCCCAGCCGAGCACACCGTTTCTAAGGGAGTCGCACCAAGACACAGAGGCAGCGCTAATGTGGCTAATTTCAGGGTTTGGTCCTCTTGGGTGGGGGGGCAGCCTTGCCCCCCCTGGGTAATGAGATAGCCTTTGAAGACAAATAGAACATAGCCCAGCCCATCCCCTCACCCCTCGAACCCTCTTCTAGCGCCCTCCCTCCCTACCCGGCTGAAAGTGGCCTGGCGACAGAGGTACTAGCTGGAAAGGAGGAGGGGGGGGCGGGCAGGCTGAATATAAGCCCAGCGCCTGCCCTGGACCAAGGTCTGGTCCGAACTCATGACCCATGCTGGGGTTTCAGGGGAGAGGTACCGGCGGGCGGGAAGCAGGAGGGGTGAGCTGACCCGATATTAACCCCCAGCCCCGCGCCTCTCCCCTTGCCTCGCGGCCCAGGCCAGTTGGGGCGGGAAGGGAGTCAGAGCGCCCCGGTCCCGCCCCCGCCCTTCCCGCGGTATCCACTGGAGTGGGCGGCCTCGCTGGTAAGGCGCCCGGCGATTGGCGACTTGGGAAGGAGACGCAAGGAAAAGTCGAATAAGAGGGCGAGACGTCAGACCTGAGATTTGGGGAAGGGCGAGGGAGGGGGCGAGGACGGGGGATGGACACACAGACTCAGATACGGACACACACCCCCGCACAGCACTCTAAGTAGCCGCAACTTAGGTCGCCTTAGCTCAGAGCGCAGAGGCCAGGGCCGCAGCGGGGTCGGCGTTGTGTCAGGAGGAGGGGCGGGGGCCGAGAGAAGCGAAGGGAACGGAAAGGGGAGCAAAAGGCATCGTGAGAGAGGGAAAGAAGGAGAGGAGAGTTTCTAGCGCCCAGAGGAAAAGAGCCGGAAGCGGTCTTGGGGGAAGCG
>NW_006433950.1:5365728-5370933 GCF_000325575.1 Pteropus alecto | reverse complement strand
CCCGGGCGCCGTCGCTGGCGGTGGCAGCGCTGGGGCCCGGGGCGGCCCGGGAGCCGGGGCCTCCGAGCTGGCCGCCTCGGGGTCCCTGTCCAATGTGCTCTCGTCGGTGTACGGGGCGCCCTATGCCGCTGCGGCAGCTGCGGCCGCCGCCGCCCAAAGCTACGGCGCTTTCCTGCCCTACGCTGCTGAGCTGCCCATCTTCCCGCAGCTGGTAAGCGCCCGGGGAGCCGGGAAAGGGGGATTTGGAGCTGGGGTGCCGGATAAAGTGAGCGCGCCGGTGTAGACTAGCGGGGCCTGCGCCGGGAGGGTGGAGGCGGCGACGGCCGGGGCTCATTCACGCTCCCTCCGCGCGCGTGTCCCTTCCTTCTCCGTGTGCGTACAGGGCGCGCAGTATGAGCTGAAGGACAGCCCCGGGGTGCAGCATCCGGCCGCGGCCGCCGCGTTCCCGCACCCGCACCCTGCCTTCTACCCGTATGGCCAGTACCAGTTCGGGGACCCGTCCCGTCCCAAGAACGCCACCCGGGAGAGCACTAGCACGCTCAAGGCCTGGCTCAACGAGCACCGCAAGAACCCCTACCCCACCAAGGGCGAGAAGATCATGCTGGCCATCATCACCAAGATGACCCTCACCCAGGTGTCCACCTGGTTCGCCAACGCGCGCCGGCGCCTGAAGAAGGAGAACAAGATGACGTGGGCGCCCCGCAGCCGTACCGACGAGGAGGGCAATGCCTACGGGAGCGAGCGCGAGGAGGAGGACGAGGAGGAGGACGAGGAGGACAGCAAACGGGACCTGGAGCTGGAGGAGGAGGAGATGGGAGGGGAGGAGGAGGACACGGGGGGCGAGGGCCTGGCGGACGACGACGAGGAGGAGATCGATTTGGAGAACTTAGACGGTGCGGCCGCGGGGCCCGAGCTGGCCCTGGCCGGGACGGCGCACAGGGACAACGACCTCAGCCTGGGACCCCTTTCAGACTCCAAGAACAGCGACTCGGATGAGGGCTCCGAGGGCTTGGAGGAGCGTCCACTGCCAGCCCTGAGTCTGGCCCCTGCACCGCCACCAGCGGTGACCGCTGCTTCGCTGTCTCCACCTTCGCCCCCCGCAGGCCTGGACCCCTGCGCTGCTCGCACCCCAGCGCCCGCATCCGCCCTGCAGAAGCCCAAGATCTGGTCCCTGGCGGAGACGGCCACGAGCCCGGACAACCCGCGCCGCTCGCCTGCGGGCTCCGGGGGCTCTCCCCCGGGGGCAGCCGTCGCTCCCCCGGCCTTGCAGCTCTCCCCGGCCGCTGCCGCCGCCGCTGCGGCTCACAGACTCGTCTCCTCGCCGTTGGGCAAGTTCCCCGCTTGGACCAACCGGCCGTTCCCAGGCCCGCCGCCCGGCCCACGCCCGCACCCGCTCTCCCTGCTCGGCTCGGCCCCTCCACACCTGCTGGGCCTTCCCACAACCACCGGCCACCCGGCCGCCGCTGCAGCCTTCGCTAGGCCAGCGGAGCCCGAGGGTGGAACAGGTGACTGCTGAGTGCAGGATGCGAAGGCGGGCGGGGGCGGGCTCCGGGGGTCACCGCGGGGCTGGCGGAGATGGGCAGGGCGCTTACTATGGGGCGCAGGGCACTTACTACGGGGCGCCTGCCTCCCGCGGCCCTGGGCGCCCGAACGGAGCGGTCTAAAGGCCCTGCTTTTTCTCCCCGCTTGCCTTAGATCGCTGTAGTGCCTTGGAAGTGGAGAAAAAGTTACTCAAGACAGCTTTCCAGCCCGTGCCCAGGCGGTAAGAGACCCCGAGGTGGGCGTGGGAGTGGGGCCAGGCAGGCTGCCGAGAAAAGAACCAGAGCAAACTGCAGCTTTCGCCCCCCCAGGGGATCGCAGCTGGGAAGCGCTTTTAAAAAGGGACAAAACACACTCTTCCGTCGTCCCGGAGGGCCCAGAGGCGGCTCTGCAGGCCTGTCCCAGGCCGGGCACCCAGATGCGGCCCAGGCTCCCGCTCTGTGGGACCCCGCGCCCTGCTGAGCCAGCAGGCCTGGGATCCCACCTCCTTTCAGCCCCGGACCTGGAGTCCTGACGCCTCCTGCCCATCTTCCATTTAAACCGGAAGACCAACTTCTCCAGCTGACAGCATTTTTCATTGCGACACCTCCCTGTCCCTACCTCAGCCCCGGGTTGAGTCTTCAGTCCTAGGCAGCGCTCGTGCCCCTCAGTCTCACGTCCTCTGCTACCACTGCCTTTCTCTTGCAGGCCCCAGAACCACCTGGACGCCGCACTGGTCTTATCAGCTCTCTCCTCATCCTAGTTCGTTAAAAAAGAATTTTTTAAAATCATTATATTAATTGTAAAAAAAAAAAAAATCCTCTGTATAGTTAAGACTTGTAAGCATGTCCGTGTATGAATACCTACAAGAGAAAACAAAAAAAAATAATAATAATAAAAAGAAATTAAACAAGGCCCCTCGGTCCTCCCCAAGTCGCTTCTGTACCCACATTCGCTGAGTCTGTGAGGTTGGTTGGTTTGGTTGATTTGGGGGAGTGGAGTTGCAGTGAGAACAAGTGTGTCCGACTTTTTTTTATATATATAGAAAAATGTATATATATGTGAACCGAATTGTACAAGAAAGTATCTATTTTTGTCTAAATAAATGAGCTCTTGCCACTTTGACTACATAACCCGCCTGTCTGCCCCCAGGGGGAGTGTTTGCTGTTTTTGTTCTATTTTGTCACCCCCTTCCCCCATCCCTGCCTCCCGTGTTTGAAGAGTCACCCGAATCAGCGGAACGGAAGGAGCCACAGGTCTGGACCGGGTGGCCGGAGGACGGCGGCGGCAGCAGCGGAGGAGGAAGGACCAGGAGCGGCTGGGCTCGGGGCACCGCTGGAGAAGGGGCAGCTGGAGAAGTTCCTGGGGTGCCCGAGAGAAGGGGCAACCGTGACAGGTGGGCCACCAGGGCGAGACTCGTTACACGGAGAGGGGAAACTGGGCCCCGCCCACCGGTCCCCTGGAAGGACGACCTCGGGTGACATGGCGGAAAGACACAGAGAGGGGCCGGGCGGCAGAGGGGTAGGTTGGGAGGGTCTCACCCTCCCGCGCCCCCATTCACAGACAGGCACCACTGAGGCTTGCTCCGTCTTACGTAAGGGGCTGTGTGAGCTCAGCTTCAAGCCGCTTTCCAGCCACTTTACACCCCCAGACTCCTCCTTACGCAGACGCAAGCACGTGGGGTGGCAGTGAGTAGGGGCATATGGAGGAGCGGGGAGCCTAGGGGTGCACAACCTTTCCTCTTGGTGACTGTACACCCCAAACTGAGAGTTGGGGGGCCCGGGTCCTGGTGGCATCTGTGTGTCTTGGCACCCTCGTGGGTCATCCCCAGGTGGCCTAGAAGGAGCCTTCGAGGGGTCCCGGTGTGGGGGTAGGTGGGCTTTGGGCCTCCCTCCGCTGGGATTCCTGCTCCACACCGCCGGACAGGCGAGCCGGCCGGGAAGGGAGCCAGGAAATTTGGGGCTGGAGCTCCCTCTACAGGACAAAAGGGCGGCTGGGCGGCCTCTGCGGCCACCCCGGCCAGGCCTGGCGTCGCAACCCCTCCGCGCCCTGTACTCTGTCTCAGTCAGCAGCCCGTGCCCAGCTTCGACTTGACGTGCAGGAAATCCCGAAAGAGTGCTGCCTTGGGGTACCTTGAGGGCTCCTTTTTTGTATCTTCCTTCCCTCATTTAGTTACTAAATTTATAGGGCAGCCAGATGCCCAGTGTTTGCCCTGCATAGTGGGGCGTGTGACAGTCTCGAGCGTTCAAGGGGAGGTTTGGGAAGAGCTTGCACACCCAAAGTCACAGAACATGCACCTTACTGTACACCTTTGAGGTTCTGGGGAACAGGGGACTCCGCCGAGGACCAGTCCATGCGGGCACAGCTGCCAGTGCCACATGGGGACCACCCCCAAGGCTGAGACAGGGTACGGCCATGCTCCAGGGGCGAGAGGGAAGGAAAGTCTGTGGGCTGGAGTGTAACCGTGTGAGCTATCAGGGCTGGGGACACCAGGGACACTGGGCAAAGACATTCAGAAGTTGAGGCTCGCAACCTCCAGAGGCCGCGGACATCCCGAAGGCGCCCTCCTCTTCCCACTCTGTTAGCTTTTCTCTGGGATCTGGGCCCCTTTCCTGGTCACAGGCACAGACTGTGGCTTGGCTCTGGCCCTGGGCACAGCGCCCGCAGACCTGGAGCTGGCTTCAACCTTCTGGGCCTTGAACCTCAGAGGCCAGGCCTCAGACCCTGAGCAGAGACCTCTGGTCAGCGTGAGTCTCTCTGCATGGACGACCCCCTTGAGGACCCCTCAGCTGCTGCCCCACGAGCTTCTCTGTATCACAGACCTCAGATCCCCCCTACTTTCTGTGACACGCGGAACAGATCACTGAGTACTCTGTGCCCTATTTCCCCTTCTGTGAAATGGGAATCATGACGCCCACTGCCCAGGATGGTCGTGAGGATGAGAGACAGTGTGTCGGGTGTGGGCATGTGATAGGTGAGGATAAATAGCCCTAGTCTTGCAATGTCAGACCCTACTCCTCAAAGTCCCACCCAAAAAGCAAGGTGTCCGCATTGAGGCATCTCAGGACCCAGCTCAACAAAGGAAAAGCCCCCGAGAGGGGGTGCAGCGGGAAGAGGAGGTGACAGCGAGGCCAGGCAGCCCCTCCACACCGCACGTCCACCAAGTGGGCAGAAAACGCGTCTGTGCGGAGGGATCTGGGTGCAGAGAGGCTAGCAGACGTCTGACCGCCTGTCCCCGGTCCCTCTCCAGTGAAAACCCTGGGGTTCGCTCTACTCTTCAGATCATCTGTCACAGAGCTAGGGGTCCTTGGTGAGACCTGTCCTGCCCACTGCAAGGACAGTGCGTGTGGGAGCCAGGGAGAGTGGGGGCGAACCCAAGGGCAGCAACCTGCATTGCATCCTCCGTCCCACAGAACACAGGGGCCCCTCACCTGGCCCCAAGTCGACAGTAAGATAACGTAAGCAAAACGAAAAAGCACCTCATCGGCTTTTCGGCTAAGAAGGGGAAGGGGAGGCAGATCCCCTTTGTGGAGCTTTCAGTTCGCCAGAAAACAGGTTCCTCGCCCTCCTCCCAGGACCTCCTCCCGGAGTCCTCCCCCTCTCAGATATCCGAGGAGCTGCCTCCATCCTTTATTGTCCAGCTCTAAAATTTAAAAAGAAGGGAAGCTGGGGGAGAGAGAGGAGGAA
>NW_006433950.1:5361814-5365377 GCF_000325575.1 Pteropus alecto | reverse complement strand
GGAAGAGAAAAAGAAGGGCGGGGGGCGAGGGGGGGGGGTGTGGAGAGAAAGAGAATGTGGGAATCTCATCTCGTCCGGATTAAGCTTCAATTAGAAATAAAATGTGTCAATCACTTCGCCTGGAAGGGATTTCTGCTGTCGGGGCTGGTTATGCAAAGCACTCCAAGGTGTGTGGGGATAATCAATTAGGTCAGAGGAAAAAGTGTATGTCACTGCCTCCCTCATTATCTGCATGGAGCTGGAAGTGGGCGTGTATCGCCAGGTCAGGGAATAAAATGATCTCCCTAAGTGACGGGCCACCTCTGGGACTGGCGCATTCACGGTTTCCAATTGAATTTATTTTCGGTGGAATACAGGGAGGGGGGCGCTGGGGTCCACTCAGAAGGCGACATAGAAAGGCTAGTGTGACAGAGGCTGCGGGAAAGGAAGGGATGCTCCAAGCATTCACCTGCCGCAGGTGAGGTATGAGGAGAGGGCAGGACCTCATCTACTCTGCAGGTGCACAGGCCAGCGGTCTGGAAGGTTAGCTAGAGGGATTGGAGGTCTGAGTAGGAATTGGACGTCAGATGTTTTCAGCTGGTTGGTGGAGAGTTTCTGTCGGGAGCTCGCCTTGGGCCTAATTATTTGTATTCTTGTAGAAATGTCTTCTGCATCCTCTAATTCCTGGTTGCAACTACCTCTCTAACTCCATCAAATGAAAATGGGCAGTTGCAGGTGTGTAAAATTGTGTCTCGGGTTAGAGCTACCTCCAAAATGAGTGCGGCCAAGTCTCGTCCTCTTTCCAGGCCCTGCTGTCCCCACATGGAGGGGATTGGATGAGATTAATTTGTATGATTTTATTTTTACGAATCCAGTGTTGTCTGAGATTAGACATAAATGAAAAAGTGTGGATCCAAGGGTAATTACGGGGGGTGCAGAGGACCTATAACCTCTCCAGACACCTCCTCCTGATCTTAACTGACCGCTGTTACCTGATCCAGCCAGCCTGGCCCCATTAAACATGTCCATCTATCGTGTGACCAACCTAGTTTTGATACAGCTGCTACCCGCCCCCGGCCCCAAACAGAAGGCTCCGGCCCCTCCGAAGGCCATCCTGGCTGTCTGGCTAGGAAACCCCATGAGACATCTCTTCCTCGGGTTGGAAGGTGTGAGCACTCAGCGTGAGAGGCCGTAAGGGTGGCTCTCAACTTGGCGATCCCCCTCCCCCTCCCCTTCCCCCTCCAGGGACATGCAGCAATGTCGGGGTATAGTTTCGATCAATTCTCATGACGGGTCGGGGTGCTCCTGGCACCTTCTGGGTAGAGACCAGGGATGCCGCAAAAGGTCCTGTGCGGCGCAGACCAGCTCTCCACAATAGAGCGTTATCCAGTCCAAAATGGCAGCGGTGGCACAGAGAGAGGGGAGAGCGGTCTGGGGCCATCCCTGGAAAATCGGATATTCTCTCCCAGAAACCGCAGCTCTGTGGAGAGAGACGTTACCGCAGGGCGCTAAGCGGGGCGTTTTTCTTCTTGTTGTTCTTTAAAGACTGTTGGCCCTGGAAGGGGGACGTAGGGGTGAGAGAGCGCAAACAGGAAACCGTGCCAGCCTGGGAGAAGGGAAGAGTGGGTTTCAGCTCAGCCCGGTACCCGGACCAGCTGCAGGTGGGACGTCTCAGGCAAGGGGGACAGCGGCGGCCCCAGAGAGGACGCGGTGTCTGGAAGGTCGGGGCCTTTCTCCCTGGACATTTATATCAGGTGCAGGTTACGGGGAGTTTCTCGCAGATGAAAGCCGAACTCGTGTGGTTTTGCCTCGTCATTATTGCCACCTCTTAACCGCTGCCAGCCCTTCTGCACGCATCAGTGTGTCTATTTACTTGCTTATGCTGGGGGGGGGGGCGTGCGTGCACGCGCGTGTGTGCGTGAGCACGCGCGTGTGTGCGTGAGCACACACGTGTGTCGGGGCAGGAGGAAGGCAACGGCGGGGTAGGGTCTTCTGGGGAGGCTGTGATTCCATGGCTCTCTCCTTACTGTGCCAGGCCGCGCACTAGCGGCCCGCCGCCCTCCCGGGCCTTCAGCGAGCACTCAGCTGAGAGATTGTGCCTTTCTCAGCCGCTCAGATTTATTTTGCCAAAGTTACAGGGCAATTATGGAAATGCGCCCTTTGAAGCTGGGCTGATTTCTCTTTATTTTCTTCTCCCTGACAAAGCAGAGCTTCTCTGCCTCTCGTGGGCTTTTTTTTTTTTTTCTTTTTTTTAATGGCCCCCCTCTCTGTCTCTCCCTTTTCCCTTTCCTCTCTTTTTTTCCTGATCATTATTAGACAGCGGGAGTTTCCAGGGGTAATTTAAGAAAATCTTTTAAATGGTGATAAAAAAAAAAATGTGCGTAGATTAAAATAATGTTACTATTATTTTAGTGTTATATATTTTTAATAGGATTTTGATGGCCGGGAGGGGAGAGGTGGATTAGCGATAGCGAGAGACAGACACCTCGTGCCCAGATGATAGGTCTGTGACATCTTTGCCGGCCTGAGTCCCCGAGTGGGTAAGGCCCAGGGCAGCCTGGCAGGCCACCTGGTTGGCTCACGGACTGGCCCCTCTACCTGGGGCTCGCCCTGTGCCTCAGGAATCCATAGCTCGTAAATGCAGCAGGATGAGCCCTCCACGCCCCGTGCCTCACGCCTCGGAACTAAGAGGCCTGGACTCAACAGAGCTGTGTTTTCTGGGCTTTGTCCATTATGTATCACTGTAGCATGGAATCTGGACACCCCTTGTGAACCGGCCCCCCTTATTTCCCTCCCCCCTCCCCCTTTTGCCCGACTTGACGCTGGGGTGTTGAGGAAAAGTGTCTGAAGCCAGATGGTGTCCACCTCGGGCCGGTGAGGCCTGCGAGGGGAGAGGTGGCCTGCTTAGCGTGTGGGGGCCTCGCTTTTCATTTTTTCGAATGGCTTTGAAGTTGCCTTTGTCCACATTTTTTGTTTGCTCCCAACTTCCTCCCTTCCTGTCTTTGGGGTGAATGGCTCATTATCTGTGCACCAACACCAACAGGAAGTCCCGTCACCTTCAGGAGCGGGCTGTTGGCCTCAGCGGCCTGTCCAAAGTGGAGGCCATTTCAGCTCTCACTTCCTTTACACTGTTTAAGATAAAATAAAATAAAATAATAAAATGAAATTTAAAAATGGAGTTAAGTAAGAAATTATTTGATAGGCCCCGGGCTAAGCCCCTTTCATACAGTTTATTTAATGCTCATAGCCACCCTCCTGGAAGGCACAGATGAAGAAATTAAGGCTCAAAAGGGTGTGGGGTGGGGGGCGTCAAGTTAATTCTTCTGGTAACATGAAAAAATCTCCATAGAGCAAAAAAAATTCTAGGTAGAACATTCCCTGAGGTACCTATCATCTGAATTAAGAGGAGCATTATACATTTCTTTGTGCAGAAGAATGTTTTTTTTGGTCTATCTCTATGCACCTCTTGAACCATGCGAATGCATCAGCTCTTCGAAAAGCAGTTTTGTTTTTAAATAACAAAAATGCAAGAGAGAGAGAGAGAAAAGAAAGGAGAGGGGAGGGGAGGGGAGGGGAGCGTGCGT